>NC_053025.1:605088611-605457917 GCF_003073215.2 Triticum urartu
TGCATTGTATTTGGAGAAATGGTTTCAAACTCTTATGTTCATCTTGTCTCAAAATTGTTTGAAGCACGCACAGAACCCGAAGCGCCCCTTGTTTCAAAGAGAGGAGGACGGGTTATTCACATTTAATTTGATGGTCAGAGGCAAATTGAAAGCTAAGCAGTGGTAATTAGTCTTTTTGCTGACATGATTTTTATTCTTCCTTAGTGATTTCTCCTACATTTTTTATGTTTTTCACCAGGCAAGCAGAAATCTTTGAAACCCGCTCCAGATATTTCCCCTCCTACAGTTGATGTCCTAGAATTGTCATGTCTGTTCTTCACCCTCTGCCCTTTGGCAGAAGATGTTGCTTGAGAAAGTGTGTCCAGAAGATAAGCCGAGGGGTTTCAATTATGAAAATCTGCCTATTTCTTTGCATCCATATGATCGAACATCCCATGATTATGATGTACATGGAAATGTTTCTAGGAAAAACTTGAATGACTAAGCCGACTTCATCAAAGAGGGAGACACCTCTGCGCTTAGCAGGTACTCCCTCCGTTCTAAATTACTCGTCGCAGAAATGGATGTATCTAGAACTAAAATACATCTAGATACATCCATATCTGCGACAAGTAATTCGGAACAGAGGGAGTATGATGGAATTCCAGCAATTTTGAGCAACTGAAGAATCCAAAGAAAGATGAAGAGCAGTCTCCTCCACTTGTTCATCACAGAGAACACAATCATACATAGGTCGGCACACGGAAAGTCTTTCTTTTGAGCGGGTTCCTGGTGCATACAGCAAGAACCAAAAGAAGAAGATTTTATGTCTCAATCTCCTAGCACATTTCCACAACCACCTGACAAGAAAATGCGCCTGATGTGCCCCTTTGGAATTCTCAGAATTACTCCTCCAAATGTTTTTCATTCTCAAAAGTCATTTGCACATAAATTTTCTATATACAAACAGAAGAGTGTCCGCCTTTTCCCCTAGGCTGCTGAAATCCATGGATTTGCCGTGCCAATAACCATACAACTGTAATGAACTCGCCAACACTGCTGAGGTGCCTGTCATGAGAATCTCTGCTGCAGCGGTTGGCAGCATAACACAACATTTCATGCCATACCTCGAAAATCACCTGCAACAAATCGGTGGGTGTGCCCGATTCCATGCGTAGAAGCTCATGCGCAAGTGGAGTTCCGCACATATGATAAGAATGAGTCAGCTGGTTCGTAATGTGATCGGGGGGCATGTCCTGAAACATGCGAGGCCAAAGTGGTACTTGATATATTGTTCTAAATCCGAATAAGATGTTTAAGTTCAAGCAGATACAAGTAGTAGTATATACCTGTCCGAAAGTGTTCGACATAGCACCAGTGAACTTGTCTTTCTCTTCTATCCTGTTACTACTGGAGCCACTGGGGCCATCATTGTGGAACAATTTCTTGACCACGCCCCATGTAATGGGCCATATCTTCACTCCCACATGATACCAAATATGACCCCAGGATATACGTAGTAATGACTAATGACGTACTCTAATACACAAACTAGAAACTGGATACTAGACAAAAATACAAACCATTACCTTCCTCCTGTAAAAAGTTCATTACATACGCCATCAAGTATTGAAAGAAGTTCAACTTCTTTTCTGTAGGTAATGACCTGATCTGAGCATCAGGTGATATATCAGTTCCCTACAAAACATGATTGTTACATGAGTCCACTTTTACAAGAACATAGTAGCTGATAACGCACCACTGGGACACAGTTTTATTCAACAACCAACCAAAGGAATAATTTTGTCCAATGGCTTCAGTAGAGGATCGGCTCCAGTAGAGGATCTTCCTCCAATTGCCTGATTGTAAAGCTATCCTTGATTTCTCCCTGTTTGTGTATGGAATGCAAGCATGTCAGATCATTTAACATGATTTTCTGGTTCAAGATAGAGAAACCCAGTGCTTCCTGATTTCCCTTATCAGCACCAATGGAGTGCATGCCTGAATTAGATTAATTTGATTTTATTCAACTAACCCTTAAAAGCTCTGTGTATTGTATAAATGCCACAGCATTAGTTCACTCTTCCATAAATGCAAATATATAATTGCTGCAAACAAACTAGGTGTGCACTTGAATGCATATGATTTTACTAATAATTTCCAGGAGAAAACACATACTCCTGGATACCTTAACTACTTTTGGTTTGTAGAATCTAGAAAATGTTCTGTAACATAAATTCAATATTTGATCACCTAGATACCTTGACACTTACATATCAATATGATCTTGATCTTGATGCTATCACCTTCATTTACAAAATCTTGGACAAGATACCAAGAGATCCCAGAGATATGTACAAGATCAGTAAGATAAATAACTTGCTGTTTCAGCATCATTGCTGTCAAACTCTGGAATATTTACAACAAAAATGACCAAAGGTATGGCCAGTGGCATCAGAAAATTGCAGGTGAACCAATACACCATAGTGGAACACTGAACGGACAATTCCATCATATGTATCACCAATCTTCTTGAGAACTTGTTAAGAAAATTCTCTCCTCTGAGAATACAAGCTTCTTCCCTCATTCACTTCAACTATCTAGAGAAATTAGCTCATTTGGTTGACGTTCCGAGGCAATCTTTTAAGTCACAGTCCAAACTGTGAGTGTAACCCGTAGCTAAGTGTCTGTTCTGTTCATGTGATTAGTTAGTGTAGTGCCACACCTGGAGTACTTGAGAAGGCCATGCTACAGCCATACCTGAGTCTAAGAATATCAAAATACAGGATGGTTCCTTGGAAGTTATAAACCCAGTTTACTAGTGAGTCTACTGCCAAATGGGGTAAGTAAATAAAACTAAAGCATAGCAATTGTCGATGTCACACTGAAAGGTGTTTTAATCAACTTTCTGCAGCACATTTTAATTGTTACAGACTGAAAACAATATGCTATTGATAATTTCATATTGCTACATGCCTACATAGCATACAGCACCTATCATTCACATATTTGTAAGCTTATACCAGTAGCTACAAAGAACAGTGTAATGCAAGTGACAATTGGAAAAGAAGAAAGACTCAGTTACCTTGTCAGAAATGGAGGAACCTAGTAGGATATGCACTACTTTTTTCACATCTAAATCTGCATATGTACATCCAACAATTCAACATCTTCATCATAGGCTGTATCTCGCATGGCATTAGACAATTCCCAGAGCATTCGGTAGATGGACGGCGAGTCCGGGTGAGACGCGTCCTGGGCTACGAAGGCGTGCACCTCGTTCCTGACCTCCACCCAGCTGATCCCGGCCTCCTTCTTCACCCCAGCCTCGTCCATCCTGCGCCGCACCATGTCGGCGTCGCGCCACTCCCCGTGCATCGCATGTATGCCAGACATCAGCACGTAGCTTGCCGAGTCCTGGCCTGAGAGCCCCACGAGCTTTTCGGCGGCGAGCCTCCCCGTCTCCAGGTTGCCGTGCAGCCTGCATGACGCCAACATCGTCTTCCACACTAGGACGTCGGGCTCAAAAGGCATCTCCTCGATCAGGCAGAGGGCGTCGTCGAACCTGCCACTACGGCCCAGCATGTCGACCGCGCAGGCATAGTGTGAGGGTGTCAGGAAGGCGCCATACCGGCCGGCCATTGCTGATCTGAAGAATGCCACACCTTCATCCACCATCCCGGCGTGGTTGCAAGCTGCTAGGATTCCCAGGAGCGTCGACTCATTGGGCTCACCGCCAATGGAACACATCTCGCTGAACGCCTTCAATGCCATGTCCACCTCACCGTGCTGCGCGTACCCGTGGATCAGCGAGTTCCAGGACGTCACATCACGGTGATCCATGACGTTGAACACGAGCCTCGCGGGCACGATCTGGCCGCACTTGGAGTACATGTTGATCAACGCGTTCCCCGTGCAGATCTTCATGTCGCACCCTAGCTTCAGGGCTAGGCAATGGAACTGACTCCCTTGGTCCAGCAATGCCAGGTCTGCGCAGGAGCTTAGCACGCTGGAGAAGGCATAGTCGTTTGGCATGAGACCTTGTGAGTGCATCTGGGAGAGCAGTGCTATGGCCTTCTCACCATGGCCGTTCTGGAAGTATGCAGAGATTGCTGCTGTCCAGCTGACAATGTCTGGATCCTCGATGCCGCGGAGCACGGCCTCGAGCTCTTTGACGAGGCCGCTCCTGCCATACATGGAAAGCAGGGCATTCGACACCCGGAGATCACTCGCCAGGTCACGTTTGATGGCCAAAGAGTGAAGCTGACTCCCCAGAGCGATGGACTCACAGGCACCAAGAGCGATCGAGAATGCAAACTCGTTTGGATCAACAATGCCCTCCGAGATCATTTCGTCGAACAGCTGCAGTGCATCCTCCGGCCTACCATCTCTGATGTGCAGCTGCATCATGGTGCACCAGGTGACCACGTTCTTGCACTGGAGGCTGTCGAACACCGTCTTTGCCATGTCGAGCTCACCATTTCTTGAGTAGAAATCGATCAGCGCGCTCCACGCGTAGACGCTCTGTGACGAGCCCATCGCCTTGATCATGTAGCCATGTATCTGCACGCCGAGAACCAGCGGGCAGCACGCCGCCGCCAGGATGCTCGTCACCGTGTGCTCGTTCGGCTCCACTCCCCGCTCCATCATCTGGCTGAGTGCCTCCGCTGCTCGCTTGAACTCGCCGCTCCGGCAGAAGGCCGAGACGAGCGAGGTGTACGCCACGACGTCCGGCGACTCCATCCGGGCCAGCACGGCCTCGGCCGCTCGCGTGGAGCCGCACCGCGCGTAGAGCTCGACCAGGCAGCTCCCAACCCACGCGTCCCCGGCGAGCCCCGCACGCACGGCGAGCGAGTGCAGCTGCTCCCCGGCGCGGAGCGCGCCCGCGGCCGCGCACGCCGCCAGCGCCGCGTTGCACGCGAAGTCGTTCGGCGCGACGCCGGACTCCGCCATGTCCGCGAACATCTCGACCGCGGCCTCGGGGCGCCCGTTGCGTGCCAGCCCGGACACGGCCGAGGTCCAGGCCACGACGTTCTTGCGCGGCATCCGGTCGAACAGGTCCAGGGCGTCCGCCAGCCTGCCGGCCTTCATGAGCCCGTCCAGCCTCTTGCAGTCGCGCACCACCTCCGCCGTCTCGCGCCGGAGGCCGCGGCGCGGCGGCGGGCTTGCTGTCGCCGGGGGCAGCGTGGCGTGCGGCGCGGCCATTGCTCGGCCGTGTCCACTCCCATGGCAGCAGAGAGCTTGAGCCGCAGAGGAACCAACAAGCTGGAAATGGATAAGCTTCAGCCCAGTGTGGCAATTGGGCCGCAATGCTCTCGTGGGCCGGTACGAGCCCGTGTTCGGCCCAACAAAAGAATACACATTGAGGCCCAACGGCGACGCAAGCGAAGCTAGAGAGAGAAGGGAAAGCTGTAGAGAGAGAAGGAGAGAGAGAGAGAGAGAGAGAGAGCAGCAATGGAGATGGAGGCGCGCGGCGACCTGCGGTCGATCCTGCCGCTGCTGCCGGTGGTGCTGCGCGGCGGGGCGCTCTTCTGGCCGGCGGCGGCGCAGGAGCAGCTGAGGGCGCTGTCCCTCGGCCCCGACGTGAGCCGGGTCACATCCGGCGACGTCCTCGCCGACGCGCTCAGCGACCTCCGCCAGGCCCTGGCCCTCCGGGCCCTCCCCGCGCGGGCCGCCGAGGGCTACGCGCTCTTCTTCGACGACCTCCTCTCGCGGGCCCACGCGCGGGACTGGTTCTCCGACGTGCTCCCGCGCCTCGCGCGCCTCCTCCTCCGCCTCCCCGCGCTGCTCGAGGACCACTACGCCGGCGCCCGGGCCGCGACCGGGCTCCGTCTCCTGGCGTCTCAGGACGCGGGCCTCGTGCTCCTCGGCCAGGAGCTCGCCGCCGCGCTGCTCGCCTGCGCGCTCTTCTGCCTGTTCCCCACCGCCGGCCGCGGCGAGGCCCGCCTCCCGGCCATCAATTTCGACGCCTTGTTCTCGTATGCCATCAATTTCGGTTCATTTGGGCATCGTAGGGTTTAATTAAACCTTGTAGTGTCAAATTGACTAGCTGTTCTTACTGATCTCCTATGCTTCTATGGTTTGGCAGGGCATTGACTAACAATGCGAGGCAGAGCCAGGAGCACAAAGTGAGGTGCATTGCTCACTATTTCGAGAGGGTGACTGCGTCTACGCCTGCCGGTTTTGTGTCGTTTGAGCGCAAGGTTCTTCCGCGCGGCTCCCTCTCCGGTGATGTTACCTACCCTGACAGTGATGCCTGGATTAAATCTAGCGTGCCCCTCTGCCCATTCCGGGTAAGTGGCTTCATATGCTCAATTTTAGCCCTTATGCAGGGCTCCTCTGAAATTATGTAGTGTGCAAGTTATTTGGGTTCACCTGCGTTGGTTAAATCAAAGCTGAACTTCTAGCCAGCATTGTTTCAGAGCATATGCCTCTGTACATGATGTGACATAGCTTGCAGGAAGTCGATTAATTTGTATCTATTAACAACCATCCTAGAAGGTGATACCATCAGGTAGCAGAGATTTAGCTGCTCAAGCAATATCAAGACAACAATCTGGTCTTCTAACAACATAGAATAGCTACTTGTCTACATATTTCACATTTACAGTCATATTTCAGTCTATTACCATTGCCCTAGGCATCCTCGGAAACGACATTTTCCAATCTCAGACATGTGTGGTCATTTTGGGATTTGGGAACTCAAAACAGGCAACCGGTGTATGTTACATGAAGTTCAACTTGCTCATTGTACATGCCTGTGGTTATTTTTTTCCAAGTGTCAAGAAAATATTGCAGCTAAACCATAAGGGTGAAGGTGTATTCAATTAAATGTGAGTAGTTTCCTGTAATGAGATCTTAGGAGTACTGAGCAAATTTGCCATGGCTATTAAATTGAGTTTTGTAATCTTCTGTCATTCTATGAAGGTCTGTTTAGAATAGTCGTTTGTTTTTAAATTAGCATGACCTGGCAGGCATGCTTTGGACACACTGGAAAAGTAAATGTGTTTGTCTTTTTTTATGTTATTATCCGTTTGTTCTCCATCATGTGTCTTCATCCTGGGAGAATTGTATGCTGCAATATTGAGTTATTAATTTATGAGCATTTAGATGATGCTATGCGGCGTGATAAATTATCTGTATCCTGTTATTGCACGATAATGGAAATAAGGCTAGTAGGAATGGATAACTCTGTGACACTGGAGTACAACAGCTAGGGTTATCTTTTATCATAATGTTATCAAAATGCCTCATGTTCTTTACAATTATTATGAAGTGCTGATTGTTTGTTTTCTTTTCATTAGTAGGTAATTTCCTCGGGTTTGATAGAAGATGAGGAAGAAGAAGCCCTCGAAGTTGATTTTGCTAATAAATATCTGGGAGGAGGTGCACTTTCCAGGGGTTGTGTGCAGGTCTCCTTTTTCAGTTTCATAAGAAATGTGCCCATTTGGGATTGCAATAATTATGAGGCGTTATTTGTTTAGCACTAGTTTTAGAATATATTCCTACATTCGTTCTGTATGAATTGTATGTCACTTATCCATCATCTTCTATGCTACGGAGTACATAGAAAATTATTGTTGTGTCACTATCTTAAGACCAGTTTTATAAGACTTCATGGGTGTCTGATGCAAATTGAAGTACCTTCATGCTATGTCATCAATCTGCTGGATAGTACACCTTGATGTTGTGCAAGTTGATTAGTTAAGATAAATTACAATGATGCAAGTTTTTTATGGTTTTCTCATAGATGCTATATCTATTCTATGGTACAGGAAGAGATCCGTTTCATGATAAATCCAGAACTGATTGTAGGCATGCTCTTCATGGCTTCAATGGAAGATAATGAGGCTATAGAAATTGTCGGTGCTGAAAGGTTCTCACAGTATATGGGGTTAGTTTAAATCTTTCCACCCTTCGCTTGATTTAGTTCATAAATGAAAAGAAAAAGTCTGACAATACTAATTAGCTATGGCATTTCCAGCATGATTTTTACATTGTAAATGGACACTTCATTTGCTTCTTTCAGGTACGGCTCCTCATTCCGCTTTGTCGGTGATTATTTAGATACGAAGCCCCTTGATGCAATGGGTCGACGAAAAACTAGGATTGTAGCAATTGATGCCTTGGACTGCCCAACTAAGTTACAGTATGAAACTAGTGGTCTTTTAAGGTATGTCTTGTTCATGTTTCACTTCAGAGCAATGTATCACAGTATTTCATGATTTATTGGTAGCTTGTTGTGGTCGCTATCCTTCGTAAACGAAATATAGTTGTATACTTGTTTGTTTTCCTAATTCATTTTCATCGGTACTACATCTCTGCAGGGAAGTGAACAAAGCATTTGTTGGTTTTTTGGATCAATCAAAGCATCAGTTCGATGTGAAGCCTTTCCAGGTGTTTACCTAACAAGCCATGAAGTTTCTGTTAATTGAATCCTTCTATGAATTACCTAATTTCAAACACAAGTGGCAAACATTATCATCTCCATCTCTGCTAAGGTTCAGAAAATGACTTGATAGCATGTATTTGCCCCTATCATTTATTTTATGTCCGTCGACCAATAAAGTAATAAACTGTCGGAATGAAGTTCTGCTGCATGTGTATATAATTTCAAATGAGGTCTAACATGATAAGTAGTGGCCTAAAATACCTAAAACACATGCACGCCATTAGAAGGTGGTGTCTATATGTTCTGAACTTTTGATCATTTTTTTAACTTTTAACACATGGTTCCAGGATTCTAATTCCAAGGATAATCATCCAAGTGTCAACTCAGTTGACTGTGTAGGAGTTTCAACCGGAAACTGGGGTTGTGGGGCTTTTGGTGGAAACCCTGAAATTAAGAGCATGATTCAGTGGCTTGGCGCATCACAGGTACAGGAAAAATGTTATTACACAATGGAATTTTCAGGAATAGGAGTTCATCTGTTTGTTCCCAATTAAATATCTATACCTCATTTTTTTTTAAAGAAGGTTAAATGTCTATACCGGTAAATTCAACTATGAACATTGTTGGAGTGATCAAAATATATTTGGCGGTTCTTATTTTGCAGGCACACCGACCTTTTGTTAATTACTATACTTTTGAGGATGCGTCACTTAGAAGATTAGAAGAGGTACCACAATACTATGAAAACCTTTTCACATTTTTTGCGTATGCAGTTATGCACAGAAGTAGAACGACTAAAATATAGCCGATTTTCGAAGTTGTAGTAGTTTTGCCTGTCTAGCGGTGTTCATGGTTCCACGGCCACTCACTGAATTGTCTTGGGATTGGCAAATATAGCAATCCTACATTAAATTCTGTTAAATTTTGGTTTTCAGTGTGACTCAACCAATGATTGAAGGTGATGTGATTTCTAAGATGAGCCTAATAAACCGGAAAGGAGAGAATAACTTATTTGCACACTAAAGCCTAAAACTAGATATGATGGATGGTTCTAGATGGAGGCAGGGACCCTCCTTTTTCTTTTCTCCACCGAATCGAGTCGGTCCTAATCCCATGCTGTCAAGCTTTCCTTTTTTGTTCTCTTCAGCTTATAATTTTTGCATCATTCTGCTGTGACAGGTGATCCAGTGGGTATTACGCCACGGATGGACTGTCGGCGAGTTGTGGCACATGATTGTCGAGTATTCATCCCAGAGGCTCAAAAGAGAAACTTTCGACGGCTTTTTGACTTGGTTACTTCCAGAAGACAGCGCCAATAATGATGTGGATTACATGTGCGAGTAGCCCAGTTTCGTGAGGTTAGCATCTGTGTGATGTGTGAACAGTAACTTGCAAAAACATTACTCGGATATTTGTTTCCCTGACCAGAAACTAGCAATGTGTGAGACCAATTCAGAATTTCCATGAATCAGCCACACGATTCACGATCGATGAAGGATATCTGCTCAATAGAAATAAACACACACACACATATTGTTTAAAATGTGCCACTAACATGATAACCATACATTGGTTTTATAAATAATTATTATAATAGAAAGGGTTGTGTGCATCGATATACTATTTTGCATGTCATGCCATGCCTCTCCACTGTAACCTCTCAAGGGAAAAACCTTAAAATTAATCTTTTAAACATTTCAATCTTTTAAGGAAACTAGAGATTATCAGAGGGCAGATCTGATATCATATCGGCGTTTCTGCCCCGGCTGGCTGTCTTCTTCCACCTTGCGATCTTCTCCAGCCCCTGAGAATAGTTAAATTGCCACCTGAAGTTAGTTACCTGACAAAACTACTGGACATGTTTTGAACTAACTGACTGAAACTAACACGCACTGTTTTCTACAGCCTGTAATTGTTACTAGTACGTATGCTATAATAAGGCTAACAATAGAAACTGCTGTCCAGTATACCTTGCGCGGCTCGACCGCCACGTCATTGTCCTCGATGGATTCGATGAAGAAACCCAGGGGTTTGAGCACCTCCTCGTAGCTGCATATGCATAGATGATTGACAAGAGACAGTGAGATGAAGAATTGGCATTTCTGTCTCTCTCAACATTGTGATGGATTGTATTACTAGTAGGAAAAATATACTAGCAGGGATGTGATGCTTACTCGAGCACTGTCGTGTTGTACGGTGGCCCCGAGTCTTGGTCTTGAGGCTGAAATGCATCCATGCATGATCATTACAGTGCCGATAATTAGTAGCACTTGTATATATATTGCCCTTAGTGGCAGGAGGATTAGTGGGGGTGATTACCAGGTACATGAGGGTGATGAGCTCTCCGTCCGGCCGCAGCAGCTCCTCCATCCTCGCCGCCCACGCCGGCCTCAGCGACGGGTCAAGGGCGCAGAAGAATCTGAAACATTAGTAATCGAGTTATTAAGTGTTTTTAAATGGGAATTTAATTAATTAAGTGTTGATCAGTAGGAGAGCTTGTAAGGTTCCGTCGGTAAGGTACGTGTAGTCGAAGATGAGGTGGAAGGGCTCCGGCGGCGCCCAGGTGAAGAAGTCGGCGGTAATGAAGGCCACGTCGGGCGACGACGATGACCGCTGACTGGCCTTCTGGATGACGGCGTCGCAGACGTCGAGGCCCACCACGGAGCGGCCGCCGCCGGACAGGGCCACCGCGTCGTATCCCTGCAGGGCGCGTGCGTGCATGAGGTTGCCAGTTATTATCTCTCTTACAATTGAACGAGTAGAGCGTGTGCTACGTAACGTACCCCGCCGCAGCCGGGGACGAGGACGGTGGCGCCGCCGGCGGGGAGGGTGCCGGACTGCACCAGCTTGACGACGACCGGCGTGGGCTGGCCCAGGTCCCACGGCGTCACGCCCTGCTCCCAGCACCGCCTCCACCCCTCTGCAAACACGCGCCGCTATTTCATCAGTCTAGTAACGGATATACCGACAGTGGATTGCATTGCATGCCGAGTGAGCGTGCCAGTAGCAGCACCTGAGGACTGGGGCCCGTCGACGAGCTGCCGGAGCCGGACGATGGCCGGGTTGGAGCCGTCGAGGACCTGCCCGACTCCGGCGGCCCCGACACCGAATCCCCCGGCGTTCGCGTCTGCCACGGCCGTCGACGCCATTGTCTTGTACCTAACCTATGTACCTTAACTGAAACTCGCTACAGTAATAATAACAGGTGTACAGACCTTGAAAAGAACTCCAGACATACACCGTATACTGTCGCTTTACCCTCAAGTACGTCACTGCATACGTGTTTGGTTTCCTTTTTTATTTACAAATACAAATCTCTGCGAAAATCAGACAATTTGCCACGAATTCACTCTAGAATGATTTGCTTATAAGGAGATAAAGAAAGGGTAAAAGAGAGCGACTGGCCCGTGGCTGCAGGCCTCTTGTTCCTCTTCAGAACGAAAACCTCAGACGTACCAGTATGCGTTTATCATCACAAATAGAAACAACTGCAGCCAAAATCATGATCCATAAATTTTGTGCATCCATGAAACAGTGACAACCAGAGAGTGAGACACCTACGCCAGGTTTTCGTCCGTGCCGGGGAAGGGCAGACCTGATGACTAGCCACATTCTAAATTCACCAACAACAAAAACAAAACCTCCAATGCTCATCATCAGCACAGATATTTACATTTATTTACACGAGAAATAAGCCGAACTGCGCATTCACATAGTGAGAAGTCGATTTTTTTTTTTAGAAAAAAGCTAAGAAGTCAAATTTCATGATCCGGGAAAAATATTGATCAGCGGTTAAAAGAAGAAAGCTTCAAGGTGCCATGTCACATGACACAGTACGAGATGTAAATGCTAGTAGTTCATAGTCACGCAAAAAAAAATGTTAGTAGTTCATAGCATCATCTACTAGTTTCTAGTATCTAGGAGAAACCACATGGACTCACGGACGGGCTCATAGATATATCTTCGTTTCATTTTTAGAGGTACAACACACATTATCAGGTCAGCTCAATATAACACCAAGGCTCAATCTAAAAAAGAAAACCAGGCTCGTTCTTCCGTAAGAAAACACGAAGGCCCATTACGCTCTTCTGTTAATTTGGGCCACGCCAAAGGAGATCCAGCCGACTGCTTGCAGCCCACCACGCGTCCGATGGCTCCCGGCTGGACAGCACGGGGAGTAAAGGCAGACGCTAGTTTGTTTAGTCCCACATCGGCTAGCGAGGAAACGACGAACCTGTTTATAAGTGTAAGCGAGGCAGCTGCATCGTCCCTTCGGGGACATCTGATAAAATTGGAACGATACAGAGAAGATTAGCATGGCCCCTGCGCAAGGATGACACGCACAAATCGAGAAATGGTCCAAATTTTTTGAGATTTCGCGCGCAGGTCCCTGGAGGTCTTCTTTTCTAGCCCCTCACGTGCAGCCGTGCACTGCACTTCTTATCTTATATAAAGGTCCTTGGTGTTTTCATTATCTGCCAGAAGTGCCCTCACGACTGCCATTTCAAACTTGAAGCCACGGGCCTTTTGTTCTCTGGTATTACAAAATACATCCTCTGTGTAATAACTTTTTAACCTTTTGTTTTCTAGTCTACTCAATCTTATTTCTGTCTTTTATCTATATATATACCAGTCTAATATTAATTAAGTTTCATGGTCATTCTTTTGTTGCCATGTCCTCACATATATGATTTTGCTCCTTAATTTGTTTTAAGGGATTATCTCTCAGACGCAACTGTGTGCTTTGCTCATAATGCAGAAACATGTTCCATTAGTTTATTCAATTACGCAACCATCTAGCGAGCTCATCCAACAACTGTAAGAGAGATGATCATGAAAATTGCTACAAATTAAGGGGTATGGGGCAGCAGTGCCACCATGCATCACTCTTTGTGTGTTAGCATGAAAATTGCTACAAATTAAGAGGTATGGGGCAGCAGTGCCACCATGCATCACTCTTTGCGAGTTGGATTCTAGTATCACTACTGGAAAATGTTGTTTGCCTAGTAACACTGTCCTTGCCGAGTTCCCATTCACGGGGTGTTGGTAAACCTCGCCTTTGCGGACTGGGACTCAACTGAGGACGGCTTTTGTCGAGAGCCTTTCTAAAAAAAACTCAACAAAAGGTAACTACTCGGGGGAGGCCTATATAGTGTTCATATCCTCTTGATTTATCAAAAAGGTAAGTACTCGGGGGAGACAGTAGGCGCCGCACTTTTTGATAAATCAAAACCGCCCTTACTGTCTACCGGTGACGGCGGGTCACTTTTGTTGAGTGCCAAAACAACTGAAATCGACATACCTATCACATCCTTCCGCTTCATCTTCCCGCTATAGTAAAGGCATGCGGCGCCTAACCCCCTAGTTACTGGACATCGCCGCCATCACCATAGTCGCCCCCTCCATCGAGCTTGGTACCCAAAATTTTATGAACGTTGTGGTACAGCGCGTCGCGGCTCCCTCTTTTTGATAATTCAAGAGGATATGAAATGGACGGATGCGTCATATCCTCAACAAAATCGGTATAAAGTGCCCTTTACAATTTCTGGAGATTGTGAAGGTTATGCCTAAATTCAGAGTCGCCAACGTAGTCTCCGATTTTTCCGTGAGCATCAGTACAAATGCACATAGAAGCAAACTATCAAGGAGGTGTCCCCGACGTCCTCCAGTACATAGACCGGTCATATTGTACAATCTCCTTCGGCAGAACATATCGCCCAGATTACATCTCAAACCCCGGCAAATTCGCCCTTGTCGTAGACCCAATCATCGACAGCTGCCAGCTCCCCAAGGTCCTAATGGACGACGAGTCCATCCAGTCAGTGTTGCTGCTGATCCGGCCGCACAGGTGTGTCTGCATCGCCCGTTGGTATGCAGCCCCAGCGTTCTGGAGCCAGAAGATACCCCCAACGCTAGAGGTAGATGTTGAAGGCGTTGCGGTCCCTGATGGGACCGCTGATGCGATCTGCTGGAGTGGCGGGACGCACACGTGGAAGCCATCGTGGCGGTCGATGACGAATGCCAATGCGCCAAAGAAGACGGTGCGGGAAAGGGGGGTTGGTGGGTTGACGTCGATCTGGCCCGTCCTGTCCGTAGTGAAGATGAAGGAGCCGAAAGTTAGGCTTTCTTCCGACGGGAGGCCACGAAAGGTCGAGTTGATCTGATCTGGGACCAGTCTCCGGCCGATGCTGCCCGTGCCTTGCGCGCTAACTGATCTGGGGTCAGATTATGTGAGAACTTGGGTGCGTAACTCTAAAAGTTTTACCATTTCCTTGAAAGGTCATACCAACAACAACAAGAACATAGCCTTTAGCCTCAAACAAGTTGGGGTAGGCTAGAGGTGAAACCCATAAAATCTCGCAACCAACTCATGATTCTGGCACATCGATATCAAGCTTCCACGCACCCCCGTCCATGACTAGTTCTCTAGTGATACCCCAGTCCTTCAAATCCCTTTTTACGGACTCCTCTCATGTCAAGTTCGGTCCACCCGGACCTCTCTTGACATTATCAGCACACTTTAGATTCTCTATGCACTAGCGCTTCTGGAGGCCTGCGTTGAATATGCCCAAACCATCTCAGACGATGTTGGACAAGCTTCTCTTCAATAGGCGCTATCCCAACTCTATCTCATATATCATCATTCCGGACTCGGTCCTTCCTTAAAATGTCATACCAACATTTTAAATTTAAAAATTCAAACTTTAATTGGCACAAGTATACAAAAAATTATCAACGACTTGCAACAGTCTCGGTGCTAGGACTGAGTGGTAGTACTAGCGTTGGGTACTAGGTCCACGCCTCAAATGTGGCCGGACCCAAAGGAGGGAGAGCGGGGAGGGAGGAGGAGGGCTATCAGGGGCGGCGTATCTCATGCAACTGTGGCTGCGGGTGCTCCACCTCATGGCATTCTGAAGGTGTTTGATAAAATGCTTTAAAGAGAGAGGGAGAGAAAGGAGAAGAAGACCAAGTCAATTTGCCTACGTGGCGTTTTTTCCGTGCCAACTCAGCCTGACAAGTTGGTTGGTTAGTGACTGTCATCAAATCGCTTAGCATGTGCCGTCAGCGTTTTTTGTCACTGTCATTTTCTCGGCGCGGTGTAAAGTGTCACGTTTTGTAAAGTGATGATTTTTTTAGAGTTAAGAGGCGAAAGGGGTGGTTCTATGCAGTTTACTCTGTCTAATCTGACTGATACTCCGAAATGTAGGAGATCGTTTGTAGCATTACGAATAAGTGACAGTGTTGAACCAAATATCTCAAATTAAACTACGATTCGAATCTGACTGATACGTGTCAATTCAACGCCGCCGCCGGCCGGATTGCCGATTGGTAATTCGAAATGGAGTCTCGTACGTGGCGTCCAGGCCGACTGGCAGTCGAAGACGGTCTTGGCCCGCCCCTAATTCGAAATGGAGTCCGTCACTGCGGGAGATGTCTATTATATATACCCACGCACCCACCCAACTCCATACCATCAGATCGATCGTCTGTTCCTTCTCCGGCCAAGGCGCCTTCTCTCTCTGAAAGGCAAAGCGCTTGGTGTTTCTTGGATCGAGAGAGATCAGCAATGTATTCCGTTGAGCGAGCAATGGCCAAAGCCGCCGCGTCGCTTCTCCCGGGTCTTCTCCCGACCCCGCCGACGAGGCCGTGCCTCATCATCCTGCCAGCTTCGTTCGCCTCCAAGCCCAAGCCCGGCCGCGCCGACTCCGTCGAGAGGTGGGACGCGCACAAGAAGGACAAGAAGCCCACGAGCCCAGCCTCGTCGTGCTCCAGCGGCTCAAGCCCCGGCCGAGCCTCCTCCTGCCAGCGTTGGGACATAAACAAGCACATCTCCGGCAGCAGCTGCACGTCATCGTCGTCAAGCCGGCGAAGCAGCACGAGCTCCGTCGGGTCCTCGCCGTGCGGGAGGTGGGATAGCAACAAGCAGCTGCCGCCCAGCCGCACGACCTCCGCTGATCGCTGGGACACGCACAAGAAGCCTTGCCCCGCACAAGCTGCCGTCGTGAGCCGGAGCCGGACAGGCGACAAAGAGGACCAGGGGGAAGACACAACGGCGATGGTTCTGAAACCGACAGCGCCGCGCATTGGCCCCATGTTCTCTGGCCCGAGCTTCGTCGCGTCGCCTGACCCAAGCATGCTTCCAATGCCGCCGGCCTTCTTTCGCTCGCGGAACCCGGGACCGGGAGTTGTTCCTGCTGTACAAGCCTTCTAGGGTTACATTAGCTACTAGTTGCTCGTTGGCACTGCTTATTTAGTAATTCAACATGCGCGCAGTTTGTAACTAGTGTGTACTGTCTACTGTGTAGTACTATTGATTTAGGCTGCAGTGTGCATCTTAATTTCGATCTTTTTGAGTTCATGCATATTGATATATAGGAAGCAGCATTGATCGGATTGTACTATAAAGTTCAAGATCATTTGTTGTTTGTCTTCTGATCAGCACTGTTTACAAGCTAGTTTAAGACGAAGGTGATGTTGCTAAACCCTGCCCTAGCTCTCCCTCTAATATAACCTACCCCCCTCTCTCTCTCACCTCGCTCTAGCTCAAGCCGTATCAAGGAAGAAGAAAGCATGAGGAGAAGGGGGACACGGTGGAGTTCTGCCGCACGAACGCCCGCCGCACAGACGGCATTGTTTTCCCTCGAGCACGAACTCGAGCCCACTCCATGTTACAACGGCCATCGCGTGGCTTTATACACGAGCCAGCGCACCAGGCACCAACCCACGCCTCCACTCCCTCTCGATCGCTCACGCTTCGCCCGCTCTGCTCGTGCCCGCGTCGCGCTCCGACGCGCGCGGCCCACGGCGAGCTCCAACGGCAGCACCCTTGATAACGCCACGCGACTCGCCAACAACCTAGACCTAGTCCCACGCACACGGTGCACATCGGCACGCTTGGGTTACATACATAACGTACATGATTTGAATTCAGTCGAGCGTTGACATTGTATGCAGAGATTCTAACCTATAAGGATGCTAGCCGACCCTCCTCCACGGAGCTCCTCCCGTGCGCATCGCTCATGGGCGTCGGATGGGCTTTGACTTTCTCTGCTGACCATTGGATCGGTTGACTGCGTGGTAATAAATTTGACCCGTGCTTGTTTTTCACGTTTGAGTGACTTGTAGCCCTTCTTGGGTGAGGTTCGCCTGGTCCTTCGTGGGTGAATTGGATCGTTGATAAAAGTCAACCTATCCGGTTGCTACGCGTGGTGGTCGAGGAAAGGCGGAGACAACCGGACGTGCGACGATGTCAAATTGTTTGTCTCTTGCACAGTGCGTTCTTTTCCCCCAGTTCCCACAGCCGCCTCCCACACCCCTCTCCTTCCTTCCTTCCTCGCCTGTCACCCGCCACAGCTGCCGCACCCCTCCATCTCTTTCCTCTCGCATCCTCCCGCGTCGGACGCCGCTGGGCTCCTCCCTATCTCGTCTCGGATACAGGGTAGCAGAGAGGAGGAAGGGAGGTAGAACGACGGGGAAGGGGATGAACAACAGAGAGGAGGAAGGGAGGTAGAGGAACGACGGGGAAGGGGATGGACATGAGCTTCATGCCCAAAATCCAGTCGCCCCAGGCCGTGCCTACACGAGCAGCGCCGCAGGTAGATGCTTCCCCGCCCAACGAGGATGGCGAGGTAGGTGTTCACAATGGCAGCCGAGGTCGTCAGATCTGTCACCATCACCGTTCTTTTGTCGAGGCCGCCGTCGTTCATGTGTTCCTCCTCACCCCCACGGCTAGACGCTAGCGAGGCCAGCCTCCCCTCCAAGCGCAGGTACTTCCTCGCTCCTTTCCGTGCTCTCTCTCTCTCTCTCTCCCTTGATCTATCTCTCTGTTGTACACGGAAGCAAATTTGACCAATTCTCAGTCTAGATTTGACCTATTCCAGTTCTGAGCCTTACTTGTTCATAGGAAAACATGTTTTAGCCTATGCACCCGGGTACTCCTTATCCAACCACTCATTCCTGCATCACGATTCGTGCAAATAATTTTCTCTTTTTTGTTTCTCTCATATAGAACATGTATTTGTACTTCAACTTTGCAGCACAACAAAGCTTTCTATGTAGAATGTGGGATAAAACTTACAGATTTTTTGGTCCAACATAAATATACAAAATGAGATTTATTTGATTAAAAAATCTTATTTTTCATATTTATGTCGGACAAAAAAATCTGAAAGTTTTATCTCACATTCTAGTTACAAAGTTATGTTGTACTGCAAAGTTTGAAGTTCAAGACATGTTTTATATGAGAGGAACAAAAAAGAGAAAATTCCATGTAATAAGGTAGTTGTGTAGCACAGATCTCAAAGCAACATTGGAGTGTTAGGATAGTGAGGCCCGGGTGCATAAGCTCACAAAATCTGCATTCCTTGTTCATATGGTTTCAATTGCCATCTCTCATGTGACGTTGAGAAAATCACATGTATATGCGTATTTTTTCCTCTGTGCCCTGATTTATCTTAGTCCTTATGTCAAAGATACCGGATGTAGTAACAGATCGACGTAGTAACAAATGCAAAGAGAATGGACCTCCTCTTGATTAGCTCAAGAGGACCTGTATAGTGGCTTCATGTAATTTCTTGATTTCCCATAGTGATTTCGCTGGCAATTTGTTAGTGTATTTCTAGCTAAAATTGCATGTATATCTTACAAATTTACATTGCAACAAATTAACAAGGAGTATAGAAGCATTTGTATCTATCTAACATATTTGTATGGTATGTTTCAAAAAGCTCAAGGTTAGATATGTAGTGTTGTATGAGGCTATATTAGGATGGAAGACAATTAATGTTAAAATATTGTTTGAATTTCCTTCGTTTTGTAAACGGCAATACAAGCTATGTTTGCGCCATGATTCTATTCCAATTTTTTTAACAACTGACAATTAACAATTAACGACACATCAAATGTTCCGTATTGAAATGGATCATTTTGTCAGGTTGGATTTAGTAGGTCATAATGGTTTTATTCTACGACAGGATTAATTTTGTTTATACTGTAACCTGTTCAAGGATTGACGAGTTTTCGAACCCTACGATCTTTGCACACTAAGGTTCAGCTGTGTTCTTTGTGAAATATACGTCCTGCAAGTCCCATGTGTCTTGCGTTGTTTTCGCTTTCCAAGCTACAGGGTTTTGATATACTCAAAATGAGATTCTTTATATGGTATTCGATTCCTCTTGCTATGACCACAACGGGAAATGTCTTACGGTGGCAATATGCTCTTCTATGATGTCTGATTGACTCTTTTTATTAGCATGGAGAATAACTTTTACTTCACTAAGGTTAGTTTCTGTTCACATTGCTTTGTATATAAAAAAGGATTGTTGTGCTTAAAAGGTTTATGACATTTTGGCGAAACATTATTTAGTAAAAAAGTATGCAGAGGTGAACTTTAGAGGTGAAATGTTGTGGATGTTCTGACAGAGAGATTCTTGGACTAACTTTAGCGTCACACCTTATTCAATATCTGGGTATTGGGTTCTACTAATTGTCAGTGCCTTAATTTTTGTTTTTCTCCCAATGTCATGTGATATTTACTGGACTATAATTCACATGCTTGCAAGTCGTCGTCGTGTCTCTCTCTCTCTAACTGCCCCCCTCCCATCGTCTTGGCTTGTAGGTCACCTCCGTGTCTCCCGCCAGTCCACGACATAGCTTGCAATCTAGGTTGTTGCCAAGTTAACTTATGATGGTAACCTACAATGTACAACCCAAGAGATCGATAGTGTTTATTATACTGTCATGCCTCTACTTCTCTGTTGTATATATAGTTGCTTGTATATCTAATTGGATTGTTCAAATTAGATACTTCTCTATGAAATTACTAATACATGAATTTTGTTTCTTCAGTTCTCTATGAAATCCATGTGATACTTCCACTAGTAGAAAACAGGGCTTTGGTCACAGGGCAATATTCACATTAGTCCCGGTTCAGTCACGAACCGGGACTAAACCGAGACTAATGTGAGCATTGGTCCCGGTTCATACGGTTAAGGCATTAGTCCCGGTTTGAGACACGAACCGAGACTAAAGGGTGTGATGCCCTTTAGTCCCGGTTTATGTCGCAAACCGGGACTAAATTTAGTCCCGGTTACGGCCTGTTTGCAAATTTTTAGAATCCTCAAATTCTAAAAGGAAAAAAAGTTATGCTCAATTTTTTTCAGTTTTTTTTGTATTTTCGTTAAATCTGGTCAAACTATTTATTCAAGAAGTATTAGTGTTATTAAATAATTATTCAAGAATATTAGTGTTACTAAATAATTATTTCAGTTTTTTTGAATTTTTGTCAAATCTGGTCAAATTGTGGTCCAACAATGGTCAAACTACTTATTCAAGAAATATTAGTGTTACTAAATTATTATTTTGATTTTTTGAATTTTGGTCAAATCTGGTCAAACTATTTATTCAAGAAATATTAGTGTTACTAAATAATTATTGTTTTGTACAATAATAGTTTCAAACTCAAACAGTGAAGTGTGTGACTTCATGCTCAAGCTAAGCTCCCGAGGGTTAATAGGATTGACATCTTACTATTGTCAGGAAAACAACAAGTGCAGACTTGGAAACGAAGGAGAATAGAACCCGAAAGTTAAGCGTGCTCGGGCTGAAGTAGTGAGAGGGATGGGTGACCGGTCGGGAAGTTAGATGATTTGGAATGATGAGGGGCGATTAGAGATTAGAGATTAAATTGAGCAGTGATGAGGGGTGGATGATTAGAGATTAAATTATAAAATAATTCAGAAATTTGAAAATCGAGAAAAAATTCAAAAAAATACCTTTAGTCCCGGTTGGTAACATCAACCGGGACTAAAGGTGGGTTCGTGTAAGAACCAGGACTAAAAGGGGGGGGGCTTTAGTAACGACCCTTTAGTCCTGGTTCGAAAACCGGGACTAAAGGCCCTTATGAACCGGGACTAATGACCCTTTTTCTACTAGTGTTCTCTGTTGTATACATGGCATGACAGTATAATTTCATAGAGAAGCTCACAAAATTTAATGCTTTTGATGTCAAATTTAGATTAAATTTATTAACTAGCTCATTCAGGTATTACATCGGAAAACAACATTTGTTTTCTAGATTCAGTGTTTTTTGTAAAAATAGTCGGATGGTGATCATAGTGAAACATTGCATTTTTTATACAAGTTGCTGGTACAATCTGCACCTGGCAAATAAATTTGAATCACTACCTATTTTATCAGGTAAAAACACCAGCATGTTGTTTGAGGTGCATGTATCGGTTGTAGCGAAGTTGTACGTATAACGATGCATTGCTGACCATGGAGCACTCCAAGTCTTGAGGATATGTACGGCAACTTACAGACTTACACATTGCCATTGGCTCCTATCACAATGCAAGTAGTCGATGCTTTAGTGTTGAACTATTGATTAATCCCCCTTACCATATATACTTGTTACGCGGATTCAATTGAATGATGTATTCGGCATGCTTGATAGTTATAAAACAAATGTCAAACGATAGCTATTGCTATTATGGAGACGCTTTGAACTATTGTTCATCTGCTATTCAATGTTTGATGCTCCTTCATTATTTGTATACAGAAGGGCTAAAGCTCCAATCATACATGTTTGCTCAAACCTAAAGCTCCTAACTAATGAAAATATTTTGAAAGCAATCATGATTTTAAAGATACATATATTTTTAAAAGTCAATGTATATTTTTCTCAAACACAAAGTCATTGAAAAATGCAAATGTTTCAATGCGAACATGATTTCAAGTGGGTCTCTGCGGACATGATAGCAAGTATTTTGTGCTATCAAATTAAAATGTGTATATACATCTCATTATAGAGAACAATCCAACATGCTGCCTATTAGAGAGGATTAAACCATGGATATTTATTTCATCGCGCACATGGATTTAGCATGCCTCTGCGCCATTTGGCGTAACGGGTCTATTAGTACAATTGAAAGCACGAGTTGTACGTACGTACGTGCATGCAATGCAGTTCAAATGGAGCAGCCTAGCAAAGCAGTCCACGGGAACGGGATGTGGATGTACTTCCATTTCCATTTTCAGCCCGTCATGCACCTGTGGAAATTAGTCCATTGTGTAACCTTGAGTGTGACAACCCTGATTGATGAATGAAAAGTTTTATTTTCGCAAAAAAAAAAGAACAGACAGTACCCGCAAAAAAAAAGATTAGCACGCGCAAAAAAAAAAGGACAGTCAGTACGCATGTTATCACGTCCGCTCGGCGGAAGAACACGAAGGCCCGTTACGCTCGTCCATTAATTTGGGCCACAGCGAGAGAGATACAGCCGACTGCTTTCGGCCCACCCCGCGTCCGACGGCTCCCGGCTGGACAGCGGGGGGAGTAGTAAAACAGACGCTAGTTTGTTTAGTCCCACATCGGCTAGCGAGGAAACGACGAACCTGTAGGATGACACGCATAAATCGAGAAATGGTCCAAATTTTTTGAGATTTCGCGCGCAGGTCCCTGGAGGTCTTCTTTTATGCCCCTCGCATGTAGTGCGCTTCTTACAGAAAGGGCCTCGATGTTTTCATTCTCTGCCAGAAGTGCCCTCACGACTGCCGTTCTTAACTTGAAGCCACCGGCCTATCCTCATGCGTACTGCTCTTCTCTCTTACAGAAAGGTCCTTGGGTTTTTCAAAACTGCCATTTCAAACTTGGAGCCACATGCCTTCAATTATTTGATATTGCAGATACGCCCGCCCTGTATATGTAATAACGTTTTGAACCTTCAAATCTCCACAAGCACAATAATGAAATCATTACAATGTCTGATACAAAGATTACCATTTGATCTTGCTGGAAATTCCAAAGGCTTGAGAAAGTTATTGTCTGCACTTAATCAGTTATTAGCCTTGATGAAATCAGGACCTATCTATCTGACCCCTACAAGGTCTAGAGACAGATGATATTTGATCAAGGCAACCCAGCACTCATCATTCTTCTAAAGTACTCCGATCAGGCGACAACGGCGGCCCAACATAATCCAATCGACGCAACATCGTTATGCAACAAGGCAACTGATCTCTTCCTAATGTGCAGTAGTTTACTTCTTTTCACTCATGCTGCTGTGCCGAGTAATGCATTGTACGAGTAGCAGTAGCTGGTTGCTGTGCTGTGAGTGATGCCCTCACGGTGGCTTATTTCATTTATCTGATAACCTTCAAAACCAACAGGCTAGTCTAGCCCGGGTTGGTCTCGTTTTTCTTTTATATAACCTTCAAAACATATACAGACACGCAGCAGCACCGTGTCACATTGAAGCGAGAAAAAAAACGACGGTGTTTTTTCAGAAAGAAAAAAAGCCGAACCATGTATTCACATAGGTCAGAGCCAGCAGTCAAAAAGAGAGCAGGATTTGAAGAGAGCTATATTTGAGTTCTTGTCAGGATCAGGCGCAGTACACTACATCTTAGCAGTTGCTAGCACCATCAAGGCCAGCCAAGGCACATTGCCACATTCCTTCCTGCCGGTCTCTATGCAGGCCAAAGAATCAAACCACATGCCCAGACTTGTGCCGACACGCGCCGACGCTCTCATCACGCCGCCTCGCCTCCGATGTTAGATGGATGAAGCTAACACATCCTGGGGTGGGGGCCGACGCCAGCTGGCAGCTTCCCAGTCCCCTCTGTACATCTCATCAGGAACCTGCAAGCATAAGACGGAACCCCGTTACAGAATGGACGACTTGGCGAGCATGTCCTGAAACAGGCCAGACTCTTCACGTGTGCCAGGGAGGAAGAATGCCTCCTGATCAAGCAGACAGAGTTTCCTCCTAATAATTCTCAAAAGCAGGTGCTTTTATATATGAAAAAACTGAAAGCTGCATCACTGAAAATACACAGCATGTACTGTGCGCTATTGGTTCACGAGCAATCTGTTGCTATTCATGACAAAAATAATAAGGTAATACAATAATAAAGTTCAAGAAATGGCTGAATTAATTACCCACAGGTCTGTCCATTCTGAACGCTAAGTTCTATATCTTCTGATGAGCCTGCTACGATTAAGAATTGTGATGCTCTTATGATTAACGGCTAATCGAGTAGGAACGCGTCCTTGCTTAAGACGAGGAATATATCTTGAAGAGAAACTACTCTACAGAATTAACATCGAATGGCACCTACATATATAACATATATAAAAAAGGGTGAAAATTAATGACCTTAACAGTTGGGGTTAGTAGTATTACTGCAATAAATGCATAGCATTCTCATCTTTCAGTTTGGACCGTATCAACCTTCAAATGTCAGGTTTCCTAATGTTAACTACAAGTACTTTGAGTCCCCCGCAAAAAAATGAAACAGTACATAAGTCCACAATCTACACAATGCCCGATCGGACAGTGCCAAAAAAGGATAATTCCGGAATGCCTGACATAACGGTATGTGCTTTGAAAGGTAGTTCACACGTGAAAGTGGAATGGTGAAGTTCTTGCTGGTTGCACAGCTATGTGCTCGATTGGCTTATTATCGAAATATGTATCGAGTATACCCATGAAAAAGATTCAACAGCAGCAGGGAACTGGAAAAGGGATTAATTCAAAGTGCTGGTGAATTTTCTTTATCAAATTTTGTCAAGTTTTGCTCATCAAAGTCTGAAGTGTTCCATTCTGATGCTGGGTTATTTCTCAGTTAGAGCTCAGTAACACAAAAGGAGAAAATTTAGTGAGAGATAAACCTGAAATCATTCTCCTGTTCTACGATTCAAGATGTCCGCCTGCCATAAGGCACTTGATCATCCTACATTGATTATGATGCATCAGCACATATGCATATCACTAAAATTTCATAACACAGCTTGACTCACGCAAACCCTCTGAAAAAAAATACTAGACAGATGCAAAGTACCCATTCACCTGATATATAGTCGGATACACCCACTCGACTCCCCTAGATTGCTCTGCGGATGGCATGTGTTGGCCAAACTGTCCATTATGAAGAAACCAGTAAAAGATTTTCCTTGGTGGCACATGGTAAAAAAAATGTAAATGAAATGTGGTCATGTAGTGTAGCTGAAAAGAAAAACCTGCAATGTGTGGCCTGGATGCAGCTGGTCACCATAATGATTTGGATGGCTAGATTGCACCCCATAACGGCTCTCAAATGATACCTCATTAGCGTTAACTTCTTCCTGGAAGTTATACGGTTAAAATAAGGTCATTGTCAAGATTCTCATATCTGATAAGGAATTTAATAACCAAATATTGATGATAGACACTACCATAAGATCATCAACGCCATGTGCTCTGACATGAGTACCAAGGTTGGAGGCAGTCGAAGAAGAATGTAAAGCACCCTTCTGACTTACATCTGAAGATACCAGTAAAGACTCCTGCCACACAACAATTTAAACTTGATTAGCACCAACAGCAAATCAAATGGAAGGAGTCGATGAATAATCTATGAATAAGGAGGCACCTTGTTTCCACATCGATTTGACACAGACTCCGCGCTTATCTCTTTACTCTTTTTGGGAGGACGGCCGCGGCGTTTTTTGGCTGGACCCCCCTCAGATGAACCAGGCTGTGCATGGCTATCACCATTCACAACAATTGCGCGTTCAGGAGGTGACATTTTCTGCTCCAACTCGCGGCACAAATTATCATCAAGAAGGGTCCTTTTCATGTCGCTGATTAGTTTTAATGCATGCTGATACTTGTCATCTGAAACCATTCCAATCTCAACAAGACGGAGGCACTGCAAGGAAATATGGTCATAACGCTCAACATGATTACTCGATACTAAAGGATCCTTGAGTGGATTATCCAGAGCGTGCAGCTGCTTAAAATCACTCCTCCACCTGTTAAGTACATAGCAAGGGGGGATATCATACACTTGCTGCCATTTAAGCACCGATAACGCATGCCGACAAACAATTCCACTAAACTGAAATAGGCCACAGTTACATTCCATCCTGTTGGTCTCCATACAGTGAACAACCTCATACTTTCTAGTCACTAATCCTGTGCCTTGTTCAGCTAAGTCAATAACTACAAAAGAAGATGGCGATACTTGTTGAACTTGGCAGTCCAGCGTTGATTTTAGCTCATCCTGGAATTTCACAAACATGTTCAGGGTGTACAATTTGGATATCTGCTCTTCCATAGGGAACTTTGATACAAGGACCCTGCCGCTGGTTAATGACTCAAAATCATCCTGTTGCTCCATTTTGTGCTTGTACTGTACAAGAATCATGTAGTTGCTAAGGAACGACACCAATGTGGTTTCATGGCTCACTGAACCATCAAAGAATGCACCTGGGCTTTCCCGGTGGTTAACAGACAGTCCAGCCCAGAAGGCGTCTTTCAGAAAGGAAGGGACCCACAAGTGTCGATTTTCATACAGAAAGATGATCCATTCATTATCCTGAAGGCTAAACCTATTGATCAAGTTCTTCCACCTTGTCTCAAACTGATCATCCTTCAAGGAACCATATATTACTGCCTCCATTTGGACTTTTATTGATTCATATTCTGGCAACTCTCCTAACTTCTCAGCAATACTTCTCACTATATGCCAATCACTTATCCTATGGCGCGTTTTGGGAAACACTTCTCGAACCGCAGCTTTTATCGCCACAGACTCATCCGTAATCATGGCGCCTGGAAGCCTTCCCTTCATACAAGTTAGCCATGCTTTGAACAGCCACAGGAAGCTCTCTGTACTCTCATCCGAAAGCAAGCCACACCCTAACAAAACAAGCTGGCCATGATGGTTCACCCCGAGAAACAAAACCAGGGGCACATTGAACTTACTCCTCAAGCAGGTGGTATCGACCCAAATAGCGTCGCTAAAATACTGGTATGCTTCCCTGGATCTTGAATCAGCCCAAAGAACACTCCTCAGGTGACCCTCCACATAGAAATCCATGACATAGAAGAAGTTTGGCTGCTTGGCCTGCATCTCCGCAAAGAAGCCATTGATAGCCTGAACATCACCCTCCCTGATCTTGAGTCGCCCCCAGTCATCAAACATCGGGGGGGCCTCGACGTCGCCACCGGAGGTGGCGCATTCACCTCTGGCAGCCCTCACCACCAGGTCCTTGCTCATCCCGCTGGGAAGCGTCTTGTAGCACCGCAGGAAGCGCGCTGCCGAGGGGTTGAGCGGGTGGTTGTGGTCGAGGCTGACGTCGGTGAGGTGCAGCATGCCGTCCCCCCAGAGCCTGGCGACAACGGTGGCCTGGCAGTTGGTCTTGGCCGTGGGCCTGGCCTGGTAGCAGGCGTCCTCCTTGCCGTTCCCCCACCTGTTGCAGACGAGCAGGAGGCGGCGGCAGAGGCCGGCCTTGGTGAAGGAGGACTTCTTGACGCAGACGCCGAAGCCGGTGCGCAGGGCGTAGCGCTTGTAGAAGTTGAGCACCTCCTCGTACGACTTGAACACCATCCCGTCCCTCGGCGTCCGGTCGTCCCCGTACGGCGGCGCCCGGTCGGCGGCCGCGTCCAGCTCCACGCTCGCCGCCGCCGCCGCCTCCACCATGGCGGCCAGCTCCTTGCTGCCCGGCGAGGCGTCCTCCGCGTCGTCGTCGTCCTGGTTGCCGCCGAAAGCCAGCTCTCCCTCGCCCGGAATCAGGTCCGCCATCGCGGCGAGCCCCTTGCTGACGGGCGAGACCGGGGCCGGCCCTAAGCTATGTGTAGGGGGGCAATACTGAGCTTGAGCTTGTCCGGAAGCTAGTTGGTGGCGAGCCGGAGGACGAGGACGAGCTGGACGGCGGCGAGACGGGGGGACGGGTCCGGCGGTGTCGATCTGCTGGCGTAGGAGCTCGGTAAGACGAGGACGGCGGCAGAGAACGTGTCCGTGGACGGGGCGAGAAGCGGCCGCGCGGGTGGGGATGGGAGGCGGGAGGCGACGGCGGCGGCGGCGGGGAAACCTAGCCGCACGGGAGAGAGGCAGCAACGATTCGAGCCAGCAGAGGGTGGTGGCAGGCGAAGGTAATTTCTCGGCACAGTGAGGAGCATTTTCTGAAAAGGGGGAATGAACCCTTTTAGAAGGGACGGTCAATCGCCACCGTGCATCCAATCCAACGGCCTGAGTTTAGGCTATATATATAACCTCTATTCCGCCTCCCGCCACTTATCCAACGAGACCAATGATAAGTATCGAGATTTGCCCATGCCGGCGATCTAACAACGCCTATGGCAAGCAACGTGTCGGGCGTCTCGGATTATCTCCCGCTCCATGTTTCTCGTGGCATTTGCCAATCAATGGCACAGAACACCATCCAACAAGGCTTTCGATTTGACGAGACGTACATCGACCGACACCTCCGAAGTCTTGTCGATGTATCACTCTCGTCCGCCATCGTCAGGTGTTGAGCTCATCCCAATTGGCCTCTTTTTCTTTATGGATGACTCCTTCTGCACCCATGACTCCCCTTGACATTTCATCGACGCACCCTCCCTAGCTTCCTCCATCTCCACCATAACTCCATCCACAGTTGCTGCTCCATCAACACTTTGTAGGAGGAAATGGTCTAGAAATGAAGAAGCCAATTCATGAGTTTTGAAACTACACCGATATTATGACAAAACAACTAATATGAATTTGTACTACACATGTAGCCTAGCAGTGTTGAACAAGGAGGAAATGAAATATGCACGGGATGAGAAGTCATGAACCTCTATTATATTATGTACTAAGCATGTCAATAAAAAAATATTACACATGTAGCACGTGGAAGCATATATGAAGAATAAAAATAGAACCTAATGAAAATCGATGTGACAATAATCAAAAGTGAAAACATATGGGATATATAAATGTAACATATGTGATAAACATTCAAGCACTGTTTTGAAACACATGGTACGAATATAAGAAGCACATCATGATGGTGCTTCATGAAATTTTGGACTAAAACTATGGAACATGTCTTTTAGTGTTGAAAGTGTGATTTTATGGAATGAAAAGGAAATATGGCAAAAAAATGTGATATCACCACTTATAAGTATACATGGTAGTAATAGTATCTCTGAGTTGGATATGAAGTGAACACTGACAACATATTTGAAAGCACACATGATTAAGGAAAAGTGTATTTTTGGAAACCCCCCCTGTTGGGGAACGTTGCGGAAAACAAAAATTTTCCTACGGTTTCACCAAGATCCATCTATGAGTTCATCTAGCAACGAGTGATTGGATTGCATCTACATACCTTTGTAGATCACGCGCGGAAGCGTTCAAAGAACGGAGATGAGGAAGACGTACTCGACGTGATCCAAATCACCGGAGATCCTAGCGCCGAACGGACGGCACCTCCGTGTTCAACACACGTACGGTCAGCGTGACGTCTCCTCCTTCTTGATCCAGCAAGGGGGGAGGAGAGGTTGATGAAGATCCAGCAGCACGACGGCGTGGTGGTGGATGCAGGGCGTCACAGTAGCAGGGCTTCGCCGTATACTGCGATAGAGAGAGAGGTGTAGCAGGGGAGAGGGAGGCGCCAAGACTCAAGGTATGGCTGCCTCCTCCCTCCCCTCCCTTTATATAGGCTCCCCTAGGGAGGGCGCCGGCCCTAGGAGATGGGATCTCCTAGGGGGGGGGGGCGGCGGCCAAGGGTGGAGTAGCCCCCAAGGCAAGGTGGGGCGCCCCCCCACCCCTAGGGTTCCAACCCTAGGCGCATGGGGTGGGCCTAGGGGGCGCACCAGCCCACTATGGGCTGGTTCCCCTCCCCACTTTGGCCCATGGGGCCCTCCGGGATGGGTGGCCCCACCCGGTGGACCCCCGGAACCCTTCCGGTGGTCCCGGTACAATACCGGTGACCCCGAAACTCTCCCGATGGCCGAAACTGCACTTCCTATATATAATTCTTCACCTTCGGACCATTCCGGAACTCCTCATGACGTCCAGGATCTCATCGGGGACTCCGAACAACTTTCGGGTTACTGCATATTCATATCTCTACAACCCTAGCGTCACCGAACCTTAAGTGTGTAGACCCTACGGGTTCGGGAGACATGTAGACATGACCGAGATGGCTCTCCGGTCAATAACCAACAGCGGGATCTAGATACCCATGTTGGCTCCCACATGCTCCTCGATGATCTCATCGGATGAACCACGATGTCGAGGATTCAAGCAACCCCGTATACAATTCCCTTTGTCAATCGGTACGTTACTTGCCCGAGATTCGATCGTCGGTATCCCAATACCTCGTTCAATCTCGTTACCGGCAAGTCACTTTACTCGTACCGTAATGCATGATCCCGTGACCAGACACTTGGTCACTTTGAGCTCATTATGATGATGCATTACCGAGTGGGCCCAGAGATACCTCTCCGTCATACGGAGTGACAAATCCCAGTCTTGATCCGTGTTAACCCAACAGACACTTTCGGAGATACCCGTAGTATACCTTTATAGTCACCCAGTTACGTTATGACGTTTGGTATACCCAGAGCACTCCTACGGTATCCGGGAGTTACACGATCTCATGGTCTAAGGAAAAGATACTTGACATTGGAAAAACTCTAGCAAACGAACTATACGATCTTGTGCTATGTTTAGGATCCCGTTATCAATGACATCCCCATGTCCATAGTCAGGAAACCATGACTATCTGTTGATCAACGAGCTAGTCAACTAGAGGCTTACTAGGGACATGTTGGTGTCTGTGTATTCACACATGTATTACGATTTCCGGATAACACAATTATAGCATGAATAAAAGACAATTATCATGAACAAGGAAATATAATAATAATCCTTTTATTATTGCCTCTAGGGCATATTTCCAACAGTCTCCCACTTGCACTAGAGTCAATAATCTAGTTACATTGTGATGAATCGAACACCCATGGAATGCTGGTGTTGATCATGTTTTGCTCTAGGAGAGGTTTAGTTAATGGATCTGCTACATTCAGGTCCGTATGCACTTTACAAATATCTACGTCTCCATCTTGAACATTTTCACGAATGGAGTTGAAGCGACGCTTGATGTGCCTGGTCTTCTTGTGAAACCTGGGCTCCTTGGCAAGTGCAATAGCTCCAGTGTTGTCACAGAAGAGTTTGATTGGCCCCGACGCATTGGGTATGACTCCTAGGTCGGTGATGAACTCCTTCACCCAAATTGCTTCATGCGCTGCCTCCGAGGCTGCCATGTACTCCGATTCACATGTAGATCCCGCCACGACGCTCTGCTTGCAACTGCACCAGCTTACTGCCCCACCATTCAAAATATACACGTATCCGGTTTGTGACTTAGAGTCATCCAGATCTGTGTCGAAACTAGCGTCGACGTAACCCTTTACGACGAGCTCTTCGTCACCTCCATAAACGAGAAACATTTCCTTAGTCCTTTTCAGGTACTTCAGGATATTCTTGACCGCTGTCCAGTGTTCCTTGCCGGGATTACTTTGGTACCTTCCTACCAAACTTACGGCAAGGTTTACATCAGGTCTGGTACACAGCATGGCATACATAATAGAACCTATGGCTGAGGCATAGGGGATGACACTCATCTCTTCTATATCTTCTGTCGTGGTCGGACATTGAGCTGAGCTCAATTTCACACCTTGCAACACAGGCAAGAACCCCTTCTTAGACTGATCCATATTGAACTTCTTCAATATCTTATCAAGGTATGTGCTTTGTGAAAGACCTATGAGGCGTCTTGATCTATCTCTATAGATCTTGATGCCTAATATATAAGCAGCTTCTCCAAGGTCCTTCATTGAAAAACTCTTATTCAAGTAGGCCTTAATGCTGTCCAAAAGCTCTATATCATTTCCCATTAAAAGTATGTCATCTACATATAATATGAGAAATGCTACAGAGCTCCCACTCACTTTCTTGTAAACGCAGGCTTCTCTATAAGTCTGCATAAACCCAAACGCTTTGATCATCTCATCAAAGCGAATGTTCCAACTCCGAGATGCTTGCACCAGCCCATAAATCGAGCATTGGAGCTTGCACACCTTGTCAGCATTCTTAGGATTGACAAAACCTTCTGGCTATATCATATACAGTTCTTCCTTAAGATAACCATTAAGGAATGCCGTTTTGATGTCCATTTGCCATATCTCATAATCATAGTATGCGGCAATTGCTAACATGATTCGGACGGACTTCAGCTTTGCTACGGGAGAGAATGTCTCATCGTAGTCAACCCCTTGAACTTGTCGATAACCCTTAGCGACAAGCCTAGCTTTATAGATGGTCACATTACCATCCGCGTCTGTCTTCTTCTTAAAGATCCATTTATTTTCTATGGCTCGCCGATCATCGGGCAAGTCAGTCAAAGTCCATACTTCATTTTCATACATGGATCCTATCTCGGATTTCATGGCTTCCAGCCATTTGTCGGAATCCGGGCCCGCCATCGCTTTTTCATAGTTCGAAGGTTCACCGTTGTCTAACAACATGATTTCCAAGACAGGGTTGCCGTACCACTCTAGTGCGGAACGTGTCCTTGTGGACCTTCGAAGTTCAGTAGGAGCTTGATCATCATCATTAACTTCCTCTCTAATTGGTGCAGGTACCACAGGAACATTTTCCTGAGTTGCGCCACTTTCCGGTTCAAGAGGCAATACTTCATCAAGTTCTACTTTCCTCCCACTTACTTCTTTCGAGAGAAACTCTTTCTCTAGAAAGGATCCATTCTTTGCAACAAAGATCTTGCCTTCGGATCTGAGGTAGAAGGTATACCCAATAGTTTCTTTAGGGTATCCTATGAAGACGCATTTTTCCGACTTGGGTTCGAGCTTTTCAGGTTGAAGTTTCTTGACATAAGCATCGCATCCCCAAACTTTTAGAAACGACAGCTTAGGCTTCTTCCCAAACCATAATTCATACGGTGTCGTCTCAACGGATTTCGACGGAGCCCTATTTAAAGTGAATGCGGCAGTCTCTAAAGCATAGCCCCAAAATGACAGCGGTAAATCGGTAAGAGACATCATAGATCGCACCATATCTAATAGAGTGCGATTACGATGTTCGGACACACCATTACGCTGAGGTGTTCCAGGCGGCGTGAGTTGTGAAACTATTCCACATTTTCTTAAGTGTGTACCAAATTTGTGACTCAAGTATTCTCCTCCATGATCTGATCGGCAAAACTTGATTTTTCTGTCACGTTGATTCTCAACCTCACTCTGAAATTCCTTGAACTTTTCAAAGGTTTCAGACTTGTGTTTCATTAAGTAGATATACCCATATCTACTCAAGTCATCAATGAGGGTGAGAACATAACGATAGCCACCGCGAGCCTCAACACTCATTGGACCGCACACATCAGTATGTATGATTTCTAATAGGTTGGTTGCTCGCTCCATTGTTCCTGAGAACGGAGTCTTGGTCATCTTACCCATGAGGCATGGTTCGCACGTGTCAAATGATTCGTAATCAAGAGACTCTAAAAGTCCATCAGCATGGAGCTTCTTCATGCGTTTGACACCTATGTGACCAAGGCGGCAGTGCCACAAGTATGTGGGACTATCATTATCAATCTTACATCTTTTGGTACTCACACTATGAACATGTGTAGCATTACGCTCGAGATTCATTAAGAATAAACCATTCACCATCGGAGCATGACCATAAAACATATCTCTCATATAAATAGAACAACCATTATTCTTGGATTTAAATGAGTAGCCATCTCGAATTAAACGAGATCCTGATACAATGTTCATGCTCAAAGCTGGCACTAAATAATAATTATTAAGGTTTAAAACTAATCCCGAAGGTAAATGTAGAGGTAGCGTGCCGACGGCGATCACATTGACCTTGGAACCATTCCCGACGCGCATCGTCACCTCGTCCTTCGCCAGTCTCCGCTTATTCCGCAGCTCCTGTTTTGAGTTACAAATGTGAGCAACCGCACCGGTATCAAATACCCAGGAGCTACTACGAGTACTGGTAAGGTACACATCAATTACATGTATATCACATATACCTTTCGTGATGCCGGCCTTCTTGTCCGCTAAGTATTTGGGGCAGTTCCGCTTCCAGTGACCACTTCCTTGCAATAAAAACACTCAGTCTCGGGCTTGGGTCCATTCTTTGGCTTCTTCCCGGCAGCTTGCTTACCGGGCGCAGCAACTCCGTTGCCGTCCTTCTTGAAGTTCTTCTTACCCTTGCCTTTCTTGAACTTAGTGGTTTTATTCACCATCAACACTTGATGGTCCTTTTTGACTTCTACCTCTGCTGATTTCAGCATTGCAAATACTTCAGGAATGGTCTTTTCCATCCCCTGCATATTGAAGTTCATCACAAAGCTCTTGTAGCTTGGTGGAAGCGACTGGAGGATTCTTTCAATGACCGCGTCATCCGGGAGATTAACTCCCAGCTGAGTCAAGCGGTTATGTAACCCAGACATTGTGAGTATGTGCTCACTGACAGAACTATTTTCCTCCATCTTACAGCTGAAGAATTTGTCGGAGACTTCATATCTCTCGACCCGGGCATGATCTTGGAAAACCATTTTCAGCTCTTCGAACATCTCATATGCTCCGTGTCGCTCAAAACGCTTTTGGAGCCCCGGTTCTAAGCTGTAAAGCATGCCGCACTGAACGAGGGAGTAATCATCAGCACGTGCCTGCCAAGCGTTCATAACGTCTTGGTTCTGTGGGACGGGTGCGTCACCTAGCGGTGCTAGTAGGACATAATCTTTCTTGGCAGCTATGAGGATGATCCTCAGGTTCCGGACCTAGTCCGTATAGTTGCTGCCATCGTCTTTCAGCTTGGTTTTCTCTAGGAACGCGTTGAAGTTGAGGACAACGTTGGCCATTTGATCTACAAGACATATTGTAAAGATTTTAGACTAAGTTCATGATAATTAAGTTCATCTAATCAAATTATTCAATGAACTCCCACTTAGATAGACATCCCTCCGGTCATCTAAGTATAACATGATCCGAGTTGACTAGGCCGTGTCCGATCATCACGTGAGACGGACTAGTCAACATCGGTGAACATCTTCATGTTGATCGTATCTTCTATATGACTCATGCTCGACCTTTCGGTCTTCTGTGTTCCGAGGCCATGTCTGTACATGCTAGGCTCGTCAAGTCAACCTAAGTGTATTGCGTGTGTAAATCTGTCTTACACCCATTGTATGTGAACGTTGGAATCTATCACACCCGATCATCACGTGGTGCTTCGAAACAACGAACTGTCGCAACGGTGCACAGTTAGGGGGAACACTTTCTTGAAATTATTATGAGGGATCATCTTATTTACTACCGTCGTTCTAAGTAAACAAGATGCAGAAACATGATAAACATCACATGCAATCAAACAATAATAGTGACATGATATGGCCAATATCACATAGCTCCTTTGATCTCCATCCTGGGGCTCCATGATCATCTTGTCACCGGCATGACACCATGATCTCCATCATCATGATCTCCATCATCGTGTCTCCATGAAGTTGCTCGCCAACTATTACTACTACTATGGCTAACGCGTTTACAATAAAGTAAAGTAATTTACATGGCGTTTCTCAATGACACGCAGGTCATACAAAAAATAAAGACAACTCCTATGGCTCCTGCCGGTTGTCATACTAATCGACATGCAAGTCGTGATTCCTATTACAAGAACATGATCTCATACATCACATATATATCATTCATCATTCATCACAACTTTGGCCATACCACATCACAAATCACTTGCTGCAAAAACAAGTTAGACGTCCTCTAATTGTTGTTGCAAGTTTTACGTGGCTGCAAAAGGGTTCTAGCAAGAACGTTTTCTTACCTACGTAATAGCCACAACGTGATTTGTCAACTTCTATTTACCCTTCATAAGGACCCTTTTCATTGAATCCGCTCCAACTAAAGTGGGAGAGACAGACACCCGCTAGCCACCTTATGCAACTAGTGCATGTCAGTCGGTGGAACCAGTCTCACGTAAGCGTACATGTAAGGTCGGTCCGGGCCGCTTCATCCCACAATACCGCTGAATCAAGATAAGACTAGTAGCGGAAAGAAAGTTGACAACATCTATGCCCACAACAAATTGTGTTCTACTCGTGCAAGGAGAACTACGCATAGACCTAGCTCATGATGCCACTGTTGGGGAACGTTGCAGAAAACAAAAATTTTCCTACGGTTTCACTAAGATCCATCTATGAGTTCATCTAGCAACGAGTGATTGGATTGCATCTACATACCTTTGTAGATCACGCGCGGAAGCGTTCAAAGAACGGGGATGAGGAAGACGTACTCGACGTGATCCAAATCACCGGAGATCCTAGCGCCGAACGGACGGCACCTCCGTGTTCAACACACGTACGGTCAGCGTGACGTCTCCTCCTTCTTGATCCAGCAAGGGGGAGGAGAGGTTGATGAAGATCCAGCAGCACGACGACGTGGTGGTCGATGCAGGGCGTCACAGTAGCAGGGCTTCGCCGTATACTGCGATAGAGAGAGAGGTGTAGCAGGGGAGAGGAAGGCGCCAAGACTCAAGGTATGGCTGCCCCCTCCCTCCCCCCCCCTTTATATAGGCTCCCCTAGGGGGGGCGCCGGCCCTAGGAGATGGGATCTCCTAGGGGGCGGCGTCCAAGGGTGGAGTAGCCCCCAAGGCAAGGTGGGGCGCCCCCCACCCCTAGGGTTCCAACCCTAGGCGCATGGGGTGGGCCTAGGGGGCGCACCAGCCCACTATGGGCTGGTTCCCCTCCCCACTTTGGCCCATGGGGCCCTCCGGGATGGGTGGCCCCACCCGGTGGACCCCCGGGACCCTTCCGGTGGTCCCGGTACAATACCGGTGACCCCGAAACTCTCCCGATGGCCGAAACTGCACTTCCTATATATAATTCTTCACCTCCGGACCATTCCGGAACTCCTCGTGATGTCCAGGATCTCATCGGGGACTCCGAACAACTTTCGGGTTACTGCATATTCATATCTCTACAACCCTAGCGTCACCGAACCTTAAGTGTGTAGACCCTACGGGTTCGGGAGACATGTAGACATGACCGAGACGGCTCTCAGGTCAATAACCAACAGCGGAATCTGGATACCCATGTTGGCTCCCACATGCTCCTCGATGATCTCATCGGATGAACCATGATGTCGAGGATTCAAGCAACCCCGTATACAATTCCCTTTGTCAATCGGTACGTTACTTGCCCGAGATTCGATCGTCGGTATCCCAATACCTCGTTCAATCTCGTTACCGGCAAGTCACTTTACTCGTACCGTAATGCATGATCCCGTGACCAGACACTTGGTCACTTTGAGCTCATTATGATGATGCATTACCGAGTGGGCCCAGAGATACCTCTCCGTCATACGGAGTGACAAATCCCAGTCTTGATCCGTGTCAACCCAACAGACACTTTCGGAGATACCCGTAGTATACCTTTATAGTCACCCAGTTACCTTGTGACGTTTGGTATACCCAGAGCACTCCTACGGTATCCGGGAGTTACACGATCTCATGGTCTAAGGAAAAGATACTTGACATTGGAAAAACTCTAGCAAACGAACTGCACGATCTTGTGCTATGTTTAGGATTGGGTCTTGTCCATCGCATCATTCTCCTAATGATGTGATCCCGTTATCAATGACATCCCCATGTCCATAGTCAGGAAACCATGACTATCTGTTGATGAACGAGCTAGTCAACTAGAGGCTTACTAGGGACATGTTGGTGTCTGTGTATTCACACATGTATTACGATTTCCGGATAACACAATTATAGCATGAATAAAAGACAATTATCATGAACAAGGAAATATAATAATAATCCTTTTATTATTGCCTCTAGGGCATATTTCCAACACCCCCCCCCCCAAGAATGTGGGTCGCGGTTCAAGGGAGGGATGGGGGTGCGCAAATACATCTCTCCCGTGAATCCTGACCACATTGGACCAGTGGGTTGCTAGTCTAATCCTTAGTCCTCTCCACGACTTTGTATTCTTTTGGTTTTAGGCTACAACCCCGGCCAAAGATGTTAAGAAAGTTTTTTTAAAAAGAGGCCATTTGCGAGAATAGTATTTTGGCTCCGGGGAGCACGCGCTCCTGCGTGAATAGTAAACAAAAATATACGGTAAATGTTTTAAAAAAATCTATTTTTTTTGTACATGTCCGTGTTAGTATCGCAAGCGTTCATGAAAATTTTCATGCAAAACGGAGCAGCGGTGTTTCGCCGGTGAAAAAACAAATTTAGAGTGACATTTTTGGGGGTAGCATTTGGTGTTTATTTTGTTTTTGTTTATGCACATGCCATAATTTTTAATCTTTTTGCTTACAAATTTGTATGTAGCATTTGGATGTGGTAAAGAATTTTTATTGGACTTTTTTGGCATTTCAAAAATATTTTCACACGCAGGAGCGCGCACTCCCGGGAGCACCAACGGATTCCCGGGACATCTGCATATAATAATAAACTAATATTGTTTTGCATACATAATTTTATCTTTTGATATATGATTTCAGAATTAACCCGTGAAATACAAATCATGTCGAGTTGGATTGGTTTTGAACGAGTATATCATTGAAATGGGTACAATGTTTAGGCATGTCCAACTAATTTTTAGGGAGAATGTAAACTTCAGATGCACAATATTATAGCTTATTGAACTTTGAATTCTAAATATGTATGCATGTTATGTATAGCATGATTTTAATATAAAATACATATAACACATGTACCATGGCTAACTTTTCGACAAAGGGTGGATTTTATTGACTTAAAATGAAGTATAGAGTAAATACGAGCACAAACTCGGCCTCTACATAGCTAGAATGTACACAGCCAACACGAACGCCACACACGCAAAAAAACAGGTCGACAAATAGCAAAGTCATACAAGACCAAAGCTATGCCTAAGCGAGATAAAGAAAACCCTCCAAAACAATGATTGACAAACTACAACAACGACCATATCCGCACCAATCATGTCTTGGCACCACAAGAACACCGAGGTTCTTCAGCAGCAACACCTTCAAGAAGGAATGATGCTCAAGCATTGTCGTTGCCGGATTCAACAACCAAATGTTAGAATCTAGGTTTTCACCCCCGAAGAACGAGTCCAGAGCACATCCGAGCAATGCCTTCAACAAAGTATCATTGCCACATATGGTCTATGCTCCGTATGTCACTGATCATAGGCCACACCACTAGGGAAACGGGAGCCAAAAGAAAAATTTGAGGAAAAACTACTATTGACACTTTTGGACCCATGGATTTGAGGACATACCTCTAGAAATATCTACATAGTTTGACCTAAACTTCATAGTTTTGAACTATATATACACCAAGTTATTTGCTAGACCCATATACTCTAAAGGCACATATGAAGCTTTGTTTTCAACACAATGGAAAATGTACAAGTACACATGAATTATATAATACATCAACAATATAAATAACATTGATATTATGAAAATATTGCTTTGGTCAGATTTATGGTCATGCCCATGTAACAAAAGTTTGCCTTAAACAACCAAAACTAAATAATACAAGCATTTTTCGCACAGTTTCAGTTAGCACTGAAAAATATTTATAATGATTAGTATTTTTAGATTTAAATGTTGATAGTCATGCATAAAAAATGATTATATGTAACAAAATATATTAACGGCTAGATGGCTCACGCCGAGGTTTAAAAGTTTAGTATAAATCTCTACTACTATTAAAAGACCAAATATTATATTCACTAATCGCACCCCATTTAACATTACACACAACAAACGTGAACAATTAGAGTCTCATGATCAGGTCCAGCGATTTGGATCTAATCGTGCATATAACAACTAACCCTCCTTAGAGGTACGTTTACCAGTTTTATAGAGTGGACTAAAAACTCTGTCATCCCACGTCCGCACGAGGGAGAAGGGGCAGCGGACGCACGAGATCGGTGGCGACTGCAAGACCTCCTCACTAGCGGCAGGAGGAGAGGGGAGAGGAATGGGAGGAGGCGAGGAAAGAAGCGCGGTTTGATGGACGGCTGAGGCGCAAGATCAGAGCGGCAAATGCATTCCTCCTCGTCGGCGGTCGCATGCCGGGGGCCAGCCTCTCCCACGGGCGCCAGGGATCGTTATCATGGTCGCCCGGGTTGTCGCTGGTGAGAGGCTCACGTGAGCTTGATAAGTATCCAGCTTATCGTTCTTTGGTAACCCAGCTACTCGATTCGACGCGGCACCGAGGTGTCATGAGTTGGGAAGCCACTTTGTGCAGTTTGTAGTACGATGGCTCGGGTGACAGATTAAAGATACGGCATCAGATATACTGACAGGGTGGCACCTGCAATCGATTCTCATTGGGTACCTGGCAGGTGTGAAAAAATACCCGCTACTTGTTTACAATGTAAGAGTGCCTTCGTCAGACTTCAATCTCTTCTGAGCCACTGATTGTGTTATTTCATAACCAGCATCTGAGTTATTCTTCTCAATCTGTTCATGATACTTGTTACCTACTCTTTCCAAGAACAACATTTTTCTGGGACGTCGTTTGTACATGTAAGTGTGAGAGTGGTTTTTTTGTGTGCAAGATGTCTTTAGGATTAATTCAGGGCTTTGTCCATTGGGTTATTTTGTATCTCTTGTTGCATTTCATTATGATGTTTTTGAACTTGCACGTTGCACTGCTCTTCGATGCACTCTTAGTTGATCTATAGTGACATTTACAAACACTTACTGGTTTGTCAGCTCCTCTTGGAGCTTATGCTAATTTCAACATGGTAATATTTAAGATTTATTACAATCTTGCATTTTATTGTTTTATCTGAATCACTTATCATCATCTATACTATTGCACAAAGAAACCTTGCCGGATTAACCAGAGGATGAACTTGAAGAATTAGAGGGAGTAGCATGTGTGTGGTAAATAGGCAAGCAGTTATCCTGCTCCATCGAAAGCAACTGAAGATGAAGAGCTTATTGCACTACAAGTTGAAACGACGCTATAAACATGTTAATGTTTGATCTGTTAGATCGATTTATAAATCTCAATGTCTATTCGTTGCTTTCACATGACTGGCTCACTGGTCCACATTGAATACTCTAACATACACAAGTGAATTTTTATACATGATTGTAATATTAGTCAAGACGTGTGTTGCACGTGCACATTTACTATTAGGTAAAAGAGTTCATTCAAGTTTTACCCTTGTTTCTGTCATTTTCGATTGGGTTACCTCATTTAAGCAACCTTTATCCGTTTTACCCTATTTAACCAAACTTGTGCTACAATTTTTTTTATGTTTCACCTCTAAACCCGCAATTGTTGGGGAACGTTGCAGAAAACAAAAAAATTTCCTACGGTTTCACCAAGATCCATCTAGGAGTTCATCTAGCAACGAGTGATTGGATTGCATCTACATACCTTTGTAGATCACGCGCGGAAGCGTTCAAAGAACGGGCATGAGGAAGCCGTACTCGACGTGATCCAAATCACCGGAGATCCTAGCGCCGAACGGACGGCACCTCCGCGTTCAACACACGTACGGTCAGCGTGACGTTTCCTCCTTCTTGATCCAGCAAGGGGAAGGAGAGGTTGAGGAAGATGGCTCCAGCAGTAGCACGACGGCGTGGTGGTGGTGGAGCTGCAGTACTCCGTCAGGGCTTCGCCAAGCTCTACGGAGGAGGAGGAGGTGTTGGAGAGGGAGAGGGAGGCGCCAGGGCTTAGGTGTTGCTGCCCTCCCTTCCCCCCACTATATATAGGGCCAAGAGAGAGGGGGGGGGGGCGCAGCCTTGGCCCTTCCTCCAAGGAAGGGTGCGGCCAGGGAGGAGTCCATCCTCCCCAAGGCACCTCGGAGGTGCCTTCCCCCTTTAGGACTCTTCCTTTCCCTTATCTCTTTGCGCATGGGCCTCTTGGCGCTGGTGCCCTTGGCCCATATAGGCCAAGGCGCATACCCCTACAGCCCATGTGGCCCCCCGGGGCAGGTGGACCCTCGGACCCCTTTCGGCACTCCCGGTACAATACCGATAATGCACGAAACTTTTCCGGCGACCAAAACAAGACTTCCCATATATAAATCTTTACCTCTGGACCATTCCGGAACTCCTCGTGACGTCCGGGATCTCATCCGGGACTCCGAACAACATTCGGGTTACTACATATACATATCCCTACAACCCTAGCGTCACCGAACCTTAAGTGTGTAGACCCTACGGGTTCGGGAGACATGTAGACATGACCGAGATCGCTCTCCGGTCAATAACCAACAACGGGATCTGGATACCCATGTTGGCTCCCACATGCTCCTCGATGATCTCATCGGATGAACCACGATGTCGAGGATTCAAGCAACCCCGTATACAATTCCCTTCGTCAATCGGTATGTTACTTGCCCGAGATTCGATCGTCGGTATCCCAATACCTTGTTCAATCTCGTTACCGGCAAGTCACTTTACTCGTACCGTAATGCATGATCCCGTGACTAGACACTTGGTCACTTTGAGCTCATTATGATGATGCATTACCGAGTGGGCCCAGTGATACCTCTCCGTCATACGGAGTGACAAATCCCAGTCTTGATCCGTGTCAACCCAACAGACACTTTCGGAGATACCCGTAGTATACCTTTATAGTCACCCAGTTACGTTGTGACGTTTGGTACACCCAAAGCACTCCTACGGTATCCGGGAGTTACACGATCTCATGGTCTAAGGAAAAGATACTTGACATTGGAAAACTCTAGCAAACGAACTATACGATCTTGTGCTATGTTTAGGATTGGGTCTTGTCCATCACATCATTCTCCTAATGATGTGATCTCGTTATCAATGACATCCAATGTCCATAGTCAGGAAACCATGACTATCTGTTGATCAACGAGCTAGTCAACTAGAGACTTACTAGGGACATGTTGGTGTCTATTATTCACAGATGTATTACGATTTCCGGATAACACAATTATAGCATGAATAAAGACAATTATCATGAACAAGAAAATATAATAATAATGCTTTTATTATTGCCTCTAGGGCATATTTCCAACAGCAATATGTTCATGTCCTGCGGTACATAGTCGGCTTAGTAGTGCCACGGACAAACTATGATATAGAGGAACCATGGAGACCTTCAGCTAATTGGTGGAGCCCAGAGGTTCAGGCATGTTGGAATTAACCGTGTTGTCTTGTTTGAATTGGACTTGCATGTGCTCATTGCCGTAAAAAAAACGATTTGTGTTATATGTGTATGTGTGTGTACTTCGCCAAGAAGCAATTGGTTGGCTCACCTCATATACTAGGGCATTTTGCAAGAATCGGTCATCTTGTTTGGGAAGTCATCTTGGCCGACGTGTACGTGCATTCGTGATGGAATTTCATCGCAGCAACATATGATGAGGGCCTTAGCTAAAAGGTCGATTGCACCCCATCAAGTTCTACCCGTGGCACATTCCGCCGTCTGATGACCCCGTCTTGTCATATTAGTCTGCTTTCTTTTTGTTTTCCAACATCATCGCACCTTTGGGTTTTGTCTTCTTCATCGACATGCCAAGCTATTGCACCAACTAGTACTTGAGGACAGATGCCCTGTTGGTGGAGAAACCGGTGCTAAAGAAAACCCATCACTATGGTGGCACGTGTGCACTGACAAGTAGACTAGCTTGACCAAATGTGCTAAAAATAGGGTATAATTTTTTTAAAATGGAGTATAACGGATGAAAATATCTCAAATTGGGTAATACTTGTCAAAAATGACAAAAATAGGGGTAAAAAGTGAAAATTAACTCTAGATAGAAAGTACACTTTCAGCTCACCACTAGGCTCATGAAAGTACACTTTCTATCTCGAGTAAAACATGGTCTTGCTCGATATGTTCTTTGCTTCATTGTCGTGTTGGTTGCTACCGAAAGCCAACCCTCTCTCATCTGGAGAGTTCACATCTCTATCATGTTTTGCCACTCTCCAATTTTTCAGAAATCACACGTGGCTACTTGAACCTCCACCGCCATGCAACAACGATTAGATTTTTGCTTGCAGCAAGAACATAATAATGCTACTATAAAATCCAAGCAAGTTAAAAGTTGTCACCTCGCCGCTAGAAGAAATCGAGGAGAATATCCAGTTTGGTGGCAGGGATTGCCCGATGGAGAGGTTGCAGCGGGGAGAGGGAAAGAGGTTATGGGTGAGGGAAAGAGAAAGAGAAAATAAAAATGGTTGGATGGACGGGCGAGGAGAACCCATGTATCAGTAACATTGGTAGATTTTTATTTCATAAAACCATGAACAGAAAGAAGTCATGTTCAAGAGCTAGCTTCGTGTCTCACTTAAATATCTCTCAACAAAGTTGATGTCCAAAAGTTGAAGGATCAAAGATTTCCAGGGTGAGTTGGCAACTATTTTTTTTAATCTTAGCAAATTTAGCAAAATGCTAATAAAGTAAGTTCTCTAGATATGCAGCTAAGTATACCACTCTATATGAAGAATAACTACCAGGCTAATTATTCAAGCACAATGTGGGAAAAAACCCAAAGACACGGAGGCAAAGATGTAACATGCCATTCATTTTCTTGGGGCGCTAATCTCTGTTGGAGAGGTGTGAAGAAAACAAAGTACCCTCAACGACACAAAGTCTCACATTCATCTCCATGAGCCCCGCCACACAAGTATGAGCTCACTCTACTAGCATTAGGTATTTAGGTGACCTCCAAACATTCACAAACTTGTTTGAGTTCTCATCCAACACCTAGACGGCTCGGAGATCCCAAATCTTCAAGAGTAATAGGTTAGAAAAATAATGCTTGAAGAGAATTCGTGCTCAAGTTTTGATTCAAATCTCAACTCACTAAATGTTTCCTCGGAAAGACTAGAACACATGTGTGAGGAACAAGGAGAACATGTGGGGAGGGGGGGGGGGATTAGTCCAAGTGCCCACCCTAGCTCAATAAGGGGCAATGTCTATATATAGGCTCATTTTAGGATATAGTCGCGAAAGTGCCTTTCCGCTCCCGAGCTCATTTGAGCTCAGTGAACAGTAAAATCGAAAAAAATTCAAAAAATTCCAAATTTTTTTTGGTAGAAACATTGACAAAAGTTCTAAGTGCTTGCAAAAATTCATCATGAAATCACATTCCTGTAAAGCGTGGCAAAAAAACAAATTCAGTACTCCAAAATGCTTTTGAAAGTAGCTTTTTCAGAGTACTGATTTTGTTTTTTTTTTGCCACGCCTTCTAGAAATGTGATTTCATGGCGAATTTTTGCAAGCACTTAGAACTTTTGTCAATGTTTCTCCCAAAAAAAATTTGGATTTTTTTTTAAAAAATTGATTTAGTTTTGATTTTACTGTTCACCCGAGTTCATTTGAGCTCGGGTGCAGAAACTCCGCGTCCAGTCTATACTTTTGTATTCCATACCGGAAGAACTACGATTCAAGTCAACTGGCATATACTAAAGATACATGAGAGACAATGAAGTTCTTCAACTAGGGGTCATTAATTTTGGAAGGTAGACTCCATACAATCTCACCGGGATTGATGAATTTCTTTGAAGAGTCATATCCAGTACCAAATCCTGGTAGTGCGGACCCATGACTTGCTGCAAATAATATTTGAACCAAGTACGTACATATCACAGAATTCATAAGTCAAGATAAGAATTTCGGAATGAACGAAATCAAAACTGGAAGAGTTGATATCGATACAGAACATGACTTGAAGCCACGAGTCCGAACGAGATTCTTGGGAAGACTTGAAATGAAACTGAAAGAACCAGATCAATATAGAGCATGGCTTCCAAATTGGTCGTGCCGGATTCATAGGTCAAGCATTTAGGGCAACCCCTAGAGGCATGGCTCTCTTAACACTCTGATACACAGGCCATTTTGAGCAACATCGGGATGGAAACTAGTCGTAATGACATTGAAGCTCTTCGAGACCGTGGACGGCTAAGTTTTCAGCCCTTACAACGGAGGCCAATCTCAGTACTTACCGTCTCAAAATCGGTATCACCGAGAATCACTGTCTATGTCTCAAAGGAGATTTAAAAAAAAAGTCTTCTAAGGTATGATTGAGCAATCATCAAGATTTTTCCAGAAACATCAAAGGAGATTTTCAAAGGAATTCTTCTAAGCTATGACTAAGCAATCATCAAGATTCTTCTAGAAACATAGTTATCATTCCCATCATTATAGTATGGCTTGTCCTATTCACATTTTGATTCATTAAACCACAAAAGGAAATAGAAACCTCCTTTGATCTTCTAGATCCCATCCTTTCTTCAACTTCAAATAATTAGGGGTTGAAACCAGTTTGTTTAAACAATATCTTTGGGACTATATATGTATTTGTGTGTACTCGGTAAAAGTCATTAGTTCCTTAATTGTTTGTCATTAATCATCAAAACCCACTAAGGGGGCACTAGATGCACTTTCATTAGTCTTCTAAACAAGGCTATATGTTAGAGCCAAAATTTTGAGAGATGCAGTGATATCGGCTAGGTTAAGGTTAGCTCTACCATCGTTAAACTAGGCAAACACATGGGTTGTCAAAATCATATATTTTGAGTCATGTTGCCATAAACAAGCAAACAAAAAGAACGCAAAAATGAGGCAAAAAATCCATAAGTTCATTATTGTAATCTATTTAATATTTGTTTTTCCCGTATATAGTTGATGATCTGTCCTTTGGGGTATGCCTTTTAGTTATTTTGCCCCACTTTTTATGATGCAAAATACAATAAAAAAATAGGTGGAAAGAGGTAAAAGATAAAAAAAACTTAGCAAAATAATAATGCACTGAACTCTTGCTATGACGGATACAAGCTTATCTTTTCAGACTTTCTGTCCTTTTCATTGTGTAACGGCAGCTTCCTCTATTCATGCATGCATGAACAAGGACATGGGAGTTGTTAATTTGTGACAATAGAACATGTTTTTTTTCTCAAATGTACACTTGGTATACAATTGGTCCGTTTAACGAACACTGAAGTCTATACCCAGAGTACAACAAATTAAACTACAGCCCCTAAAAACTCCAGATCCCACATGCCACATGAATGTTCATCTCTATGTGGCCTTTACCTAGGACTGTGGAAATGATGCTCCCAAAGTTTCTCACACAGGAATATACTATAAACTGAATCTATACGCAAAGGTGGCTTGGTGCATCTAGACTCTAGATTTGCCCCAGTATATACTTCCTGCTTTGCTACCTCCACACTCAGCCCTTGTTCATCTTTCGGATGTGGCGGCACGCCATGCAACAGCCGTCCGCTGTTACTGTCGGTTTCATCCGAGTTATCAGCGAGGCGTGTATTTTAATTGTAATATTTTGTCTGATGATATTTCATTCTTTCTCGGCTATAGCGACAAAAACATCCTTGGGTGACCACCTTCTCCTTGAAACTTTGTCTGGTGGATTGATTATGGCACGCTCGGCGTCCTCGAGACGGTACCCGATGACAACCTCTTTCCTCTGCCTAGCTCGTAGCATGACCTCGAAGAAGTTTAGCTCCTCGTCTTCTCGAAGGTACAGGTCAGATTGTCGTATTTGCAGTTCATTCCCCTGCAGAAGAGTACAAATGCAAGGTATTAGCGATACTGATACCTAAACCTGACAAGAGTGCTTACTGTCGACATCTTTAACCTGGGGAGAACATGTATGTGTACAGTGGCAAACTTGTCAAGTATTCTTACAAAATTCCCTTTTCTGGAGGTAATGATCTATAGGTAAAGTTAACCTAGTACTCTATATAGTAACATCAGGTTCAAAACTTCAAGACTCTACAAAGACAGGTATATGTATGTATCAGTTAACATATATGTTGACAAGAAACATGTTATATGATGATGGTAAAAGCTTGACGTTCATTGAGGAAAAAAAACTGAGAATAATACAAGAATCATACCTGTTCAGCAAAGAGCTCCTCCAACACATAATTTATTTGGCGATCTTCTGCGACCATTGCCAATGCCATGCTCACGAGTTCATTTGAAAGAACATAGTCACTTATTTTTGACATGTATAACAAATTTTTAGTCCTAGGATCCAATATCTCACTGATTATAACAGATTTATCAGATGCTTGTTGCATCTCTCCCATCCAAGAACCTTCTGATAAGCTTCTTCGGAAACCATCTGAACCAATCGCTTCCTTGTATGGAAGCCGTTTTGCCTGCAGTAGTTACAAGTGCAAGAATAATAATAAGTATGTGTACAGAATCATAGTATAGGTTTATAGCATCAGGAAAGATAAATAGATAACCAAAAACAAAAATAGCACATAACCAAGATAATCACTATTAGAAAACGACATAATCTGCAGTGATAATGACTTAAGTCAAAAGAAAAGTCCAGATGATTTTGCATTTCTAGAAGAACCTGAATATCTCTGATCAACAGTAACGTTGCAAGAGACCTCGAATCAGCTTGGATTGCTGAATCTTCTACAGATTCATCTGCCAAAATCAATATCTACAATTGAAATCATAGGAAACTCAGTCAAATGGAAAAAACAAGAAATCAAACTCATAGGAAGCTCAATACTTCCTTTTATCCAGGAAAACATTCTTATTTTCGCAGAACTTACAGAATCAAACGACTCTAAAGGGAGGCTCTCCAAGTGACGGCGAATAACAGCATTTCCTTCTCGATGAACCAATGTAATATTTTCAAGACGACTAAAGTCCAGACCTCCTTCAATTAGCTTTCTTTCTCTATCTATCTCAGCGACATCATTGAACATCCACAACTCTGACCCTGGAGCTAGGAAAGCATCCAGTACCTGAATATCTAAAACCAAGTTACAATATGCTGTTGACTTGCTGTGCACCAAGTAAATGCACCGTGCGTGCAATTGAGACAAACAAAAGGCCCGGTGTTGCATATCTGTATATTGTTTAATTATGGCATGATATGTTGATGTATAAACAATTATTATTCTTCTTTTTTGAGAAAATGCAGAAGTTCGTGTCTCAATGCATTAATAGAAAGAAGGGTTTATGGTACAAGGCTACAAGCCTAAGACAGGCCAAGACCCAGCAAACAAAAAGGGGAGAAAAACAGGTCGGATCGATTACAGCCATATAAGCAATTCTTACAGTACTTACAACTTTGAGCTACAGTCAGTACAGCATGTTCATATTATTATTATGACAAAGTTATAAATTTAGCAGATTTTATCTTCTTTGTGTACAATTTTGTTCAACCAACACTTGAAAATTATGAGCTGTTTGCTAAATGCACGAGTTTGTTGTCGCACATGCATCAATGTAGTCATACCGCATAAAAGTAGAAGTCAAGCCTAAATGGACAACTAATGTGAGACTCCAAGCACACCATAAGTAAGAATTTATGCCTATGTTATGGTGGCCCATATCTGCATATATGCCAAATTAGAGTGCATCGCATATAGGAGTCATGCAGAAGATGCGAGAATTTCCCAACTAGAGTTAGCCATGTGCATCAAAAGTTAGAGAAGACAGTATGATGTAAGAAACATTGGATTCAAAAGTACGGCAAGACAACATATTTAAGGAGCACCATTAGACATAAGGAAGGTATAAAGCAGGAAAAACTAATATATTTTTAATAGTTTCAAGATGTTCAGGACGGTCAAATTTTGCCTTGAAATGCTCCAAATGACTGCATTACATCCACATGAATATTCCAGAAGAGGGTGAGAATGCCAGTTTGTATCCATAATCAATTTACCATTATCATATCCTCCATATCACGTCGCCAACCACAAAATAATATTCTTTCAGGAGACTTTGGACCAACAAAATCTTTAGGCGGGTAGCCTCTCCTAACCTGCACAAGTTTACAGAAAAAAGGTAATTAGGGGCTTGAAGAAAGGGCTTACCACAATCATATCATCTATATCCCGTCGCATTCCACAAAGAAGAATCTTCTGGGAGTTTCTTTCATGGCGAACAATGTCTATGTAAACAGCTTCTTTAACCTGAATAATAAAATTGACTTTGCTTTTGTAAACTTCATTACAGGATGTTCTATATATATGTGCAGTGTCAATACTACGCTTTCTTAGGAAGCTAACATAAGTAGTTTTTATAGTTTAAGAAAGTGAAGACAAGCCCCATAGATGACATCTGTAAAGCATAAAGTGGTATCATGCAGTTGATGTTTGGTGCTCACTGAACACAAGGGGGAAAGGATACTTCTCAAATCTTAATGCAAAAGCAATCAAGCTGTGTTTAATTTCATGTATCCTGATAGAAGAACTTCTCTGAGGGAAATATTTCCAGAAGGTGCATAGGAATAATTTATTTGAAATATTGGAGGACATTCTATGACACAAGTTAATGGCCCACATTCAAACAAAATCCGATTTTTTAGATTAATCCATTAGGTTCAATAAAGTAGGCACAATATGGCATTCGATGGCCCACATTCAGACAAAATCCAATTTTCAAGATTAACATAAAAGGTTCAATACAGTAGGCACACTATGACGTTAGATGGCACTGACCACACCATGGACTATTACAGCTACTGATAAGCGTAAGCCCAAAAGGAACATTTGAAGCTAGCTCTGTATGGGCAAAATTCAGTTGATGCACTTGGTTATAAAGATAAATAGTTTACCTTGGGTAACGGTGCTGGGGTATATGTATCATCATCCTCTGCAATTACTATCACCTCATCGCCCTCTTGCAAGACATAACAATCATCAGGATTTAAAATAATCTTCCCCCCGTAAGATGCCATCTTTATTCCACATGGAACAGCATCAGGAAAACTAATCAGCACATCTTCAAATTGCATTCCGACCAACTGAGGCCATCTTTTAATGTAGAACTCACAGTTCTCGAAGCCAAGGATATCTTCCCATATCTGTGAATGTATACTCAATTAGTCTTTGAAGGTACATTCAGAAATTAGAAAGACTACATATAGTTACTGAAGTCTATAAAATACTCAACCAGAAAGGGAATTATAACCAGCATGATGTAGGTAAACCTGTCAGTGTGTGCAGGTTGCAAATGTAGGACAAGCTCCTACTTTAGTTTCATAAAATCTGCAGCCGCAAGCTAAAAAATGCAGTGTGGAAGTGAGCCAGTAATTGGCAGTGCGGAGGAACAGCATAGTGGAATTAAACAGAACAACTAGCTTATGTACATCTAAAATCAAGCGAAGATCATAAGCTTAGTGCAATAAAGTTTCTGAAGAAAACAGACTTTGTACTAGAAAGGTCTCCTACATGCAATTCCACAATGCAATAATAAATAGAATGAATCAATCAGAATGCTCAAGAGGAGTTCCTTTTTAAGGAGCGAGATATATTCAGAACTGCTGGATAGGAAAAACCTGAGCAAGGCCCGGCTGACGCGCGCATTGTATCATCAACCGACCTATTACATCATGTGCAACAACAGTTTCCACAAGGTCTCCACCAACAAGTTTGACTAGCACTTCATTGTCAAGATCACTAAGCTCAACGACAATGTGACCTCTTAGTCCTTCTTTAACTCCAGTTAAACTCAAGACTATTCGCAGTGCTCGGGCATCACTCTGGAGAAGGGACAACTAATGTAAGCACGGATTTCATATTAAACGGTGCAATTTGATCAGCAGAACAAACCTGGTCAGCATTTCCTTCTTCAGCTAAAACCACAATTGCACGCGCCTTAGAAACTGAGACCTTGAGCATTATGGTAGATTTAGTCCAAAAATAGGAGAACAGAGAGACAGAATAAATTAATAACATCACAGTAATCGACCTATCTAAAGATACCACAGTGGCATTAACATTAACAGATGTAGCAAACAGAGGAAAATCAAAGTATGTCTCTGAATCAGTAACCATATTTCTTACCTTTTTCAAGTCAGCCAGAATCAAAGGGCTTCCACTTCTGCATATTACAGCCGTTCCTTTCAAGTCAAACTCCATTTTAGCAATATCTGCTTCCATTTCCTCTTTGTCTCTCTCGGCCATCACTACGATAGTCCCTCCTCCCAAACTTTCGTTAGCAATACAAATTTGGTTCAGTAAAGATCCCTATTGACGTAACGGGAAATAGGTTAGTCTGGAGAAACGCAAGAAACAGCTATAAATCCATATGCATAATACAACTAAGTATCAGTATCTAGTACCTACCATACTGCTAATAGGAACTGACAACAGAAAACACAATGTGAGAGGAAATATTACATCTGCATTACACTCTTGATTTTAAAGGTCCCATCTGTCTCCGTAACTGGCTATTTTAAGCGTTTCACCCCTCACCAAAATGACAACAAATCAGATGCAAGAAAATAAAAATAAAAAAGACCACACTTCATGTAACATTCACACTGTAAACTGGAGATCTGATCATCTTTCTGTAACATGCCTCTACACTTGAAGCTCCAGGAAGTAGTTAAAAGAGTGTACTTATGCAATAAGAAGCGCTCTAACAATCATGTTCAGCTATTCGCTATTGATATGACACTCATATTTGAATAATAAGAAAAATAACAGAAAATGCTGCACGAAAGAAATCAGCAAAGGTTTGATTCCAAGATTACCAACTTGTCACTCCACCCAAGGATCAGGGTGTGACTCTGCTCTATGACCTCGCTCCTTCCTTTCCTCAAAGAATCAAACTTCTCTGAGATTGAATCAGTCACAAGACCAAGCATCATGGCAAAAACCAACATCCCACCAATACTGATTGAAACTGAAACCAACTTAGGTCCAACGCCAACGGCATTTGCATGGTTTCCCGCATCAGCCACAAAGGTCCACGATAACCAGAGGCAATCCGATAAGCTATCATCAGTAACCCCATAAAGAGCGAGTCCACCAAGACCGATAAGCAACATTGTACCGACAAGAAGAACCAAGGGTTTAGCGTATGGATGAAGCGACAAAAATATATCTACTCTGTACGCCAACCGCTTGTTGAAGGCGACATCTTCAGAGTGTCGTGATCTCCTCAGCTTGGACAGAATGTCGATGTACTTGAGAATAACTATCGGCGCATACAGCGCGGACAGCGAGAGCAGCAGGGAGAAATTCTTCAGGCTTCTGCTGGGCACAAACTCGTCGTTGCTCTCGTACGAAAACACGCTGCTCATGTCCAGCGACGAGTCCATGACGACGATACATGACTGCAACTTCGCGGTGGCCGCACCAAGCTGTCCCTGGTAGAATCGAAACGAGCGGCGGTAAGGCTGCCGCCCTCTTGCATAATGTGCGCAGGGTGAAATGGGTTAGGATTTTACCCGCAAATGGTGGACCTGGTCGTGCAGCGAGAAGTTCCTGTGGAGGAGGGAGGCGAAGCAGAGGAGAATGGCCTGGAATGGAAGCAGAGCAGAATGATCAGACAACTGTAGGCAGTCAACAAAAGTCAAACCCCCGGAGTTCACCGTGACTCACCGCCGCGGAGAGCATCCCGGACCACCGAAGGGTGAGCGCCGACGCCGGGGGCGACTTCCTCTCGGGCACCGCCGGCGGGGCAGCCGGCGGCGCGGCAGCAGCTGCGGGCGCATCGCCGCGGCGGACGCCCGCGTAGCGGGGGTCCCAGCCCCGGAGGCGCGGCGCGGAGGGGGGCTGCGGCGACTGCTGCTCCGGCGAGGGGTGTGGGGAGCGGGAGCGGGGGGGCGGGAGCGGGCGGCGGTCGGCGGGCGAGTAGGGCTTGTAGGAGCGGGAGGTGGAGGGGAAGGGGGCCCTGGGGGCGAGGGACCTGGAGGAGGAGGGGAGGAAGGGCGGCGCCGGCGGGAAGAACCAGTCGCGGTGCGGCGGCTGCGGCGGCGGCGACGGCGAGTGGTCGGGGTCCAGGGGCATTCTCGGTATCCCGGCGCTGAGGAGTGGGGGCGAGGCAAGGGATGTCGTTATTTATTTATTTATTTTCGTTTTTTGATGAGATGGAAAGGGATGTCGTTGGGTTCGTTGGGGTTTGTTGGGTTGCCGCATGTTCGGTTGGGTGGAATAATTCCTCCCTTGTCGTTGACTTGCAGGCCCAGAGGTTAAAATTTAGAATTTTGTTTTGGTTTTTCTAAATTTTCAATCAGCTGGACACGGTGTCTATGGTGTGTTTAAACTTTACATTTTTTAAAACTTGTTTAAACATTACATTTATATTTATTTAGATAACGTGACCATCTTGAAAACCTTATATTATCTGGCACATCTTTTCATCTCTCCACTCCTAGCTATAAAACTTGCAAAAATTGGGTTCTATAGAAAATTGAAATTATTCAAATAAATCAAAAAATAATTCAATGATGAAATTGCTAGAACTTTAGCTAAATTTGGCATGTTGTTTCTGAGAAACATATATTTTTTTAGTTTTAGTTTTAATTTTTGGGTTGTAACTCGGATCTATGAAACAATTCCAGTAAAACCGGAATAACTTCACTCGCCAATGTGGCCATATTTCAACTAAATTTAACATACGATTCTAGACAAACTTGGTATTTTAGTTCTAAGTTCATTTTTGGGTTCAAAATTCAGACTGCACAAAAAATAGTCTAGTAAATCATTAACACTTCAATGACAAAAATAATAATTTTTACCTCGAATTTGCATATGATTGAGAAAAATAGGGTATTTTAGTTTCAATTGTGAGGAGAAAGAGAAAAGAAACGACATTGCATAGAGAAGATAATAAAAACATCGCATGACTGTTGTTATATTTTTTCACATGCCTTATTGATCTTTATCCAAAAATTGCTCGAGACAATATTTATGTAAAATGTGTTTTGGTCCAAGGAGATATCATAATAATTTCAATCATTAAAAACTTTATAACTTCCAATGTCGAAAGATTGCCTCCGGTTCATAAAGATGATTCAGCTTATGAAAATCATCAAAATAAAATATAAAAAAATGAAAAATATAACAAAATGATTGAGGCTTAATGCTCATTTATCCTTAATAAAGTGTCAATTGTGCTACATGTATATAACAAGTCATGGGTGCATCAACGCTCTACATAATACTTCTTTTTGTTGTCAATATTAAATTGCATATAAAGATTCAAGATTGTGTATTTTAAAATTAACGGACTAAAAACCTTTTTTTATTATTTCTAAACAAATTTTAGGTCAAGTCTAGTTAAAATAAATACTATTTATATCAAACTTTTATACTTTGTCATTATTTACTTATATCAAAACGCATATCAACTTTGATTACTTAGGAGTATAATTAATCACATAAAAATATTATTAATGTGGACTATAGTGTCTTTACTTATATGGTTTCAATGTATGCCATTAAATTGTAATATTATGTGATGTTGCCATATGTTTTAAGAAAACTTAGGTTAGCACTTTATTTTTTAGAAGGTTTGCATCTTTATAACAAATCATGTTTTAATGTGAAAAATGAAGTAGGACAAAATGCATGCTTCAATGAATAATGTATGCTACTTTTCATGAACTATAGTGTGTGTGTGTGTAGGGGGGGGGGATAATATTTATAAAAATATTGGTAGAGACCTAAAAAGCATACAATCTAACAAATATCTTGATAGCAGCACATGATTAGGTCTAAGCAAATATAGTAAACTCTAGAGTGCATATTGTGTTTATAAGGACTTCTATCGAATTGTTGACCATTCCGTTAGTGATTTTTTCTATCAAATGTCTAACATGTTTCGGTGGGATCAATAATTAGCGGCTTGCATTGAGGTGATATTGTTTATAATAATCACCAACTAGGTAAAGTTTATCAAGTAAATCATTAGATCAGTATGTGTTCCTTCCCGGTGGCACATGGTTCCAACATCTTCACACCAAAGTATTACAAATGAGTTCAGATTTAAACATAAAGTTTGTCGTTCTGACTTAACCTTTAAACAAAGCATGTTTGTGCATTGCTTTTTCGAATATGCATGTTAGTTCATAATATAGAAAACATGTGTTTATTCCACATGACATGCATGGCTTGCAGAGAAACATATGTCCAAGAACTAGTATGATCTACAATTTGATATCTTAAATCTTAACTTTGTAGTGGTAGACTGAGTTGAATCAATCCCTACCCGATAGTCCTTGAAACCAGTACCCCCAACTTTGCCAATATCAATCAATGCTCACCTTAGACTTATTTAGCACACAAGAAAAAAATATCCTGACCGTGATCTCTAGCCACCCCCTATGATTTCCTCTCTAGACAAGTTACTTTGACTGGATAAGTTTTCTTATTATAGTGTACTTGTTGGGTTTCGTAGTAATTTCAAAAAAATTCCTACGCACATGCAAGATCATGGTGATGCATAGCAACGAGAGGGGAGAGTGTGATCTACGTACCCTTGTAGATCGACAACGGAAGCGTTTGGTTGATGTAGTCGTACGTCTCCACGGCCCGACCGATCAAGCACTGAAACTACGGCACCTCCGAGTTCTAGCACACGTTCAGCTCGATGACGATCCCCGGACTCCGATCCAGCAAAGTGTCGGGGAAGAGTTCCGTCAGCACGACGGCGTGGGGACGATCTTGATGCACTACCGTCGCAGGGCTTCGTCTAAGCACCGCTACAATATTATCGAGGACTATGGTGGAAGGGGGCACCGCACACGGCTAAGAATATGATCACCTGGATCAACTTGTGTGTCTAGGGGTGCCCCCTGCCCCCGTATATAAAGGAGCAAGGGAAGGAGGCCGGCCGGCCCTATAGGCGCGCCAAGGAGGAGTCCTCCTCCTACTAGGAGGGGGAAAGAAGTAGGGAGGGAGAGGGAAAGGGGGGGCGCCGCCCCCCTCTCCTAGTCCAATTCGGACCAGGGGGGAGGAGGCGCGCAGCCCACCTCTGGCTGCCCCTCTCTCTCTCCACTAAGGCCCATATGGCCCATTACTTCTCCCGGGGGGGTTCCGGTAACCCTCCGGCTCTCCGGTTTTCTCCGAAATCACCCGGAACACTTCCGGTGTCCGAATATAGCCGTCCAATATATCAATCTTTATGTCTCGATCATTTCGAGACTCCTCGTCATGTCCGTGATCACATCCGGGACTCCGAACTAACTTCGGTACATCAAAACTCATAAACTCATAATATAACTGTCATCGAAACGTTAAGCGTGCGGACCCTACGGGTTCGAGAACTATGTAGACATGACCGAGACACATCTCCGGTCAATAACCAATAGCGGAACCTGGATGCTCATATTGGCTCCCACATATTCCACGAAGATCTTTATTGGTCAGACCGCATAACAACATATGTTGTTCCCTTTGTCATCGGTATGTTACTTGCCCGAGATTCAATCGTCGATATCTCAATACCTAGTTCAATCTTGTTTACCGGCAAGTCTGTTTACTCGTTCCGTAATACATCATCCCGCAACTAACTCATTAGTTGCAATGCTTGCAAGGCTTAAGTGATGTGCATTACAGAGAGGGCCCAGAGATACCTCTACGACAATCAGAGTGACAAATCCTAATCTCGAAATACGCCAACCCAACAAGTACCTTCGGAGACACTTGTAGAGCACCTTTATAATCACCCAGTTACGTTGTGACGTTTGGTAGCACACAAAGTGTTCCTCCGGTAAATGGGAGTTGCATAATCTCATAGTCATAGGAACATGTATAAGTCATGAAGAAAGCAATAGCAACATACTAAACGATCGGGTGCTAAGCTAACGGAATGGGTCATGTCAATCAGATCATTCACCTAATGATGTGATCCTGTTAATCAAATAACAACTCTTTGTTCATGGTTAGGAAACATAACCATCTTTGATTAACGAGCTAGTCAAGTAGAGGCATACTAGTGACACTCTGTTTGTCTATGTATTCACACATGTATTATGTTTCCGGTTAATACAATTCTAGCATGAATAATAAACATTTATCATGATATAAGGAAATAAAATAATAACTTTATTATTGCCTCTAGGGCATATTTCCTTCAGTCTCCCACTTGCACTAGAGTCAATAATCTAGATTACACAGTAATGATTCTAACACCCATGGAGCTTTGGTGCTGATCATGTTTTGCTCGTGGAAGAGGCTTAGTCAACGGGTCTGCAACATTCAGATCCGTATGTATCTTGCAAATCTCTATGTCTCCCACCTGGACTAGATCCCGGATGGAATTGAAGCGTCTCTTGATGTGCTTGGTTCTCTTGTGAAATCTGGATTCCTTTGCCAAGGTAATTGCACCAGTATTGTCACAAAAGATTTTCATTGGTCCCGATGCACTAGGTATGACACCTAGATCGGATATGAACTCCTTCATCCAGACTCCTTCATTTGCTGCTTCCGAAGCAGCTATGTACTCCGCTTCACATGTAGATCCCGCTACGACGCTTTGTTTAGAACTGCACCAACTGACAGCTCCACCGTTTAATGTAAACATGTATCCGGTTTGTGATTTAGAATCGTCCGGATCAGTGTCAAAGCTTGCATCAACGTAACCTTTTACGATGAGCTCTTTGTCACCTCCATATATGAGAAACATATCCTTAGTCCTTTTCAGGTATTTCAGGATGTTCTTGACCGTTGTCCAGTGATCCACTCCTGGATCACTTTGGTATCTCCCTGCTAGACTTATGGCAAGGCACACATCAGGTCTGGTACACAGCACTGCATACATGATAGAGCCTATGGCTGAAGCATAGGGAACATCTTTTCATTTTCTCTCTATCTTCTGCAGTGGTCGGGCATTGAGTCTTACTCAATTTCACACCTTGTAACACAGGCAAGAACCCTTTCTTTGCTTGATCCATTTTGAACTTCTTCAAAACTTTATCAAGGTATGTGCTTTGTGAAAGTCCAATTAAGCGTCTTGATCTATCTCTATAGATCTTAATGCCTAATATGTAAGCAGCTTCACCGAGGTCTTTCATTGAAAAACTCTTATTCAAGTATCCCTTTATGCTATCCAGAAATTCTATATCATTTCCAATTAGTAATATGTCATCCACATATAATATCAGAAATGCTACAGAGCTCCCACTCACTTTCTTGTAAATACAGGCTTCTCCAAAAGTCTGTATAAAACCAAATGCTTTGATCACACTATCAAAGCGTTTATTCCAACTCCGAGAGGCTTGCACCAGTTCATAAATGGATCGCTGGAGCTTGCACACTTTGTTAGCTCCCTTTGGATCGACAAAACTTTCTGGTTGCATCATATACAACTCTTCTTCCAAAAATCCATTCAAGAATGCAGTTTTGACATCCATCTGCCAAATTTCATAATCATAAAATGCGGCAATTGCTAACATGATTCGGACAGACTTAAGCATCGCTATGGGTGAGAAGGTCTCATCGTAGTCAATCCCTTGAACTTGCCGAAAACCTTTTGCGACAAGTCGAGCTTTGTAGACAGTAATATTACCGTCAGCGTCAGTCTTCTTCTTGAAGATCCATTTATTCTCAATTGCTTGCCGATCATCGGGCAAGTCAACCAAAGTCCATACTTTGTTCTCATACATGGATCCCATCTCAGATTTCATGGCTTCAAGCCATTTTGCGGAATCTGGGCTCACCATCGCTTCTTCATAGTTCGTAGGTTCATCATGATCTAGTAGCATGACTTCCAGAACAGGATTACCGTACCACTCTGGCGCGGATCTCACTCTGGTTGATCTACGAGGTTCAGTAGTATCTTGTTCTGAAGTTTCATGATCATCATCATTAGCTTCCTCACTAACTGGTGTAGGTGTCACTGAAACAGTTTTCTGTGATGCACTACTTTCCAATAAGGGAGCAGGTACAGTTACCTCGTCAAGTTCTACTTTCCTCCCACTCACTTCTTTCAAGAGAAACTCCTTCTCCAGAAAGTTTCCGAATTTAGCAACAAAAGTCTTGCCTTCGGATCTGTGATAGAAGGTGTATCCAATAGTTTCCTTTGGATATCCTATGAAGACACATTTCTCCGATTTGGGTTTGAGCTTATCATGTTGAAGCTTTTTCACATAAGCATCGCAGCCCCAAACTTTCAGAAACGACAACTTTGGTTTCTTGCCAAACCACAGTTCATAAGGCGTCGTCTCAACGGATTTTGATGGTGCCCTATTTAACGTGAATGCGGCCGTCTCTAGAGCGTATCCCCAAAACGATAGCGGTAAATCATTAAGAGACATCATAGATCGCACCATATCTAGTAAAGTACGATTACGACGTTCGGACACACCATTACGCTGTGGTGTTCCGGGTGGCGTGAGTTGCGAAACTATTCCACAATTTTTCAAATGTACACCAAACTCGTAACTCAAATATTCTCCTCCACGATCAGATCGTAGGAATTTTATTTTCTTGTTACGATGATTTTCTACTTCACTCTGAAATTCTTTGAACTTTTCAAATGTTTCAGACTTGTGTTTCATTAAGTAGATATACCCATATCTGCTTAAGTCATCTGTGAAGGTGAGAAAATAACGATATCCGCCACGAGCCTCAATATTCATCGGACCACATACATCTGTATGTATAATTTCCAACAAATCTATTGCTCTCTCCATAGTACCGGAGAACGGTGTTTTAGTCATCTTGCCCATGAGGCACGGTTCGCAAGTACCAAGTGATTCATAATCAAGTGGTTCCAAAAGTCCATCAGTATGGAGTTTCTTCATGCGCTTTATACTGATATGACCTAAACGGCAGTGCCACAAATAAGTTGCACTATCATTATCAACTCTGCATCTTTTGGCTTCAACACTATGAATATGTGTGTCAGTACTATCGAGATTCATCAAAAATAGACCACTTTTTAAGGGTGCATGACCATAAAAGATATTACTCATATAAATAGAACAACCATTATTCTCAGATTTAAATGAATAACCGTCTCGCATCAAACAAGATCCAGATATAATGTTCATGCTTAACGCTGGCACCAAATAACAATTATTTAGGTCTAATATTAATCCCGAAGGTAGATGTAGAGGTAGCGTGCCGACTGCGATCACATCGACTTTGGAACCGTTTCTCACGCGCATCGTCACCTCGTCCTTAGCCAATCTTCGCTTAATCCGTAGTCCCTGTTTCGAGTTGCAAATATTAGCAACAGAACCAGTATCAAATACCCAGGTGCTACTGCGAGCATTAGTAAGGTACACATCAATAACATGTATATCACATATACCTTTGTTCACCTTGCCATCCTTCTTATCCGCCAAATACTTGGGGCAGTTCCGCTTCCAGTGACCAGTCTGCTTGCAGTAGAAGCACTCAGTTTCAGGCTTAGGTCCAGGTTTGGGTTTCTTCTCTTGAGTAGCAACTTGCTTGCCGTTCTTTTTGAAGTTCCCCTTCTTCTTCCCTTTGCCCTTTTTCTTGAAACTAGTGGTCTTGTTGACCACCAACACTTGATGCTCCTTCTTGATTTCTACCTCCGCAGTTTTCAGCATTGCGAAGAGCTCGGGAATAGTCTTATTCATCCCTTGCATATTATAGTTCATCACGAAGCTCTTGTAGCTTGGTGGCAGTGATTGGAGAATTCTGTCAATGACGCAATCATCTAGAAGATTAACTCCCAATTGAATCAAATGATTATTATACCCAGACATTTTGAGTATATGCTCACTGACAGAACTGTTCTCCTCCATCTTGCAGCTATAGAACTTATTGGAGACTTCATATCTCTCAATCCGGACATTTGCTTGAAATATTAACTTCAACTCCTGGAACATCTCATATGCTCCATGACGTTCAAAACGTCGTTGAAGTCCCGATTCTAAGCCGTAAAGCATGGCACACTGAACTATCGAGTAGTCATCAGCTTTGCTCTGCCAGACGTTCATAACATCTGGTGTTGCTCCAGCAGCAGGCCTGGAACCCAGCGGTGCTTCCAGGACGTAATTCTTCTGTGCAACAATGAGGATAATCCTCAAGTTACGGACCCAGTCCGTGTAATTGCTACCATCATCTTTCAACTTTGCTTTCTCAAGGAACGCATTAAAATTCAACGGAACAACAGCACGAGCCATCTATCTACAATCAAGCATAAACAAGCAAGATACTATCAGGTACTAAGTTTCATGATAAATTTAGGTTCAATTAATTTACTTAAAGAACTGCCACTTAGATAGACATCCCTCTAATCCTCTAAGTGATTACGTGATCCAAATCAACTAAACAATGTCCGATCATCACGTGAGGTGGAGTAGTTTCATTGGTGAACATCACTATGTTGATCATATCTACTATATGATTCACGCTCGACCTTTCGGTCTCCGTGTTCCGAGGCCATATCTGTATATGCTTGGCTCGTCAAGTATAACCTGAGTATTCCGCGTGTGCAACTGTTTTGCACCCGTTGTATTTGAACGTAGAGCCTATCACACCCGATCATCACGTGGTGTCTCAGTACGAAGAACTTTCGCAACGGTGCATACTCAGGGAGAACACTTCTTGATAATTAGTGAGAGATCATCTTATAATGCTACCGTCAATCAAAGCAAGATAAGATGCATAAAAGATAAACATCACATGCAATCAATATAAGTGATATGATATGGCCATCATCATCTTGTGCTTGTGATCTCCATCTTCGAAGCACCGTCGTGATCACCATCGTCACCGGCGCGACACCTTGATCTCCATCGTAGCATCGTTGTCGTCTCGCCAATCTTATGCTTCCATGACTATCGCTACCGCTTAGTGATAAAGTAAAGCATTACAGTGTGATTGCATTCCATACAATAAAGCGACAACCATATGGCTCCTGCCAGTTGCCGATAACTCGGTTACAAAACATGATCATCTCATACAATAAAATTTAGCATCATGTCTTGACCATATCACATCACAACATGCCCTGCAAAAACAAGTTAGACGTCCTCTACTTTGTTGTTGCAAGTTTTACGTGGCTGCTACGGGCTTAAGTAAGAACCAATCTTACCTACGCATCAAAACCACAACGATAGTTTGTCAAGTTGGTGCTGTTTTAACCTTCGCAAGGACCGGGCGTAGCCACACTCGGTTCAACTAAAGTTGGAGGAACTGTCACCCGCAAGCCACCTATGTGCAAAGCACGTCGGGAGAACCGGTCTCGCGTAAGCGTACGCGTAATGTCGGTCCGGGCTGCTTCGTCCAACAATACCGCCGAACCAAAGTATGACATGCTGGTAAGCAGTATGACTTATATCGCCCACAACTCACTTGTGTTCTACTCGTGCATATAACATCAACATATAAAACCTGGCTCGGATACCACTGTTGGGTTTCGTAGTAATTTCAAAAAATTTCCTACGCACACGCAAGATCATGGTGATGCATAGCAACAAGAGGGGAGAGTGTGATCTACGTACCCTTGTAGATCGACAACGGAAGCGTTTGGTTGATGTAGTCGTACGTCTCCACAGCCCGACCGATCAAGCACTGAAACTACAGCACCTCCGAGTTCTAGCACACGTTCAGCTCGATGACGATCCCCGGACTCCGATCCAGCAAAGTGTCGGGGAAGAGTTCCGTCAGCACGACGGCGTGGTGACGATCTTGATGCACTACCGTCGCAGGGCTTCGCCTAAGCACCGCTACAATATTATCGAGGACTATGGTGGAAGGGGGCACCGCACACGGCTAAGAATATGATCACCTGGATCAACTTGTGTGTCTAGGGGTGCCCCCTGCCCCCGTATATAAAGGAGCAAGGGAAGGAGGCCGGCCGGCCCTATAGGCGCACCAAGGAGGAGTCTTCCTCCTAGTAGGAGTAGGACTCCTACTAGGAGGGGGAAAGAAGTAGGGAGGGAGAGGGAAAGGGGGGGGGCGCCGCCCCCCTCTCCTAGTCCAATTCGGACCAGGGGGAGGAGGCGCGCAGCCCACCTCTGGCTGCCCCTCTCTCTCTCTCCACTAAGGCCCATATGGCCCATTACTTCTCCCGGGGGGGTTCCGGTAACCCTCCGGCTCTCCGGTTTTCTCCGAAATCACCCGGAACACTTCCGGTGTCCGAATATAGCCGTCCAATATATCAATCTTTATGTCTCGATCATTTCGAGACTCCTCGTCATGTCCGTGATCACATCCGGGACTCCGAACTAACTTCGGTACATCAAAACTCATAAACTCATAATATAACTGTCATCGAAACCTTAAGCGTGCGGACCCTACGGGTTCGAGAACAATGTAGACATGACCGAGACACGTCTCCGGTCAATAACCAATAGCGGAACCTGGATGCTCATATTGGCTCCTACATATTCTACAAAGATCTTTATCGGTCAGACCGCATAACAACATACGTTGTTCCCTTTGTCATCGGTATGTTACTTGCCCGAGATTCGATCGTCAGTATCCCATACCTAGTTCAATCTCGTTACCGGCAAGTCTCTTTACTCGTTCCGTAATACATCATCTCACAACTAACTCATTAGTTGCAATGCTTGCAAGGCTTATGTGATGTGTATTACCGAGAGGGCCCAGAGATACCTCTCCGACAATCGGAGTGACAAATCCTAATCTCGAAATACGCCAACCCAACATGTACCTTTGGAGACACCTGTAGAGCACCTTTATAATCACCCATTTACGTTGTGAAGTTTGGTAGCACACAAAGTGTTCCTCTGGCAAACGGGAGTTGCATAATCTCATAGTCATAGGAACATGTATAAGTCATGATGAAAGCAATAGCAACATACTAAACGATCGGGTGCTAAGCTAACGGAATGGGTCATGTCAATCAGATCATTCACCTAATGATGTGATCCTGTTAATCAAATAACAACTCTTTGTTCATGGTTAGGAAACATAACCATCTTTGATTAACGAGCTAGTCAAGTAGAGGCATACTAGTGACACTCTGTTTGTCTATGTATTCACACATGTATTATGTTTCCGGTTAATACAATTCTAGCATGAATAATAAACATTTATCATGATATAAGGAAATAAAATAATAACTTTATTATTGCCTCTAGGGCATATTTCCTTCAGTCTCCCACTTGCACTAGAGTCAATAATCTAGATTACACAGTAATGATTCTAACACCCATGGAGCTTTGGTGCTGATCATGTTTTGCTCGTGGAAGAGGCTTAGTCAACGGGTCTGCAACATTCAGATCCGTATGTATCTTGCAAATCTCTATGTCTCCCACCTGGACTAGATCCCGGATGGAATTGAAGCGTCTCTTGATGTGCTTGGTTCTCTTGTGAAATCTGGATTCCTTTGCCAAGGTAATTGCACCAGTATTGTCACAAAAGATTTTCATTGGTCCCGATGCACTAGGTATGACACCTAGATCGGATATGAACTCCTTCATCCAGACTCCTTCATTTGCTGCTTCCGAAGCAGCTATGTACTCCGCTTCACATGTAGATCCCGCTACGACGCTTTGTTTAGAACTGCACCAACTGACAGCTCCACCGTTTAATGTAAACATGTATCCGGTTTGTGATTTAGAATCGTCCGGATCAGTGTCAAAGCTTGCATCAACGTAACCTTTTACGATGAGCTCTTTGTCACCTCCATATATGAGAAACATATCCTTAGTCCTTTTCAGGTATTTCAGGATGTTCTTGACCGTTGTCCAGTGATCCACTCCTGGATCACTTTGGTATCTCCCTGCTAGACTTATGGCAAGGCACACATCAGGTCTGGTACACAGCACTGCATACATGATAGAGCCTATGGCTGAAGCATAGGGAACATCTTTCATTTTCTCTCTATCTTCTGCAGTGGTCGGGCATTGAGTCTTACTCAATTTCACACCTTGTAACACAGGCAAGAACCCTTTCTTTGCTTGATCCATTTTGAACTTCTTCAAAACTTTATCAAGGTATGTGCTTTGTGAAAGTCCAATTAAGCGTCTTGATCTATCTCTATAGATCTTAATGCCTAATATGTAAGCAGCTTCACCGAGGTCTTTCATTGAAAAACTCTTATTCAAGGGACTCTATTGTTTTTTTCGAAAAAGTTAGATGGACCTGATTGCTTTGTTTAAAAAGTTACATGGACCCGGTTGCTTGTTTTTGAAAGGGGCCTACATGTGTGCTTCCCATGTCATAACAGTCAAAGCTGACGGTGTTGACTTTTATGCCATGTCAGGCGGGGGCCAACCTTGTCATAATCGCGGTTAAATGTTAACGCTTCAGTCACTAGTGTTTTTTTCAAACAGTAAACCAAAATAGCAGTGTCTTTTTGAGAAACTAAAGTAAGTGGTAATTTTGTACTAACGCTAGCCCCAAATGTGGTATTTTATTTTACTTTTTGCTATTTACTCAACTTGAATGGTATCTTGGCCAGCAGTGCCTGTGATCTGGATGTAGAAGGAGCGAACGGGGCTGAGCCATGTCGATGTGCTTCCATCATGCATAAGCACACTGCACATTTTTAGTCTCTCTTTCATGAACGGATCTCCAAGCAAGCTCGTGTCCTGCCGCTTAAGTTTCACTGATAGTGAGGACTGGTACTTTTTTGAAAGAACCAACGTATCGCTGGCATTCATATGGTACCTTTTTGAAAGAACCAGCGTATCGTTGGCATTTATATATTAAGTAGGGAGAAGATAGCAAATGCGTTCATAATCAATTGATCATGGTAGTTTTACAGGACTTGGGTGTGAAGTCACCCTGAAAGAGCTGGTACCGGTATGCTGAAAGTGCAACTATTCCTGAGTGGTTTTGGTAATTATTAACAACATATAATTCATTGAGCTAATGCTATTTCAAGATAAATATTTCAGGAAAATTCAATGATTGGCATGCCATGGATTAAGAATGTGGACCCCTCAAAATGCTAAGGACAAAAGATTGACTCAAGCTCTAAAGCTCAAGACTCTACATTTTACTTTTAGTGATCCAAGATCACATTGAGTTCATAGAAAAAGCCAATACTATTAAAAGGGTATGAGGTGTTGCTTAATGGGTTGCTTACTCAAAATGTTTAGTGATACGCTCAAAAACTCTCAACCACTTTCTCATATCCACATGTGTCCCAAACCAAAAGTCAAACTCGGCCCCGCCGAAACATTCCATCCGGCGCCACCGAGTTCTCTTGACAGAGCCACTGCCACAAACCCTAGTCATTTCGGTCTCACCGACAGGGATCTCGGTCTCACCGAGATGGGATTGCAAACTCTATTTTTCCCTTCGTAACGTTTAGGTTCAACCGAGATGAGCGATCGGTCCCACCGAGTTCGCAATGCAAACTCTCTGCTTCCCCTTCGTAACGTTTCGGTCTCACCGAGATGAGCAAATCGGTCCCATCGAGTTTGCCTGACCAACTCTTTGGTTAGCCTATTACCAAAACCGGTCCCACCAAGTTTGTGTAATCGGTCTCACCGAGATTACGTTATGCCCTAACTCTAATGAAATCGGTCCCACCGAGTTGACATGTCGGTCCCACCGAAAACCCTAACGTTCACATTTTGAACTAAATCGGTCTGACCGAGTTTCATTATTCGGTCCCACCGAGTTTGGTGATTTGTGTGTAACGGTTAGATTTTATGTGGAGGCTATATATACCCCTCCACCCACTCTTCATTCGTGGAGAGAGCCATCAGAACATGCCTACACTTTCAACATTCATTTTCTGAGAGAGAACCACCTACTCATGTGTTGAGACAAAGATATTCCATTCCAACCATATGAATCTTGATCTCTAGTCTTCTCCAAGTTGATCTCCACTCAAATCTTCTTTCCACCAAATACAAATCAGTGAGAGAGAGTTGAGTGTTGGGGAGACTATCATTTGAAACACAAGAGCAAGGAGTTCATCATCAACACACCATTTATTACCTTTTGGAGAGTGGTGTCTCCTAGATTGGTTAGGTGTCACTTGGGAGCCTCCGTCAAGATTGTGGAGTTGAACCAAGAAGTTTGTACGGGCAAGGAGATCGCCTACTTCGTGAAGATCTACCCTAGTGAGGCAAGTCCTTCATGGGCGATGGTCATGGTGGATGTAACGCCCCAGATATACTTTCCATATTTGTATCCAACTCTTGCCGTTTCCGGTGTTAAGTTATATTTATTTTTCGGGTTCGGGTCTTTGCCTCCGTGTGTTGTTTTCGTTTTTCGTGCATCGCATATCATGTCATCTCGTGCATTGCATTTGCATACATGTTCATCTCATGCATCCGAGCATTTTCCCCGTTGTCCGTTTGGCATTCCGGCGCTTCGTTCTCCTCCGGTGGCCATTTCTAGCTTTCTTTCGTGTGTGGGGATTAAACATTTCCGGATTGGACCGAGACTTGTCATGCGGCCTTGGTTTACTACCGGTAGACCGCCTGTCAAGTTTCGGGTCATTTGGACTTCGTTTGATACTCCAACGGTTAACCGAGGGACCGAAAAGGCCTGGTGTGTGTTGCAGCCCAACACCCCCCAAATTTGTCCCAAAACCCACCAAACTCTGCTCCATGACCTAGAGCGTTCAATCACGATTGCGTGGGCGAAAACCGCACCTCATTTGGACTCTCCTAGCTCCACTTATGCCTATTTAAACACCCCCCATTCCAAATCTCAGATTCTCCCCGTCCTCCTAAAAAAAAAAGAGATCGACCCCGCCACCGACGGACGTGTCCGGATCGGACCGGACACCGTCCGCCCCGCCGCCGCCAGCCAATCGGCCGCCGCCACCTGTCCCCGGGGCGGGACCAGTTCGCCGCCACCACCGACGCGGGCCCGAGGCCCAGCGCCGGCCCCCCTCCTCCGCCCGGGCCAGAGGCGCCCGTGGCCGAGCTCCGCCGCGCCGCCCTTCTTCTCCTCCTCCGGCGGGCCGTCGCCGACCGCCATCGTCGCCGGCACCCCGAGCCGCGGCCCCGCCGTCCGCCGCCGCGCCCGCCGCCGCCTCCTCACCGCGCCCTCCGCCGCCTCCTCGCCGGCGCCGCCCCCCCCCCCCGGCGACCCCCCCCCCCCTCCGGCCGCCTCCGGCCTCGTCGCCGGCGAGCGACCTCGCCGGATCCAGCCTCGGGAGGCGCCCCGATCCAGATCCGCGGGTGCTACAGTAAACCCTAACCTCGTTTTTTTGTCTAAGTCCTGAAACTCTTAATCCAAGTTGACCTGTTCGAGGACCCGTATCTTTGCATCCGTAGCTCCGTTTTGGGCGTATAATATATCAAAATCTTCGTCTCGACATGTACATCATTTCATTCCATTGCATCATTTGCATTTGAGGTCATCTTGATGCCCAAAATGCTGTTAGAAGGAGGCTTCGTGAGTTAAATTGCAGATCCGTTAGTTCATCATGCACTTTTGTCATTTTTGCCATGTTTAATCCGTGCATGATATGCCTGTGCCCCTTTGGGATGAATTGTTAAGCATTTTGTCTTCTTTCCAGAGGTGCCAACCATGCATTTTTAGGATGTGTGTGTTGTCTTGTGCAAACTTGCGAAGAGAGGTACCTGAGATTGCTGATTTCAGGGACTTAGTGATTTTCACTAAGTCTGGGATATTTTAGTTCGTGATGCTATATGTCCAGCTTGTTTCCTAGTGATCCGTGCCTCTTTTGAGGATGATCAGTAAGGGAGTTTTGATATTTATGTTATGCTCTATCCATCCATGTCTTTGTTTGCATATGTGGAGTGCTCTAGGTTGACTCAATCGAGCTCAACTTTTGCTTCGTTGTTAATCTGGGCAGATCGTCAACTTGTTTGCGATTTTGCCGATGCTACCGTTAGTGTTCCATGCATGCTATGCCTTTGTTCTTGCCATGTGTAGCTAGCATATTGTGTCTTCTTTCTGGATATATGCTTGCCTTTCCATGACTTGCACCGTAGTGAGTGCATCGAGCTCGTTTACATGCCTTCGTGAGCTATTATTTCAGCATGTCTCAGTTTTCACTAAGTCTGAAAACTGATTGTGTTCGAGCTATGTTCGTGAGCTCGGTAGAGCATTTTGTGAACCCTTTTGGCCCCAGGTCACTTTGGGTATTTTGTTAAGCTTGTTGGGTAGCTCCATGCCATGTTCTCACTTGTCATGTTCAGGTCATGTATCATGTTGTTTTGCTGCTCCGAAGAGGGCTTCGTGATCTGAAATTTCAGGCTAGTGTGAATTTCACTAAGTCTGGAATCTGTTTTGCATATTCATTTTTGCCATGCTTGTTTGAACCCCTTAATGGATGAATTTGCCTATGGCTCAGTGCTAGTGATTTGTTAAGCATCTTGTGTAAATCACTGCCATGTATTTTGTTTTCATGTTTGGTGGCTGTAGCATGTTCATTTCATTGCATTTAGATGCCTACTTGCTGTAAATCGCAGACCGGTGTCATATCTCAAAACGCTTGCCATTTCCAAACCGTAACTCCGATTCCAATGATCTTTATATCGTTTTCAAGCGATTTCATCCCCTCTATCCAGTGGCACACTTGGTTTTCCAAGTTGAGGCCAGGTTCATGCATTTCCTGTCATATCTTGCATTTTGCATCCCGCATCGCATCCCGCATAGCATGTCATCATTTCATCACATTGCTTGGTCTTGCACGTGGTTGATTGTATCCTTGTTGCTTGTTTGTCTTGTTTGGGTAGAGCCGGGAGACGAGTTCGCTACCGAGGAGCCCGTTGAGTTTGCTTGTGAGGATCCAGTCAACTCTGACAACTGTGCAGGCAAGATGATCATACCCTCGAAATCACTACTATCTTTGCTATGCTAGTTTGCTCGCTCTTTTGCTTTGCCACTGCTACGATGCCTACCACTTGCTTGTCAGCCTCCCAATTGCATGATTGAACCTCTAACCTACCATTGTCCTAGCAAACCGTTGAGTGGCTATGTTACCGCTTTGCTCAGCCCCTCTTATAGCGTTACTAGTTGCAGGTGAAGATTGGAGCCGTTCCTATTGGAACATCTTTTATTTGCTTGTTGGGATATCACTATATTGCTATGTTATCTTAATGCATCTATATACTTGGTAAAGGGTGGAAGGCTCGGCCTCTCGCCTAGTGTTTTGTTCCACTCTTGCCGCCCTAGTTTCCGTCATATCGGTGTTATGTTCCCGGATTTTGCGTTCCTTACGCGGTTGGGTTATAATGGGAACCCCTTGATATTTCGCCTTGATTAAAGCTTTTCCAGCAATGCCCAACCTTGGTTTTACCATTTGCCACCTAGTCCTTTTCTTTCCCTTGGGTTCTGCAGACTCAAGGGTCATCTTATTTTAACCCCCCCGGGCCAGTGCTCCTCTGAGTGTTGGTCCGAACTGGGCAGCCTGCGGGGCCACCTCAGGGAAACTTGAGGGTTGGTTTTACTCGTAGCTTGACCTATCTGAGTGTGCCCTGAGAAAGAGATATGTGCAGCTCCTATCGGGATTTGTCGGCACATTCGGGCGGTGTTGCTGGTCTTGTTTTAACCTGTCGAAGTGTCTTGAGTTACCGAGATACCGAGTCTGATCAGAACGTCTTGGGAGGAGGTCTATTCCTTCGTTGACCGTGAGAGCTTGTCATGGGCTAAGTTGGGACTCCCCTGCAGGGATTGAACTTTCAAAAGCCGTGCCCGCGGTTATGGGCAGATGGGAATTTGTTAATGTCCGGTTATAGATAACTTAAACCTTAATTAATTAAAACGAATCAACTGCGTGTGTTGCCGTGATGGCCTCTTCTCGGCGGAGTCCGGGAAGTGGACACGGTGTTGGAGTTATGCTTGCGCAGGTTGTTCCTCTAGTTTCTCGCTCGCGCCTTGCCTCCTCTTCTCGCCCTCTTTTGCGGATAAGTTAGCCACCACATATGCTAGTCGCTTGCTGCAGCTCCACATATACTTGCTTATCCTTCCTATAAGCTTAAATAGTTTTGATCGCGAGGGTGCGAGATTGCTGAGTCCCTGTGGCTCACAGATACTATAATTCCAGATGCAGGTCCAGGTGATTCCGCTCCAGGTGACGAGTACGAGCTCAAGTGGGAGTTCGACGAAGACTCTCAGCGTTATTATGTTTCCTTTCCCGACGATCAGTAGTGGTGCCTAGTTGGGGTTATCGATTCAGGGCCTTGTCGCATGTTGGGTTCTTTTCCGTTTTGGCGCCGTAGTCGGGCCATGAGTGTTTGCTTGATGGATGTTATTTATGTACTTTGATGTGACGTGGCGAGTGTAAGCCAACTATGTACCTCCCCTTTATATTATTTATGTACATGGGATGTGTGATGATTTCCTGACTTGCGACATTGCTTTCAATGCGGTTATGCCTCTAAGTCGTGCCTCGACACGTGGGAGATATAGCCGCATCGAGGGCGTAACAGTGGAATAGACAAGGTTGCTTCTTCGTGGACCCTTCGTGGGTGGAGCCCTCCGTGGACTCGTGTAACCGTTACCCTTCATGGGTTGAAGTCTTCACCAATGTACGATAGCACCACCTATCGGAACCACGCCAAAAATCTCCGTGTCTACATTGTGTTTGCTCCCTCCAAACTCCTCCATTTACCTTCATGTGCAACGTTTTACATTCCGCTGCTATACTCTTAGATTTGCATGTGTAGGTTGATTGCTTGACTAGTGCTAAGTTGCTAAAATCTGTCAAGATTTAAAATTGGGAAAAGGCTAGATTTTTATTTGGTCAAGTAGTCTAATCCCCCCCCCCCTCTAGACATACTTCCGATCCTACATGCGCTCGTTCGCTTCGGATGTGCAGGAACTCCGGGTTCATGAACAAGCACGAGCACGGGTCCTCCCGGCTTGCTGCCACGCCTTCCACCCGGGCCAGACTGCATCAACCCGTCGTTGTGTTGCCAACCAACATGTGGTTGGATGTTTAATGGGACTGTAGTATCTCCAGCCCATCAGGGTTCAAATTCTGGTGCTCGCATTTATTTCAGAATTTTCGGCAATGCGCATTCAGTAAGAGGAAACGTTCCCGTCGACGACGAGGTGCCTACGGTGACTTCATAAATTTCAAGATGAAATGCCAGCTCAGTTTTTCGAAGGTGCTCATAGGGATAGGGTGTGCGTGTGTGCGTTTATAGAGGTGAGTGTATGCGTGTGTATATGAGCGATTGCGTCTGTACTGTGTTTAAGAAAAACCCGTCGCTGTATCTGGCTGATCTCATCGAGTACCCCTGCTCTCCCCGCCGGCGGCAAGGGAAATGTGCAGGGTCATCGCGGCTCACAAGGTGCTCGACAAAATGCCTGCCACGGAGAGAGAAGAAGAAGATATGACGTGGCATTGGAGCTGACTTTGACCGCCATTTGGCAAGGCAAAGTGAGATTCAAAACTGGGGATACATCAGCCCTATGTCTTGTTTTGGACGGCCCATGTCCTGTTTGAAAACATGAGGGAAATGTAGCACAACATTTTTTTTGAAGGACCAAATATATATGCTTTGCATAAACTTTAGAGAAACAAAATAAAATTCTTCAATTGAACCGTAAAGTCTACATTATCTCTGATGTAATCTTTTTTGCAAACCCTCCATAAAAAATCAATTTAAAATAATCTAATTAGGATACACATAAGTAATGCTATTAAAGGCGAACAAAGCTGGACGCGATCTTGACATCTTCAAAATGTAACTCATGGCCTAACCACCTTTTACTCTTAAGGCTGGAAATCAAGATACAACACACTGATGGCAATCATACACATGGCCTCACATGTGCAACTACCCCGTCTTTCACTTTATTGCTTACTAAATCTGTCCCACACTTATGTATTAGCATCGATCTATTACATCTTTTTAATCAATGACTACGATTAGAAAAAATATCATAGTTGTTCCACATTGTTGCACACATACATCCTTGACCTTACAATAAAATATCATCACTTTATTTAAAACATACTAACAAAATCAAATTACTAGTACTACTTTTGCGCAAAAAAAATTACTACTACGACTTATCATCTTCATGTAATGATAGGAGAGTCTGAACAACAGATTCCATGGTCGACCTCTTTCTTGTATCTTCCTCCAAACAAGAAACGACCAATTTTATTAACGTTCTAGCCTGCACATAGCTGAATTGCCCACCCAATTTGCAGTCCACAAATTCATCGATCCAAGATTCATCACTTCCTTCCAGTTTATCTGCAAGCATTGTCACAAGCTTCCTGAGCACCATGTGCACCTCTGCATCTGAACCGACGGTCAACTCCGATACTCTGCTTCCAGATAAAAGCTCAAGAAGCATGACCCCGTAGCTATACACGTCGACTTTCGACGTGATAGGGCGGCCGGAGATCCACTCAGGAGCAATGTAGCCTGTGGTTCCTCGGACATGAGATGTGTTCTGGTTGGACACACCTCGGTTTAGTAACTTTGCCAACCCAAAGTCGGTGATCTTAGGCTCAAAGTTTTGGTCCAAGAGTATATTCTCGGGTTTCACATCACAGTGAATGACCCATTCTAGGCACTCATGATGAAGGTAGGCTAACCCTTTCGCAACACCTAATGCAATATTGAACCGTTGCTTCCAGTCCAACAAGATGTTGTCACTGAACAAAATGCTAGCCAGTGAGCCATTCTGGACATATTCACAAACCAACAGCCGGTGAGATCCTTCCGAACAAAACCCCCATATTCTCACTAGATTCATGTGGTTAATCCTAGCAATCACACTCAGCTCAGCTTGGAACTCTTCTTTGCCCCGACTTACATGCTTCAGCTTCTTCAGAGCAACTGGTCTTTCATCTTCTAAGACACCTTTGTACACCAGGCCCGAGCTTCCCCTTCCCAGCTCAACTTTGAAATTCATTGTTGCCTTCACAAGTTCTCTGTAACTGTATCTTCTGAAATGACTGGTCATCACCTTGTATCCTTCCTCGGTCGCCCATACTTCTGATGGCCTAAGCTCTCTTCTCAAAACAAAGAACCATGTGAATGCTATGAAGGAAACCTCAACGACAAAAAATGCAACTATGAAACCGTAGAAGTAGAGCCACTTTGGTTCTTCCACATCGGTGTTATGCGCTTCTAGAATTGGTGGTATGCTCATTTCATTGCAGTCAAGATGAGGTGGTGCAGGATCAAACACATCGGAGCGAGGGAAAATTGTGTTCGAAACATTTACCCTGGCAGGAAGCTTGAGATATATTGTCCGCGCATCATTTGTTGGGTAGGTCCGTCCACTGAAAAGACTAGCTTTTGGATAGCATGAGGATGTATCTTCCTGGTACTGAAAGCCTTTGCAGGTGCAGTCATTCATGCAGATATTCCTACAATAATAAAAGGAAACCGAGAGCAAATGTTTCTGATCAGAGCCCCAAAAATCTGTATGCTTGAGTTTCACAAACTTCATAGGTTCCTGATGATCACATGTTATGTTGACAATAGCGCTGCAGCCTTCAGTCCAATTACCCGGGTTGCTCATCACATAGCCTGGTGCACACGAACATGTAGGTTTAGGTGAGTAGTGACAGATTCCATTAGGACCGCATAAGCCGTGGACGTTGCAAGGTTGAGACATTGCTGCCATTGAAACTGACCATGACCCATCTAAGTCATTCAAGCTATATAACCGGAGATTACCATCAGGATCTAGAGTTAGCCTTCTCTTAATCCCTGGTCCTGCATCACAGGCCACCAGTGGCTGGCCATCAGCAAAATCACTCGACCCAAAACTCCCATTACTGTCCAAAATCCCCAGTCTAGTATTGTTATACTGGTTTCTATTATCCTCATAGAGAGTCTGGTCAGGGTCTGGCCAGTATATATCCGAAACTTCAGGAATGTCATATATAAGTGACAGTACCGAAAGATCGCTGAAACGGAATATGTAGTTACCAGAATCATGTGACCGGGTTGTAGGCACTAACTTTGTAGAAGCAGTGAAGTGTTGCGTCGGCAGTATAGTGTCCGTGGGTGAATCAAAACTCTGCCATATTGTCTTACCATTGGTAGCCTTCAAGATAAAATTCCCAGTATTCAACAGCTGAGCATGCTGAACATTTGTGAAGTTGCCACCAGCTTGCCACACAATTGTGCCATCATAATCTATCAGGAACATATTGCCATCTCTCTGCAAGGTCAGGACTGACCTTTTGACATGGACAGGGCGGTCGCGATTTGCACTCCACACGACGGTTTTGTCTGCCGCCTTGGAGTACCATATCGAAAATGTGAAGGCGTTGGTGTAGATGCTGTAGAAGCCGCAGGAGAAGGTGCCATCCGGTGATTGCAGCACGTCGGTTTGGAAGGCTTCGACGGCTAGAGAGGATCCCAACGACAGAGCGTCATGTGCCACAGCTCTTGAAAATAAGAGCAGAGCTATGGAAGTGGTGGCAAGCAGAAGTGAAAGAGTAGGAGCCATGGTTGCAGAGATGGTTTCAGCTATGGCAGCACAAGTACTACTTGTATACCATAAATTTCTAGGTGAGTGCATACAGAGTGCTTCAGTGTCACCCATGTCAACAGACAAGAGCTTTTCAATGCAAGTAGACCAAGTTCGACTTTTGCGGCCGCCAAGCTTGATGAAAAGCCCTCAAGGAGAATGACACATCTTGGACAGATGAATGAAGACAATGTACCAGGCTTATAACTCTCAATCAGGGTGGGGTCTCCCTTATCCATGTACAGCTAAGCTGATGTGCTTTGTATTGATATTTTTGTACTTAACACTCAAAGGAATTGACCCGGCTTCAGGAGTGAGAATCAGGTCAAAACAGTCTATTTCATAACTGTGATGTTAACTTGCTTTTTTTGTGAATAAATGTGAACTTGCTAATACGTGGAATAATACAAGCGACATCCGCTGCAAATATGGAGAAAGTTGAAAAATACTGCGTTGGGTACCAAGATGCCCATTTGCTTCTACTTTGTAACGTGTCTTGTCCAAATGACAAGAATTTAAGCTTTTCTTCTCTAGTCTGATCAGCTTTGGTCCTAAGATCCTCCTACCAGTACAAATGCCATTGTTTCATCCTTTTCAGGAGGTATAACTATGAAGGCACACCGTTTTGAGATCTCAAGACATTCAAGGTCCGACAGATCCTAGTAAATGGTTACTACAGTGTTAGGCATATCCAGTGGATCCGGGTACAGAGTTACTAGGATGTCCTGAAAACTCCCCATTTTTGTGTTTTTTACCGTTTTCGTCGGTTATAGTACACCGTTTTGGGTCTCGGAACAATCCTTGTTTTCACGTATTCTCGCCATTTTTGTGGGCAATGGCACACCCTTTTTGGTACCCTGCACCGATAAACATGCAAGCATAGAAAATGGGAGATGCAGTCATATCAGATCATTGTTTTATTATTAATCCGGAAGAAAAGACTCAGAAAAAAAATTCATGTCAGTAAAAAGGCAAGATGAGACGAGCAGTAGCATAAAAATTCTAAACCATTTTTCCAAATACCCCCTCCGTCCCACAATATAAGACGTTTTTGCAAGTTAAACATCTTTTATATTAAGGGACGGAGGGAGTACATTGCAACAGAATATCAGTGAAAATATGCAACAGAGACAGTCAAATATGACACGAGACCATTAGCACCCAATATTGATACAATGATACTCACAGCTCATCGACGGTCTTACAAATATTTAGGCTCGAGTTAAACAACAACAAAGGGTCCATAGCTCAGTGGTAGAGCAATTGACTGCAGATCAATAGGTCACCGGTTCGAACCCGGTTGGGCCCTATTGTTTTTTTCTTTATATTTTTATTTTCTTTTTCAACTACTGTCTTGTCCTTCCACACTTTCTTCGCAAGTATTACTTCTTTTTTTACCATATATCTAGCTTTATTCCTTTTCATTCATTATGTATTTTTGTGCATGTCAATTCTTTCACAGGATTGTTATGCTTACATTAGAATTTAGATGGTCACCGGTTGGGCCCTATTGTTTTTATCTTTATATTTTTATTTCCTTTTTCAACTACTGTCTTGTCCTTCCACACTTTCTTCGCAAGTATTACTTCTTTTTTTACCATATATCTAGCTTTATTCCTTTTCATTCATTATGTATTTTTGTGCATGTCAATTCTTTCACAGGATTGTTATGCTTACATTAGAATTTAGATGGTCACCGGTTGGGCCCTATTGTTTTTATCTTTATATTTTTATTTCCTTTTTCAACTACTGTCTTGTCCTTCCACACTTTCTTCGCAAGTATTACTTCTTTTTTTACCATATATCTAGCTTTATTCCTTTTCATTCATTATGTATTTTTGTGCATGTCAATTCTTTCACAGGATTGTTATGCTTACATTAGAATTTAGATGGTTACCACTGTTTGAATAGTTATCAATTACTTCAAAATTAAGGCGATTATGTATTATACTCTGTGGAGCATGATAGACTGATATATGTACTTTTAGACATGTAGGAAGAACATTTCTCCAATTAGGCCCCTTCAAAAGAATCTAAGAATAGACAAACCCAAAAATAGCTTGTTACATAAAAGCTTGGCACATGGAACTGATATGAGCATGTGTAAGTTCATAACTAGCGTTCTAATCCATTATATCCATATACAAACTGATGTTCAATTTCCATTCATAATACAGAGTGAAGCAAATAATATTTAAACACAAGGATATGTGTGCATGCACCGTCCATCTTATTGCTTGTGTAATTATATGTTTATTAGGGTCAAATGCAACAATATCAATGGGTCCATAGCTCAGTGGTAGAGCAATTGACTGCAGATCAATAGGTCACCGGTTTGAACCCGGTTGGGCCCTCTATGTTTTTTCCTTTTTTTTTAATTTCTATATACTGTCTTGCCCCTCCACACTTTCTTCTCAAGTGTTTTACTCCTTCTTTGCCATATGCTTAATTCCTTCTGATCCGTTATGCATGTTTGCCATGTCGATTCTTCCTTGAGAGAATTGTTATGGTTACATACATTAGATGGTTACCACTATTGCTATTTGAATAGTTCTCAAATACTTCAAAATTAAGGCAATTATGTATATTATGTGCAGCATGATAGACTAATATTACGTATTTTTAGACATGTAGGAAGACCATTTATCCAATGAAGCCCCTTCAATCTAAAAATAGTTTTCATAACCCAGGAACTGGCAATCCATGAGCACAGCCGTAAAGTACGTGCACCTAATTTGCGATGGCACTACGGTTGATATGCATATGTGTAAGTTCCTAACTACCGTTCCAATGCCGTTCTTTCATCCTCTACAAGTTAGACGTGATCTTGCCCGCGCCCTTGTCAGGGAGTTCCTCCGGCGGCTCCCCTTCGTTAATGACCTCAGTCGTCAGTGGTGAGGGGGGTCACCGGACCCACGTGTGTGGATAGTTTTAGGCCAAAGTAGCTTAGTTTCAAGGTTGTTCATCGTCTTGGCTTCAGCGTCGGTGAATAAAGTTTCTTCAGATCCTACTCCGAGAAGGCGATCGGGCCTATGGTTGGGGTTGGATTTGGAATCCAGTTTGTTCAAGTAAGGATGGTACGACGGTGGCATCCTCGCGGTGAACCTATGTCCTCGGGCTTCGCCATTGTGACGGCGTTTTCTCCAGCGTCGGCGCGGAGCTTGGGAGGTAGTCCAAGGACGGATGCAGATTGTGGTCTGCATCGACGGCATCTGGAAGATGGTGGGTCGTATGCTAGCTTTGTGGTACGTGGATGACAGGTATGATTTCCTCCTCCGACGTCTTAGTCATGTGGGGGTGCCAGATCTGGAGTTCGATGGCGTGTCCAGGTGTTGCCTCAATCTGATTTATTCAATGGTAATGGTTTCGCCTTTGGCGAGCCACCTTGGAGGTCTGTAAAGCTGCATATCAATGATGGAGCCACGTCGAGCTCGGGGTGTGGAGGTGATCCGTCAATTTTTTGTTTGATGGCTGTTGTGGTGGTGCCAGAGACAGGTGTCGGGCGTTGGTGCCAAGGTCAAAGATTTCTTCGGTCTTGTTTGTAATTTTACTCCATGGCTAGTGTTTCTTTGTTCAAAGGCTAGTGTTTCTTTGTTCAAAGGCTAGCGTTCTATTATTTTCAGCTTTGGCAGGTCAGTACGTACGTGGCTTGTACTATGGTCCTTATGATATAAATAAGACACGTACTACCAAGCAAAAATAAACACTAGCATTCTAATCCATATCTAAATCTCTAAGGATGCAAGCTAATATTCAATTTGCATTAACAATACATAGTGAACCAATTAATATTCAAACACAAGGATACTAACCCATAGCCAATCTTATTGTTTGTGTAAATATATATATACTAGGGTAAAATGAAATAATACTAATGGGTCCATATCTCTGTGGTAGAGCAATTGACTGCAGATCAATAGGTCACCGGTTCGAACCCGGTTGGGCCCTTGTTCTATTCTATTTTTTATTTCCTTTTTCAACTACTGTCTTGGCCTTCTCCACTTTCTTCGCAAGTAATGTTCTAAGTGCGTGTTGATTCTTCTTTCTGAGAACCGTTGTGCTTACACTAGATGGTTACTGCTATTCGACCAGTTCTCAAGTACTCCAAAATTGAGCTTATTATTGTGTGGAGCATGGAAGAGCAATCTACGCATTGTTAGACATGTAGCAAGGAACATTTCACAAATCAGGGCCCTTTAAAAAGAATCTAAGAATGGTCTACACAACCCAAAAGTGGTATGGTAGTATGAGCAAGTTGAACTTGATGTAACATACACCAGTTCCCTGTTTTGAGTTCATAAAATCCCAAGATGCCCCCACATGTGATATCTTCACTTCTTTATAGACCAAAATATTGATGGAACTGTGAAATAGGAAGACAAGAAGCTATTCTATGTTGTTACAAGAGCAGATTGTTGCCCTGATATTGCTTGAGCAGCTAAATCTCAATAAGCAATCCAGTATACCAGATGCTCTTATATTTCTTTATAGAAGGAGTACTAACTAATTAATCAAATTTTTGTAAGCTATACATCATCTCGTGTAAAGAGGCATATGGCGTGAAACAATATTGGTATACAAGCTCGCCTTTGATTCACAACTGAAACAGGTGAACCCAACTAAGTTGTGTGCTAATAGTTAATTTCAGAGGGACTCTGCAGAATCAATAAGATGGAACAGATGAAACCACTTACCCGGAATGGGCAGAGAGGGGCACGCTAGCTTTCATCCAAGCATCACTGTCAGACGACACAAAAACCGGCACCTCACATTGTTGGTCAGTGCCCTGCCGATAAAACCCTGGAGATCAGTAAGAACAGCTATCGCTTTTACCCCTACAAGGTGTAAATAATGAGTCAAGGGGCATACACGAACAAGGTGTCAAAATTGATGGCCGGGAAGCGGGCTTCGCCACGTCGCGGTGGGGAACAGGCAGAAGAGCACGGGGGGTCAGCTTCCTGGCCGAAGAGCACAATGCCCGCGCCCTGGGAGCCCAGGAGGCGGAGCCCAAGCGCGGCCCGGACACCGGCGTAGTGGTCCTCGAGCAGCGTGGGGAGGCGGAGGAGGAGGCGGGCGAGGCAGGGGAGCACGTCCGCGAACCATGAGCACAGCTTGAAGTATGTGTACCTAATTTATGATGGCGCATACAACTGATATGAGTATGTGTAAGTTCCTAACTAGCATTCTAATGCGCATCTAAATCTGTAAGGATACAAAATGATATTCAATTTGCATTCATCATACAGAGTGAACCAATTAATATTTAAACACAAGGATAGAGTGACCGTCTAATTGCTTCTCTAATTATATATCTACAAGGGTCAACTTAAATAATATTAATGGGTCCATAGCTCAGTGGTAGAGCAATTGACTGCAGATCAATAGGTCACCGGTTCGAACCCGATTGGGCCCTTTTCTTCTTCTATTTTTATTTCCATTTTTAACTACTGTCTTGCCTTGTGTCCACTTTCTTTGCAAGTATTTACTTCCATGTTCTATGTTTTAACCATATCTAGCTTTCCCTTTTCATATGTTATATGTATCTTTGGCCATGTCGATTCTTCTTTCTGAGAACCATTGTGCTTTGCACTAGATGGTCACTGCTTATTCGACCAGTTCTCAAATACTCCAAAATTGAGCTTATTATGCTGTGGAGCATGGTAGACCAATCTACGCATTGTTAGACATGTAGCAAGGAACATTTCACGAATCAGGGCCCTAGCTTTAAAAGAATCTAAGAATGATCTACACAATCCAAAAGTGGCATGGTACTATGAGCAAGTTGAACTTGATGTAACATACACCAATTCCCTGTTTTGAGTTCATAAATCTGAAAGATGCCCCCACATGTCGGGGGAGAATGTCGTTTCCGGGGATGCCTAGGGCAATGGGAGGGATCACATATAAAGGGGTGATATCTTCAATTAATATTTGCATTTCATAATAGAGAGTGAACCAATTAATATTTAAACACAAGGATACGGGTGCACCATCTAGTATCTTATTGCCTTGTGTAATTATATATTTATTAGGGTCAAATGCAATAATATTAATGGGTCCATAGCTGAGCGGTAGAGCAATTGACTGCAGATCAATAGGTCACTGGTTTGAACCCGGTTGGGCCCTTTTTTTCTTCTATTTTTATTTCCTTTTTCAACCCACACTTTCTTCGCAAGTATTTACTTCCATGTTCTAAGTTTTAACCATATCTAGCTTTATTCCCTTTTCATATGTTATGCATTTTGGAGAACTGGTCAAATAGCGGTAACCATCTAGTGTTAGCAAAACGGTTCTCAGAAAGAAGAATCGACATGCCCAAAATTGAGCTCATTATGTTGTGGAGCATGGTAGACCAACCTATGCTTAGGCTCATACTAGAGAACATTTCACGAATCAGGGCCCTTTAAAAGAATCCAAGAATGGTCTACACAACCCAAAAGTAGTATATTACATGAAAGCAGTTCATGGGCTCACCTTGAAGTGCATTTTTACCTAATTTATGATAGCTCATGCAACTGGTATGAGTATGGACCCAAAGCATGCCTGCCAGGGGTTGCAAATTTGAAAACAAATGAATATTCTAAATAGGCCTTCGTAAAAGATACAAAACTGAATTGAAACAGTTTTGACAAATTTGCTCGGCAATCCTCAGATGCCAATCTAGAAACTACCCCCATCTCTTTGAATACATCTTCACCCTTACAACGTGTTTGGCAGTTTGAGGGAAAAGGCATGGGAATTTTTAAGTGGGAGTTAGCTGAACGATTAGGCATGAAAAGTAGACTGTTAATCCCGATCCCACGTTTGGTTTGGAGGTGGGAGTTAGTCGTGGGAATCTTGTTTCCGTAGCTTGCGGAGTGGGAGCAACAAACATGGCGATCGGCTTTCTCTCACTCATTTCCCATTCCCTCATCCAATTACTAGGCCCCGCGTGGGAAGAGATATGTGGGAGTTTGACCAGCAACTCCCTTTCCCCGTCCATCATCAATTCCCATGTCCTCCAATCAAACAAGGGAATTTAAACACTACGCCCTACTAATTCCCATTCCCTAATACTACTTCCCCCGAAACAAACAGGCTGTTATGGTTTAGCTGTTGATATTTTCTTGACACTTTTCTACCATAGGCATGGTACTATGAGCAAGTTGAACTTGATGTAAGTGTAACATACACCAGTTGCCTGTTTTGAGCATAAATCCGAAGATGCCCCTGGGGATGCCTAGGGCAATGGGAGGGATCACCTAAAAAGGGGTGATATCTTAATATTAATGGAAATGTGAAATATGAAGACAAGTACCTAGCTGTTCTACGTTGTTACAAGACCAGATTGTCGTCCTGATATTGCTTGAGCAGCTAAATCTCAATAAGCAATCCAGTATGTATGCTACCCGGAGGTATCACATTCTAGGATGGATGCGACCAGATTACTAACTAATTAATCAACTTTCTGTAAGCTATATCGTCTCATGTAAAGAGGCATATGGTCTGAAACAATGTTGGTATACAAGCCAACCTTTGATTCACAACTGAAACAGGTGAACCCATCTAAGTTGTGTGCTAGTTAATTTCAGAGGAACTGTGCAGAAGCAATAAGATGGAACAGATGAAGCCACTTACCCGGAATGGGCAGAGAAGGGCGCGCTAGCTTTCATCCAAGCATCACTGTCAGACGACACAAAACCGGCACCTCACATTGTTGGTAAGTGCCCTGGAGATCAGTAAGAACAGCTAATCGCTTTTACTCCTGCAAAGTGTAAATAATGAGCCAAGCGGCATACGAGAGCAAGGCGTCGAAATTGATGGCCGGGAGGCGGGCCTTGTCACGGCTGGCGGCGGGGAACAAGCAGAAGAGCACGGTGGCGAGCTCCTGGCCGAAGAGCACGACGCCCGCGCCCTGGGAGCCCAGGAGGCGGAGCCCGAGCGTGGCCCGGGCGCCGGCGTAGTGGTCCTCGAGCAGCTTCGGGAGGCGGAGGAGGAGGCGGGGGAGCACGTCGGCGAACCAGTCCCGCGTGTGGGCCCGCAAGAGGAGGTCGTCGAAGAAGGGGAGCGCCGGGAGCGCGGTGCTAAGGCAGGATCGTGAGCGCGAATCCCTCGGTGGCGCGCGCGGGGAGCGCCGGGAGGGCGAGGGCCTGCCGGAGGTCGTGGAGCGCGCCGAACGCAACCCGGCTGACGTCGGGGCCGGGGGACAGCGCCCTCATCTGCTCCTGCGCTGCCGCCGGCCAGAAGAGCGCCCCGCCGCGCGGCACCACCGGGATCGATCGCAGGTCGCCGCGCGCCTCCATCATCTCCATGGCTGCTGCTCTCTCAACTGCTTTCCCTTCTCTCTCTCTCTCTCGCTCTTCTTCCTTTTTTTTTAGGGATGACACAACCGCTTCCTTTTTCTTTTTTGAGAATACACAACCGCTTCGTAGCTTCGCATGCTTGATCGTTGGGCCTTAATTTTTTTCGGGGGGTCGTTGGGCCTTAATGTGATTTCTTTTGTTGGGCCTTAATGTGATTTCTTTTTCGGGGGGTCGTTGGGCCTTAATGTGATTTTTTTTGGGTGTTTCGGATATCTCAGAATCTGCTTTGTAAGAGGACTACCTCGTCATCTTATATCATTCAGCTATGTACTTCTTCGAGTGTTGTTTTAGTTATAAAGCAGGGTGAAAATATGTTTCGAGGTTTTAGTTCGAACTAAAGCTCAACTAAAGTCACGACCTTTTTTAGTTTTGTGTGTGTATTCTTCCACAGCAGACTAAAAAAGTTGAACACCGGCAAACTGAGCCTAACATGTGTTTTCGGGGAAAAAGATAAAAGTGAGAATATTCGTTGCCACACCGTGTACACAGGCTGACCGCCTGACCCCACCAAACCAGAGCCATTCCCGCGCGAAACGCGCCCGCGAAAGTATAACGCGCGCCAAAATCAGTCGACACAGCACGCGCCGAGGAAAAAGATCCCGCGAGGAAGAAAGAGGAGCGACCAAACTCAGCCGCCTCGATCCGATCCATGGACGCGGCGATGGAGGACGCGGGGAGCGAGTGGGACCGCGGCAGCGGCGGGGCCGACGCGGTGCTGGGCCTCGCCGGCGCCGGCGCCTCGCTGTCGGTGTGCTACCACGAGGCCTTCGGCCCCCACGCCGACCTCATCCTCCTCGAGGCCGCCGACGACCTCCTCCCCGACCTCCTGCAAGGCCGGTAAGCCCCTCTCCTCGAGATTACCAAGCTTCTGATCCAATCGGTCCTCTTTATTCAGAGCCGAGCTCTTTTTTCAGATCTTCGATTTGGGCCATTTAGCTGTGAAATCCCTAGACCAGTCGATGTAATATCTTAGTTGATATGTACAGTAGTTCTTGATTCTTAGCCCTTCAGTCAGATGAGTACACGATCTGTGGGCTGTGGCAAAGAGCATCACCATGGAAAAACTTAGTTCGTTGACTGTTCCTGAGCCGAAGGCTGAGGCCTGTTAAATAAACAGTGAAATTTGCCACAGCTATGTTATTAATCAGATCTTTGCACCACTAGTCCAGCTTCAACTGAGAGATCATTATCTGTCATGCTATTGTTGTACAGTGGGCACACACACGGTGTTTCCATCTGAGAAAATTTGATGAAGAACTCTCTTGATGCAGGGTGACAGTAAGGGGCCGCCCTGAAGAAGAAGCTGTTCTGTGCACACCATCGGCGACCTACGCTATGAAGTTTGTGGGCACATCCAACTCCATGTTCCTCATACCACCCGGTGAAGCTGTCGCGGCAAGCCTAAGACCCGACCATACCAATGAGGATGCTACCGTTGCCAGCGATGCGGCCGCTTCGATCATCAAGGTTGCACCAGGGAGCATCGAATTAGTCCGAACGGCTCCGCGGCTCGACAAACTCAGGAGCCTTCTCAGGGAGAGGCCATACGTGCTTGATGAGGATCTTGGAGATGGCTCTGAAGACAAGAAGGGGCTGTACACGTGGCAAGACCTATGTGTGCTTGTTCAGTCCAGTGACAGCGAGCTGCTGGAGGGGCTGAATTCCCTCTCGGCTGTCGAGATTGATGGGTTCTGGAGGACCGTGGATGTCGGTTCCGTGAACACGGTTCTGGACATGATTCTGCACAACTCCGTGTTGCATGACTGGCTGCTAAATGCTTTGCCGGAAAATGGTGTGCTATCTGTCATGGAATCTGACGGTTTTATCCATAAGATTGTAACCCACTGCCTCAGCAGATTCGGCACGAAGGTTGAGCAAGAAGGAGGAAGTTGTTGGAGGCTTGATGAGAGACTGGTCTGCTTGCAGTTTGCCCGAAGAGCGCTCAGCACGGGAAAGATGAAGCTCAACAGCTTCATGGATAAATGGGAACGAAGCATCCCTTCAGGAATGCGTCCAGATCTTCAGATGCTTGAAGGGGAAGTGCTGTACGAAAGGCTTGGGGCTGAGACCTGGGTGCATGCTTTCAGTGTCGCCGATCTGCCGTTTCCAGCTGAGAGGTTTGCGGCACTATTCCGGGAGCGGCCAAGGTGGGAATGGAAAGACCTGCAGCCCTTCATCAGGTATAATTTATACTTCATTTTTGTGTGTAGAAACCCTGTAGTGTAATTCTCACATCTTTCTCACTCAAACATGTTTCCCAATGTTCTATGGTTCAGGGACCTGCGCGTACCTGGTGCGTCTTCAGAAGGGTTGCTGATCAAGTACGCAAGAAGAACGCAACCAAGCGCTGATGCCGATCCTATTTTTACTGCTAGATAGATGATCAACCTACCCTGCTACAAAATCCATGTTATGGTTGTGGCCCTTGCCGCTGCTGGTAAACTGCTGGTGTTGCTGCATTTGATCTGGATATTGTAGACAACAGAAGATTGCCATTGGTCACCCCTCTCCCTGTCTTTCTCCTTAATCCAAAAAACATTCCGTGTTTCAGTTTAGACCGATTCGTATTACTCTTATTGCATGAATGCTGAATATATGGGTAGAGCGTATTTGATCCAAATTCTTGGTTAATTCAAATTTGTCAAATACTTATACCATTCTTTCTTCAACGTAGACGGGCGCAGCAATGCGGGCTTTTATATAGTATGCCATTGCCACCACACCCGCCGTCTCCTTTCGATCGAGCGATCAACGACTAGACTAGAGGGGCCCCGATCCATGGCGGTCGTGTACTACAGATACAGGAGCGAGGTGAAGACGTTCTCGGTGCCGGCGGGCGGCACGGTCACCGTCGGCGAGCTGAAGCGCCTCATCCTGGCCTCGCCCCGCTACAGCAATCGTCGGCACCGGCAAGAGCGTCGTTCAAGGGCTCTAACAAGTGCGATGGCTGTGACGATGAAGTATGACGACGACGCCCAGCCCGTGCCCTCCACTCCCGGTGAATGCGTGTGCGCGCGTCCACCTGGCCCGCCCCGCCGAGCTCATCGTCCAGGGGCAACCTTCGTCCTCTATAATCCCGAAATTCGGTGCGGAGCGGGCGGCATGGCTCTTCGTCTTGGTCTGTCGAACGTCCCCGGCGCGACGTCGTCACCTGCTGCTGCCGGTTCTCCCCGGCCCGCCGCCCTCGATCCCGGCGGACCTCCACCCTGAGGATCTGCGCAACGTCCATGGCGCGACGCAGTGGTCGCCAGACTGCTGCTTCTGGAGCTACTGCGCCCGCTGCGTCAGGGGCCGGATCGCCGAGACGTCCAGGTGCGCGTGCGGAGCGCCGGCGCGCGCCGACGAGCTCGTCCGCAACCCGGCGGTCCGCAAGACCATCGCCAACCTGCTCGCCGCGCTGGACGCAACGGAGAACGCGACGCCGCCTCCGCAGGACGCTCCACACAAGAAACCCGGCGCCGTGTCGTCCAAGCACAGAGATGGCGATGGCAGCAGCTCATCGCCCACATCCAAGACCGCGGCGACGACGACCATGGAAAACCATGAAGTCACTCTGTGCATTTGAAAACCGAATCAAAAAACCATACCGAAAATAAACCAAATCGAACCGATTTATGGTTTTTATAGTTTTTGATTTTGGTATGGTATAAACTTTTCATACCGTTTTGAACTTTGGTTTATATGATATATACCGAAAAACCGAACGGTTAACCGAATAAACCGAAGTAAAAACTAAATTTATATTTCTTGAGATAAACAACCATACAAGCTGTCATTTTTCTTGTACATGAGTCAAATTCACTACTAAGCACGTAATTTTTTCTTATAGCATAGTTATTTTTCTCTTTTTAAAATGCTAAACATGTCCATAACCATCAACAGATGAATCAATAAGCATATACACTTATATATATAGTTATATACTATTTGTGTAAAATAGTATGTGTTTTGAGTCATAAATTTGTAAGTTATTATTACGTCATTTTCAAATTCGCGTTAGGTTTGGTTTTTATGGTATATACCGAAATCATACCGAAATAATTTGGTATATACCAAAACCGAACTGTATTTTAATTTCATACCGTATTTATCAAAGTATTAATACCATACAAACCAAAAAACCGTATAAACCGAACCATGTAAACCGAATAAACCGAACGCACAGAGTGACCATGAAGCACATCGGGCTACCTTGCATCGCCACCATGGGAGGAAGAGGGCGGATCTTGAAGACCGGAGGCAACAGGACCGTAGCTTCAAGAGAAGGTGTGGATCGCCAAGACCGGAGGGCGGAGGCGCCAGGAGCGTAGTTTCTCTTCTGTAATTGAAATGATGATTACCAGAATTTAGAGAAGAAAAATGGGCATTTACAGCTCAGTCTCTGTAATTGTATGCTTCCAACTATACTAGTAATATGCTCCTATATCATTCAAATGATTTACCAAAGTGTTAGCATTAGCAATCGAAATACGTTTCTGCTGTGATTCATCTGCATTTTTTGTATAAACATCAGCATCCATTGTTGATTGAACATGAGAACTCTAATCGCGATTTGTATCCAAGTCATGCCTACCTTGCTGTGATGAACAAGCAAAAGAGCTTTCTCTCGGAACAGGCTTCTGCCCCGCTTTATATAAAGACCAGAATGACCAAACCGATGCCTACCATGCCTGTTACTCCCTCCGTTCCTAAATATAAGTCTTTGTAGAGATTTCACTATGAACCACATACGGATGTATCTAGATGCATTTTAAAGTATAGATTCACTCATTTTGCTCCGTACGTGGTCCATAGTGAAATCTCTCCAAAGACTTATATTTAAGAACGGCGGGAGTAGTAGTATATTAGAAGGCCAAGAACTGTGCATGCTTTAGTTCATTCGTAGAAAACTTAATGATCAGTTAAAAAAAGTGTGGAAAAACAAGGCCCAGCTGACTTAACATGTAAGGCTGGTGCTAGATAAGTACTTATGATTTCAGATGTTACCTTAAAGGAATTTACTATTACGGATTCAGAATGAATAGCAGAGGAGTGCATGGCAGGCTTCCGAGAACTGGAATTGCACTGCGCGTAGGTTAACAGCGAGCCTCTGTTTGCGGGGGTGAATTAAGAAGGCACTGCACATTCCCTTCGCAATACATATCCTGAACTTTATAAGGTTCTTCAAGAATTCAGAGTAACTGTTACAAACCCGGCCTGGCATTTTTTCCGAGATGTAAACGGACATCAGAATCCATTGCTGTTCGAATACGAATTTGTCGACGGGTCTGAGATTCCAAACGCGGCCTGTTCTTGGAGTCATCACATGCCTATCTTGCTGCGAGGAACACGCAGAGGCTCTGCCTGTTATGCATGGGCTGAAGGAGGAAGGAATCTGCATGATTCAGTTCAAGGGCACCGCAGAATAGCCAGCCTCTGCATTCGTCTTGCACACGTACAGTATGGATGTTTTTTTTTTAAAGGCAAAGCAGAGTGTGTGTTTTTTTTAGTGGAGGCAAAGCAGAATGTGTGTGTAGGAGCCAGCTGGCGGGCCGGGCTGGAAAGAAGCCCACGGGCCGGTACCTCGGACCGACACGGAGGCCCATCTACACAAAGCAAGAGGCCCGGCCCGGCCGAATCCTCCCAGTGTCCCGTTCCGTCTCCCCTTGTCTCTCTCCGTCTTTAGGCTTGGGGCTGGAGAGGAGAGCGCCCCGACTCGTCTCGCTCGTCGGGTAGAAACCCTAGCTTCGTATAAACCCAAACCCCCCGCCTCGCCGGAGCGGCGGCAGCAGCCGGAGGCGCCGGCCGCCATGGACGCGATGCGGAAGCAGCTGGACGTGCTGATGGGGGCCAACCGCAACGGCGACGTGCGGGAGGTCAACCGCAAGTACTTCGACCGCGACGTCTGCCGCCTCTTCCTCGCCGGCCTCTGCCCCCACGACCTCTTCCAGCTCACGGTACTTCCCATCCGTCCCCGTCCCCCCAGTCCCCGCGCCCCTCCCTCTCTCCTGGCGCCTGATTCCGGTCGGTGGAGGAGCGATTGTTGCCGTCAGGCTGCCTGCAGTAGATTTGGTTTCAAATTGGCCCCTGTGCTATTGCGTTTGTTAGTGGAATTCATCCACAGAACAAAAAACTGGTGTATGGCGTGTGGTCTGCTTTGAGATTATCTGAAGCAATTAGTTTCTCTTCTGTTATGCTGTGATCTAACCAGCCAATTTCGCTCATGACAGAAAATGGATCTCGGACCCTGCCCCAAGGTCCACTCGCTTCAGCTGCGGAAAGAGTATCCTTCGTTTCATTTAACCACCTCTGTTATGCGGCTCAGCATGTTTCGCTTCAGCAATTTTTTCTTCCCACGCGTGCTAGTGTTTGTTCATCGATTGCCTTCCTGAGCTCCTGGTAGCTATGAAGAGGTAAAAGCAAAGGGGTCGGAGAATTTCGACAGGGAGCTCGAGGACATGATAGACAGGCTCATCGTGGAGTGTGAGCGGAAAATCCAGAGGGCGCTGAAGCGCCTCGCCGACGAGGATGCCAAGGCTGCTATCGCGATATCTGTGTCCGAGGTCACTCAGGTATTTAGACACCCCTGTGTTATGAAGGCCCATCTTCTTGTCAGAGGCTAATGGCTTCAGCTAAATTGCCTGCGTTCCTGTTGATTTTGCAGTCTGAAGAAGTTGCGCAGCTGTCAAAGGAAATCAAGGAGAAGATGAAAGAAGCTGATATCTTCGGTAATGCCCACCTCATTCATATTATGCCCAGTTCGTTGTAGTGTTTCTGTTCACGGTAGTCCAGCGGGTTCACGGTACTGTAGCTGTCTTAAGTTTAACACACTCTTCAGCAGACACAGCATGAAACTACACTGAAAAAACATACCTGTCTCTAATATATATTCTCAACCAGTACTATGGATGGGAGATGGTATAATTAGTCTCTCAGCATAGTTTTCATAAACTAACAAAACGAGCACTGGTTTTAGAGCTGATTATATGGTTTCTTTATTACGGGCCAACAACATAGGATAGGAAACCGCAGGAGTTGGAAAAACAGAGGAATTGAAATGTTACTAAATGTTTCTTCTCGTCAACACTTCCCAAACAGATTTTGAAGGGAAGACTGATGATAAAATCAAGACCATGGAATTGGTCGAAGAATTAAGATCTAAAAGGGCTGACCTGCAGGTATGTATTATTTAGAATTTTGAATATCTGTGTTATCAGTTCTCATATATCTTGCAAGCGCATGTTACTAAACAGGTAATGTTTTAGTTTTAATACGATAGGTTCTTTTTTCCACTTCATTGCAGGCTACCCTCTTGCTTGATGCCTTTAACAAGGACCGAGCTGCAATACCTCAACCTATTCCACCTCCTCAAATGGCAACACTGCCAGCACCTCCTCCTCCTGATGCTCGTACTCAAGAACTGATCAATGAGAAGCTAAGTAAAGCTGAAGCCCTTGGTATGTTTTTTTTTTACCTTTTTTCTTTACAAAGTACATCTATAGGGTTTATATTCTTTTGAAAGCATATATTTGTGTGAGTAATTGGGACCAAGTTGTGTGAATTTTCTCCAATACATTCTAGCTTTGAATTCAACCACTCAATTAGTTGATTACTTGACAGTTGACACACCAGTAAGATATTTTGTATTGATATATGCTGGAAATTTTAGTTTGATATATTTGTTCTTTTAAAGGTGAGAAACTAAAAGGTTTTATTGGAGAATTGTAAACTTATCATTGCTTTTAGTTTTTTTTATCTGGATCATTTAGGCGTGACTTGATGTTTTTGACCTCAGTGCCTGTCGGGGTCATGTATTAGGTTTGCGGTATTATATAGATCTTTACTTATTGGTACATTGCACATCAGTTTCTTCAATAGTTGGATAATTAAGTTTTTCTGGATAGTTTATCTAAGCACAAAAAAGTATGCAGTGATGTTTTCATGTTTGTCCATTCGGTAGGTGAACAAGGGATGGTAGAAGAAGCGCAGAAGGCTTTAGAAGAAGCAGAAGCTCTCAAAAAGGTAGCTGTTGCCATCATTACCTAATTTTATCATGTCTAGCTTTTCATCTGTAAATTACTCAATTGTGGAAGGTTAATTTATATATTTTTAGCACTACCTTTGCAGAATATGGTAGAGATAACTTGGCACTGTTAGGTCACTGATACTTCCATTCTTTTCTTTGTTTTGTATGAACCATCACTTATCTCCTTTCCTTGACTTTATTATCACCAGTTGGCAGCGGCACGGCAGGAGCCAGTTGCTGATCCTTCTAAATACAGTGTTGCTGATGTCCGAATTGTGAGTTATGAAGGGCCATTTCTTTTTTCTTATTTGTGTTACTGCATTAATTTACACATTGCTAGCACACTAGGTTTTTCTGCTTAAATGTACGTTGATGATCGTTTAGTTAGTAGCATATGTTAGTTTTTCGTACATGCTGCAGAAATGCTTCCAACATTAGTAGTTTCCTTGATTCCTAGTATTTTTCAGCCATTTTACTATCCAATGGTATTTATTACCAAGTCTTACATGCAAAGGTTTTCTGCAACCTTGGTATTTGATGTGATTTCTCTCTATAGTTTCGAATACTAATTAAACTCATGCATTTCCCAGCCATTGGCGTTAGGAAAAAGGCTGTATTTTGCATAAGTTGAAATTTCTGATAAAATTGATCTTATATTGTACTATAATTCACTTCTTGTATCAGTTTAAAACTCATTGAAGTGACAGCTCGACTCTTGTGCATTAGGATATCTATGTTCCTTTTGTATATTATTACTTGCATGGTTCTCAAATTAGCTAGCGAGTAATGGAATATAAAGTGTTATGCAGGAATTTGTAGTTGTTCCACAAGTGGCTGCATGAACTTTGTGTAACTATATCGTCAGAATAGATGATATTGGATACATATATTTATAATTTTTTGTGCTAATGTTTTCCTGTATTATTTTCTGTACCATCCCACACTATTAAACTTTGGAACTAACTCCTTCATTCTTCATCATAATTAGATTTTTGTTGTTATACAATGAAGAATGAATTCCTGTGTGTCGCATATTTTGATTTATGAGCTTGTTCTTTTGTGCTGTAATTGGTATAGATGCATTGTGCATTCTTCATGTTCATGAATGTGGTGAATTAGGAATTGCATCATATGTAATGTGCTCTTAAGAATTTGGTCACCGCTATGGTCTGCATTATTTCTGAGGGTTATCTATTCTTTTCCTTTTATTTATATCTGAATAAACATCTCATACTACTGCTCATACGCCCAGCATTGCTAATCGTATCTTCTGTTCATTCTATAGACTGATCAGAAGTTGCGCCTCTGTGACATATGTGGAGCATTTTTGAGTGTCTATGACAAGTAATGCCTTTTATCTCTCACTTGTAAAATGTTGATTCAAATTGGATCTTTCAGATGGAAATGTATCTCATGCCATATTATATACAGTGATCGACGTCTTGCTGACCATTTTGGAGGGAAGCTACACTTGGGTTATATGTTGATTCGTGAGAAACTGAAAGAACTCCAGGTACATTCTTGCATGCCCAGAGTACAAATACGATGGTGGGAGCGATTGAACAAAGTAGTATTTCAGATATTATACACATTAAAACCAATAAATCTACATGATTCTGTTAACACTTGCATTCTGTTTTTCAAAATAGTTTGTGGCTATTTTATTTTTTTGCCGTTTTTCTAAGTTTGTTAAGTTGCAAATTTTGAACGTCTTTATCAGGTGCTGAATGTAATGTCCCATTTTCTGCTTTAAAGAGTTACTCTGTTTTGGGCCTTTTGGCATCTGTGAGTTTTCTCATCTCAAGGAAGAGCCTTCAGGTTCTTGCCTTCTCTATATGTTAATTTTATCTCACATTGGAGGGCGCCATGGTTGTTACGATAGTCATTACAGGAATTAGTCAATGTTGCATAAGCGGAATCTCATGTGACAATCGTCCTCCTTCCCATGGCAACAACAGCTGCCAACTGTATGTTGACAAATGTAAGCATAAGAGTGAGCAGAACATGGTATGGAGAATCATGTTTACTTAATTGTGTCAGCTTTCTCATATATACTGATCAGAAGCTGGAGCTTGCTTTCTGCTTGGTGATCCATATTTTGTAGAGCTGGTGATAAATAGTACCGGTTAAGTTACCCTGAAAGCGCACCTTTTTGCCATCTTTTCCTGTAAGTTACAACCTGTTCAATATGCTGCCTGCTCCATAAATATGTAAGTTGTCATTGTCAGAAAATCTCAACTGTAATGTATCCCTTGCCCTTTTCATTCCGTCGTCGTATGAATCGAGCTATCTCCACTCGGTAAGCATCTCTATATTGTGAATAATGTTATTCTAAAACCATGTCATATTTGCCTTTTAGGAGGAGAGGACCAAAAAAAGGACCGAGAAACCTGAAGATGACAGACGGTATGGTCTTTCCCAGCTTTGCTTTGTTCTATCATGGCGATTATTCTTAAGCGACGTAATTTGAAAGTTCATACTTGGTTTTCCTAGATCAAGGGAAAACAGCAGGGACCGCAATGGGCGGGCATCCAGGGATAGAGATGCAGAAAGAAAGGACAGGGTTGAGCCCCGAGATAGCAGAAGAGACCACGATAGGGATCGTGATAGGCGCCATGACAGGGACCGTCGCCATGACCGCGACCGTGATAGAGACCATGACCGCTCCTCCCGTGGTAGAGAGCATGACCGTGATAGGAGAAGGGAACGCTCTCGATCCAGGGACCGCAGCAGGTATTGCTGAATGTTTTTTTATTTCCTGTTTGATTTCAGAGGCTTGCTACTATCATAGGCCAATCCTGACAGTCGTTTTGATTCTCAGGCGCCATGAAAGATACTGAGTCTGTTGCTCCATGGCTGGCTGATTCCCCTGGGGGATACTCTCGTCTTCCTGCATGATAGTGATGGTGCTTTTTAAGATATATGGTGAGGTTGCGCTTTGTACTGGAGAAAGGAAGATAGTCTTGATGTTTGTCTTCGCTGCTGGATTGTTAGTCACAAACCCTGTGCTCCTGTTATGCATCTTTTCTGTCTATCTGACCTGATGTTGTGTACTTATACTGTTTTATATGTTACCAACAATGTATGAGTTTTGTGTTACTCAAGCCTCCTTGGCCCGGTTGTCAAACTCACATGTGACGGTATTTGTAATTTGCTTATCTTATGATGGTATGGAGCTAATTTTCTCCGTCTTGTTAAGGCTCTACTCCTCAGGTGGTTCGTGGCCTAAAGAATTTTCCATGCCTGATTAGTGATTACTCTCTCCGATCCTAATAATTGAAGCTCTAGGTTTGTCTTAAGTCAAGCTATAAATATTTCAACACCTTGAACACCAAAATTTGCTTTATTTGATTCATTATGAGATATGTTTTCGTATCACATATATTTGGTATCATAGATCTTTGCAGTTTTTTCTATAGATTTGGCACTTGGCCAAACTTAAAATGTTTGACTTGGGACAATCCTAGAACTTCAACTATTAGAATCAAGGGACTATTTTATCAGTTTGTGAATTGAAAGGTGGTTAAAATTAAGAACTACTCCCTCTGTGAATAAATATATTAATAGTGATCTAAAACGTCTTATAGTTGTTTATAGAGGGAGCAGTACTCTCTCCTTTCTTTTTAGTCTGCATATAAGATTTGGTCAAAGTCAAGCTTTGTAGAGTTTGACTAACTTTATATTAAAAAATATAAACATTCACAATATGAAATCAATATTATCAGATACACCATGAAACATATTTTCATACTATATAGTTTTAGTATTATAGATGTTCATATTTTTTATATAAATTTGGTCAAACTTTGTGTAGTTTGACTTTGACCAAATCTTATATGCGAAGTAAAAAGAAACGGAGGGAGTACATAGCATATTTGGAAGTTCCAGCTTTTAAATAGAAAACCGCACATATATACAGCAAGATGTGATCTGCATACTTATGAGTACATTCATTTATGTGCTCAAAAGGAACAAAACATGTCGATAGAATCATATCTTTTGTCCCACAAATTGACATATTTTCTTTGTGAAATTTTACAGGTACATAGTTATCTTGTTCTGTATATGTACACCTGTGTAGACAATTTCAGTTTTATTTTTTTGAAAATCAGGCTCAGCCCAAGATCATTTTATGTTATCCTCTGGTGAAATGCACTAAAAATGAGTCTTCTACAGACCTGTAGTCCTATCTCTCGGTCTCTCTCCTGCTCGACAATCGCCATAACTAGCACAAAGTCATGGGCAATCATGAATTTGTACAAATATAAACAAGACAGATGAACATTTTCTCTCAACAGCAATTTCAAAAGGAGGCATACATCTACACCCAAGGCAGCAGCATTCTCGTATTATATAAACATAAACCAAAACCTGGAGCTTTCTTCAATCCAGTCCCAAGTTGAGATGAAATCAATCTTACACAACCGTCCTTTCTAGTAGACTCTCCTCTTGCGGACCTTGAAGCTGGTCGAGCGGATGACGTCGTCATCAGCGTTGAGCTTCATCTGCAGGGTGTCCACCGACTCGGGCTTGGTGAAGTAGGTCCAGAGGAGGTAGATGCCATCGTAGTAGGTGAAGGGCAGCCCGGTCCTGCTGTTCCTCTTCCTGATGCTGTAGGCCAGTGGGATGACCCCTCTGTTGAACACCTCCACGTACATGGCACCCCCGGCCACGAGCAGCTGCAATAACAGTTCAGCGAGGGAGGAGCTCCATCAGTACGCAGAATGACAAATGCCAACAGATTTGATACAATTGTACTAGAGTTCGCGGCACACTGTTTCCGAATCCCAGTGAACCTGAACCCCATTCTCCTGAAATTGTTCGGGTTTGACAAATCAGGCTTGAAATTTGTGGGTTTTAAAGGGACCATCATTAGTCAGTAAAGTTTTGAAGGCTATAATTGTATCCAACTTTTTTAATACAACAATGTGCATGCTAGAACACCATTTACCGCATGGTTCATGGCACGCTTGCTTACGTGAGTCTGAACCCCATTCCCCTGAATCTGTCGGGATTTGTGGGGTTAATGGAACCACAGTTTGTCATTATAAGTTATATGAAAGGCTATTATTGTACCCAACATGTTTAATGCAGCAATGTGCGATGCTAGAACACCATTATCATCAGTGGTGAGATGTTATTCTCTCCCAATTGGCAGAGAGAACATCTAACTCATAGGTGGAACGCTGATGACCAAGAGAACAATAAGAGGGCATTGTTTCGATCAGGTGGTGTAAATAGCGATCATGCACTCAATCAACCTACTCAGTTCATCTTAAACTGGTAAATAAAGATAACCTTTTCATGCATCACATTTTACCCAAGGCCTTCAGATTAGCAAAACATCAGTACAATGATTGGAGACTCAAGCCAATACTGTCACAGTGGCCACCACCACCCTGAATTCTCACAGGAATTCCTGTGTAAATTGCAGCCGGATGATCGTCAGTGGCAAGATGCTATTCTCTAATCCTTTTCTCTGCCAATTGATAGACCATTAACTGACAGGCGGAAAAATCGATGAACAAGGGTAAATATTGATTATGCGCTCAACCTACTAGGTTCATTTAACTGGTAAAGATATATATCCTGTTCATGCACCGCATTTCATCCAAGCCTTGAAGACTGAAGCCAAGACTGTCACATTGGCCATTACACTGAATTTTCACTGGAATTCATGTGTGAATTGCAGCTGGACAATCCTAGTGAACTAAGCAGCGATTCAAGATATGCAATGTCACATTATCTGCTACACTAGACTAGATTTTCGCAGGAGTCCATCTGTGAATTGCAGGGAGGAGATGACCGAATCCGTTGGAATAAGAGACACTGCGCGGGCGGGGGTTAGGGTTACCTCCTCGTAGCGCTGGATGAGGGCCAGGCGCTCCTCCTCGGACATGTCGGGGCGGAGCACGACCATGGTCTCGTACTGGCGGAGGCCGGGCGGGCAGGGCGGCATCTCGCGCTCCTCCAGCGCCATCGCCGCCTCCGAGGCCGACATCCCGCCGAACCCCGACGACGACCCATCCTCGTCCCCGACCTCCTCCTCGTCGCGGCCGCGGGTGCGGGTCGCGGACGCCGCGCCTCCGTAGAAGCTCGCGGCGTAGCCCGTGGAGAAGGCGCGGGCGGCGCGGGTGAGGCTACGGGGCGCGGGGAGGCGGTGGCGCGGGGCGAAGGCCGCGGCGGAGGAGGAGACGGAGAGCGCCATGGGCGGCGGCATTGGAGCGGGCGGGGGAGGGAGAGGGGAGGAGGCAGTGCGGGATAGTGGAGTCCCGTGGATAGATAAGGATAGGGGCAAGCGGCCTGCACTTGAATTCAAATGCGTGTTTCTTTTCAAATCTCACCCCCACTGGTTTTCTAAAATCCCATTTGAATTTTGAACAACGATTATGGGATGTTCGGGAGCTTCGGGCTCTCCCGAAGAAATAATACCCCTACGTCCTACTTTGGTTGTATTGATTTCGAGGAAGTACAAGTTACATGTTGATCTACCGTAAGATCTATGTGTGCATCAGGTATCGTCTACAGGTTTCACCCCTCGGTTTAGATAGATACCAGGGTGTACATAGGATACATCTAGGGGAAATCGTGGTGCAGACAGCCTCTAAGTCTTGGAGTAAGTGCCAAGTCTTCGGAAACAAACCATCTTTGGCGCTCCTAGGCCCGACGAATCATGGTCCACTGGTAAATTATCTTAGGGGGGTCCTCGACCTAGCCCATCTACCCGGGAGACGACAGGATACTATCAATATTTTTTACTATATTTTGATATTCTAAAAACAAACTAAAAAAACATGCAGTACAAGGATATTACCTAGTGCAGAAATTGTCTCGTGGATTTCACTCGAATTATTTAATTAATTCAAAGTGTTTGATATAAATAAATGAAGTTCTAAGTTACAACACAATTGTGATTGTTCCTACCAGACAGAGGCAAGAGGCATCGCCGCCTCACGGCCAAGGTGATGAAAGAGGCGACAGTGAGGAAGTAGGCCATGTCACCGTTGTAGTGGGCAAACCGTCTTGAAGGACATGGAAATTTCATGGTTGTGTTGGATGAAACTAACACCAACGGCCTCGAGGACATTGCCTTGTCAATGACGGATGAAATCCAAGTGGCGAGACAATATAGTCCCAAAGTGGAGGAGATGGACCCACATATTATGAAGAAGCTAACAAGGTCGGTGAACTACAAGGCTGAGGAGGGTGAGACTTTGGGAAATGCTTAGATGAGCATCTCCCTTGATGACACAATTGGAGCTGATCAAACCAAGGATTTTTTTGAAGAGAATTATTAAGGAAGACTATACACGTAATGTTTCGGTTCCCTCCAACCGGACACAAGGTTCTCTCGCTCAATGATGGAGTGTCATCCAACATGGTTGTAACCGGTGGCCCAATTGTTGACTAAGTGAACAACTCACCGCCGAGTGGATTGCTAACCATCGAGTATGTAACCATCATTCAAGTTCTGTATGAGCAACGAAGCAAAATGGGTGGGAAACAAACCTTTCACTTTGCACCATTGATTCAAAGTTCTCCAAAAAGAATAGAAGCGGGCTAGGAAAATTAAGAAACAATATTGAGGGGGTTAAGATTGAGGATCTCCAACTCATTTGATGTGGGCGATCATGGTGAGGGGGAAGAGGGTGGCTTCACTCCAAGCTCTTGGCCAAATGAGACGAATATAGCAAATGAGAAGAAGAAGAATGGTGAAGTTGGCACCTCACAGAAGAACACGGTGCGATGATCGAGACAAAGAAAGTGTTGGCAGCCGAACATAAGCAAGAGAAGATGGTGAGGTGGATGGAGCTCAAAATGTTGGAGGAGTAGAGGTTGAGAGAGAAGGTAGTGACAGAAGCTTGCTTAATGAATGTTGAAGAGAGGAAGGTGCAATGCGGAGGAGCAAAGTCTTGCAATCAAGGTCAATGAGCAAATAAAAAAGGATAAAGTCGAGGAGTGCCAAATCACTTTCACGGATTTGAGTGGGATGGATGAAGTGGCACAACAATACTTTTTTTTTCACGAATACACAAAGCTTGAGTATCATTTCATTCATAGAATAAGTTAGAGTGAGTACACGGGATGGTACAACCCATGGCACGAACACAAGAGGCGTGAACATGGTTGCCGAAGCAGAGAGACATGAGATGCTTGACCCAAACAAAGAAAAACACAGCTAAACTCGCCAACTAGGAAAGCAGCCCAAGCAACAACTAGACGACCAATATCTCCACATCTAGCACTGAGGACACCGCGACCAAACAAGACAACGCCTTCACGAAGAAGAACGACACCAAGACACCATCGTCGTCCGGTCTGAAAAATCAGACCTAGAGTTTCCCCTGATGCTCGAAGTGGGGCATGGATAACGGCCATGGCAGCGCCTTCAAGAAGGAGACAACACCCATGGGTGTCGCCACTACCAGCATTAGATGAAGTTATTTCTCCCTAACCATGTACCGAGCAATCCCAAGCCATCTGAGTATGAGTCAGAGAAGCGGAAGTCGGGCATAAGCCGAAACTGTGACCGCCGGAAGGGGAGCCACACTCGACGCCGAGGAGGCATCGGGTGTCACCGGACGTGCGAGCTGTAGTGGCTTTTGATGCAAGTTGGTTGGCAAGTAAATGCATGTCCACGAGTAAGTTTTCAGGGTTGTGGCGGCGCCTGGTGGACGCTCGACACATAGAACCTAACCAACTAAACTATGCTTATATTCATTTAAGTAAATATCTCAACTATTGAAGTATACATAAATTTTTCACAAGATCATAAATTGGCCAGAATTACTGGGCCACCCGCCTTTAAGCTGAGGAATAAGGTACTAGAGCTTGCATAATCCAACATCTTCATCAATCCCTCCAGAAGCAAAATCGTTATCAACCTTTGATGTGTGCGGGTATGCCGCTTGAACATTGGATGGTACAATCCACTCAACAGAATAAAAAACGTGGTTCAATTGCTCATACTAGTAAAATACTACTCCCTCCATTTCTAAATATAAGTATTTTTTAGAGATTTCTGAAGGAAATATGCCCTAGAGGCAATAATAAAGTTGTTATTTATATTTCCTTATATCATGATAAATGTTTATTATTCATGCTAGAATTGTATTAACCGGAAACTTAGTACATGTGTGAATACATAGACAAACAGAGTGTCCCTAATATGCCTCTACTTGACTAGCTCGTTAATCAAAGATGGTTAAGTTTCCTAGCCATAGACATGTGTTGTCATTTGATGAATGGGATCACATCATTAGAGAATGATGTGATGGACTAGACCCATCAGTTAGCTTAGCACTACGATCCTTTAGTTTATTGCTATTGCCTTCTTCATGACTTATACATGTTCCTATGACTATGAGATTATGCAACTCCCGAATACCGGAGGAACACCTTGTGTGCTATTGATACGTCCATTTTGCATCATATTTTCTTACTGTTATTTACAATGTTTTTATCCATAATAATGCTTTTTGGAGTAATTTTAATGCCTTTTCTCTCATAATTTGCAAGGAACACACCAAGAGGGAGAATTCCAGCAGCTGGAAATCTGGACCTGGAAAAGCTACGTCAGGCCACCTATTCTGCACAACTCCAAATGGGATGAAACTTTACGGAGATTTTTTATGGAATATATAATAAATATTGGAGCCAATAAGTACCAGAGGGGGCCACCAGGTGGGCACAACCCACCTAGGCGCGCCAGCCCCCCCTGGCGCGCCCTGGTGGGTTGTGGCCTCCTCGACCCACCTCCGGTCCCCATCTTCTGGTATATAAGTGGTTTTGACCTAGAAAAAAAATCACAATAATACTTTCGGGATGGAGCACCGCCGCCTGGAGGCGGAACTTGTGCAGGAGCACTTTTGCCCTCCGGCGGAGCGATTCTGCCGGGGGAACTTCCCTCCCGAAGGGGGAAATCATCGTCATCATCATCACCAACAACTCTCCCATCTTGGGGAGGGCAATCTCCATCAACATCTTCACTAGCACCATCTCATCTTAAACCCTAGTTCATCTCTTATATTCAATCTTGTTACCGGAACTATAGATTGTTGGTAGGGGGTGACTAGTAGTGTTGATTACGTCTTGTAGTTGATTACTATATGGTTTATTTGGTGGAAGATTGTATGGCCAGATCCATTATGCATATTAATACCCCTCTGATCATGAGCATGTTTGTTGTTTGTGAGTAGTTACCTTTGTTCTTGAGGTCATGGGATAAATCATGTTGCAAGTAATCATGTGAATTTGATATGTGTTCGATATTTTGATAGTATGTATGTTCTAATTCCCTTAGTGGTGTCACGTGAACGTCGACTACATGACACTTCACCATATTTGGGCCTAAGGGAATGCATTGTGGAGTAGTAAATAGATGGTGGGTTGCGAGAGTGACAGGAACTTAAACCCTACTTTATGCACTATTCCGTAAGGGACCGATTGGATCCTAGAGTTTAATGCTATGGTTAGAATTTATTCTTAATACTTTTCTCATAGTTGCGGATGCTTGCGGAAGGGTTAATCATAAGTAGGAGGTTTGTTCAAGTAAGACCAACACCTAAGCACCGGTCCACCCACATATCAAATTATCAAAGTAGCGAACACAAATCAAACCAATATGATGAAAGTGACTAGATGAAATTCCCGTGTACCCTCAAGAACGCTTTGCTAATTATAAGAAATCGTTTTGGCCTGTCCTTTGCCTCAAAAGGATTGGGCTACCTTGCTGCATACTTGTCACAATTATCGTTACTTGCTCGTTACAAATTACCTTTCTATCAAACTACTCGCTACTTGCAGACACTACCTTACTGAAAACTACTTGTCATTTCCTTCTGCTCCTCGTTGGGTTCGACACTCTTACTTATCAAAAAAGAGCTACAATTGATCCCCTATACTTGTGGGTTATCAATTATCAAACGTCACAACGTAACTGGGTGATTATAAAGATGCTCTACAGGTGTCTCCGATGGTGTTTGTTGAGTTGGCATAGATCGAGATTAGGATTTGTCACTCCGTGTATCGAAGAGGTATCTCTGGTCCCTCTCGGTAATGCACATCACTATGAGCCTTGCAAGCAATGTGACTAATGAGTTATTCACGGGATGATGCATTACGGAACGAGTAAAGAGACTTGTCGGTAACGAGATTGAACTAGGTATGATGATACCGACGATCGAATCTCAGGCAAGTAACATACCGATGACAAAGGGAACACGTATGTTGTTATGCGGTTTGACCAATAAAGATCTTTGTAGAATATGTAGGAAGCAATAGGAGAATCCAGGTTCCTCTATTGGTTATTGACCGGAGATGAGTCTCGGTCATGTCTACATAGTTCTCGAACCCGTAGGGTCCGCATGCTTAACGTTCGATGACGATATGTATTATGAGTTATGTGATTTGATGTACTGAAGGTTGTTCGGAGTCCCGTATGTGATCACGAACATGACGAGGAGTCTCGAAATGGTCGAGACATAAAGATTCATATATTGGAAGGCTACATTCGGACACCGGAATGGTTCGGGTCGTTTCGGATAAGTTTCGGAGTACCGGGGGTTACCGGAACCCCTCCGGAAGTTATTGGGCCTTATGGGCCTAGTGGTGGAAGAGAGGAGGCAGGCCAAGAGGTGGCGCACACCCTCCCTAGCCCAAACCGAATTGGACTAGGGCTAGGGGGGCCGGTCTCCCTTTCCTTCTCTTCTTCCTCTCCTTCCATCTTCTCCTACTTGGACTAGGAAAGGGGGAAACCTACTCCTACTAGGAGTAGGAATCCCCCCCTTGGGAGCGCCCCTTGATTCCGGCCCTCCTCCTCCTCCCCTCCTTTATATACGGGGAGGGGGGCACCCCATAGACACACAAGTTGATCTTTAGCCGTGTGCGGTGCCCCCTCCACAGTTTTCTACCTCGGTCATATTGTCGTAGTGCTTAGGCGAAGCCCTGCATCGGTAACTTCATCATCATCGTCAACACATAGTCGTGCTGATGCAACTCACCCTTGGCCTCAGCTGGATCAAGAGTACGAGGGACGTCACCGAGCTGAACATGTGCAAATCGTGGAGGTGCCGTGCATTTGGTACTTGATCGGTTGGATCGCGAAGACGTTCGACTACATCAACCGCGTTACTAAATGCTTCCGCTTTCAGTCTACGAGGGTACGTAGACACACTCTCCCCTCTCGTTGCTATGCATCTCCTAGATAGATCTTGCGTGATAATAGGATTTTTTTTAAATACTGCGTTTCCCAACAGTGGCATCCGAGCCAGGTCTATGCGTAGATGTTATATGCACGAGTAGAACGCAAAGAGTTGTGGGCGATAATAGTCATACTGCTTACCAGCATGTCATACTTTGATTCGGCGGTATTGTTGGATGAAGCGGCCCAGACCAACATTACATGACCGCGTTCATGAGACTGGTTCTACCGACGTGCTTCACACACATGTGGCTAATGGGTGCCTGTTTCTCCAACTTTATTTGAATCAAGTGTGACTACGCCCGGTCCTTGTTGAAGGTTAAAACATCACACTTGACAAAAAACCGTTGTGGTTTTGATGCGTAGGTAAGAACGGTTCTTGCTAAGCCCGTAGCAGCCACATAAAACTTGCAACATACTAGTGCAGAACCGGGCAATAGCACCGGTTCGTAAGGCCCTTTAGTGCCGGTTCCCTAACCGGCACTAAAGTGTGGTCACTAAAGGCCCCCCCTTTAGTACCGGTTCAGCACAAACCGGTGCTAAAGGGCAACCACGTGGCACGAGCCAGCTCCGGGGGCCGGGAGCCCTTTACCAACCGGTACTAAAATGTTTGGGGGGTTTTTGGTTTTATGATTTCTTTTTCATTTAATTTTGTGTTTTCCATTTTAATTCTTTTTCGTTTGCTGGTATTTTACGATACTACACATTGTACACGTTATGCATATATATATATAAATAGAATTTCTAGTAGAACCAATCATATATATATCATCAATGTCTCACAAACCACCATATTAATTCACATATACACACATGTATAGCTATATACAATTTCTCCTACATATGCATGTTGCCTTCGGAGCCAGTGGCATTAGCCTAATTGGTGCCTTCGGAGCACGATGACAATTGGAAGTGGTTCATGACCTGGTCGATGGGGGCGGTAGTGGGTAATAGTATTCTCCCTTTGGATTTATGACCTGGTCGAGCAAAAATCCCGCTATTTCCTCTTGAAGTGCTTCTACGCGCTCCGTTTCTAGGAGCTTGCCCCACACCTCTTTGAACTGTTAAGAAGGAGATCAATATGCATGTGTATTAGTTGTGTGACTAGATATCGATAATGGTGTAAAAATTGTGAATAGTGTTCTGACAAGCGTACCCATTCCTGTCTTTGAGATCTGCTCCTTTCGGACGCCATCATGCGAATGTTCTCGCAAACGCAGAATGCACACAGATCAGTCCCCTACGCCTGCTTCAGGGCCTTTATTACGAGAATGGAATTTAATTTGATCAGATAATAATTAATCAAGCATGATAATTAAAGAGATGGCAGCTAGCTAGCTAGCTAGTACTACTTAATTACTTACCTTGGGTCGAAACAAAGTAGAGGACGTCTAACTTGTTTTTGCAGAGCATGTTGTGATGTGATATGGTCAAGACGTGATTATATAAATTGTTGTATGAGATGATCATGTTTTGTAACAAAGTTATCGGCAACTGGCAGGAGCCATATGGTTGTTGCTTTATTGTATGAAATGCAATCGCCATGTAATTGCTTTACTTTATCACTAAGCGGTATCGATAGTCGTAGAAGCAATAGTTGGCGAGACGACAACGATGCTACGATGGAGATCAAGGTGTCAAGCGGGTGATGATGGTGATCATGACGGTGCTTTGGAGATGGAGATCAAAGGCACAAGATGATGATGGCCATATCATATTGATACGTCCATTTTGCATCATGCTTTTATATCGATATTTATTGCATTATGGGCTGTTATTACACATTATGTCACAATACTTATGCCTATTCTCTCTTATTTTACAAGGTTTACATAAAGAGGGAGAATGCCGGCAGCTGGGATTTTGGGCTGGAAAAGGAGCAAATATTAGAGACCTATTCTGCACAGCTTCAAAAGTCCTGAAACTTCATGGAAGTCATTTTCAGAATATATAAAAAATACTGAGCACAAGAAGTTCCAGAGGGGGGCCACACCCTGCCCACGAGGGTGGGGGGGGGCGCCCTACCCCCTGGGCGCGCGCCCCTTCCTCGTGGCCCCCCTGGTGGCCCTCCGATGCCCATCTTCTGCTATATGGAGTCTTTCAATGAGGAAAAAAATCATAAGCAAGCTTTCGGGACGAGACTCCGCCGCCACGAGGCGGAACCTTGGCGGAACCAATCTAGGGCTTCGGCGGAGCTGTTCTGCCAGGGAAACTTCCCTCCGGGAGGGGGAAATCATCGCCATCGTCATCACCAACGATCCTCTCATCGGGAGGGGGTCAATCTCCATCAACATCTTCACCAGCAGCATCTCCTCTCAAACCCTAGTTCATCTCTTGTATCCAATTCTTGTCTCTAAGTCTGGGATTGGTACCCGTGGGTTGCTAGTAGTGTTAATTACTCCTTGTAGTTGATGCTAGTTGGTTTATTTGGTGGAAGATCATATGTTCAGATCCTATATGCATATTAATACCCCTCTGATTATGAACATGAATATGCTTTATGAGTAGTTAAGTTTGTTCCTGAGGACATGGGAGAAGTCTTGCTATTAGTAGTCATGTGAATTTGGTATTCGTTCGATATTTTGATGAGATGTATGTTGTCTCTCCTCTAGTGGTGTTATGTGAACGTCGACTACATGACACTTCACCATTATTTGGGCCTAGAGGAAGGCATTGGGAAGTAATAAGTAGATGATGGGTTGCTAGAGTGACAGAAGCTTAAACCCTAGTTTATGCATTGCTTCGTAAGGGGCTGATTTGGATCCATATTTTTCATGCTATGGTTAGGTTTACCTTAATACTTTTGTTGTAGTTGCGGATTCTTGCAATAGAGGTTAATCATAAGTGGGATGCTTGTCCAAGTAAGGACAGTACCCAAGCTCCGGTCCACCCACATACCAAATTATCAAAGTACCGAACGCAAATCATATGAACGTGATGAAAACTAGCTTGACGATAATTCCCATGTGTCCTCGGGAGCGCTTTTCTCTATATAAGAATTTTTCCAGGCTTGTCCTTTGCTACAAAAGGGATTGGGCCACCTTGCTGCACTTTATTTACTTTTGTTACTTGTTGCTCGTTACCAATTATCTTATCACAAAACTATCTGTTACCTATAATTTCAGTGCTTGCAGAGAATACCTTGTTGAAAACCGCTTATCATTTCCTTCTGCTCCTTGTTGGGTTTGACACTCTTACTTATCGAAAGGACTACGATAGATCCCCTATACTTGTGGGTCATCACATATCACTTATATTGATTGCATGTGATGTTTATCCTTTATGCATCTTATTTTGCTTAGTACGACGGCGGCATTATAAGATGATCTCTTACTAAATTTCAAGGTACAAGTGTTCTCCCTGAGTATGCACCGTTGCTACAATTCGTCGTGCCGAGACACCACGTGGTGATCGGGTGTGATAAGCTCTACGTTCACATACAACGGGTGCAAGCCAGTTTTGCACAAGCAGAATACTCAGGTTAAACTTGACGAGCCTAGCATATGCAGATATGGCCTCGGAACACTGAGACCGAAAGGTCGAGCATGAATCATATAGTAGATATGATCAACATAGTGATGTTCACCATTGAAAACTTCTCCATCTCACGTGATGATCGGACATGGTTTAGTTGATATGGATCACGTGATCATTTAGATGACTAGAGGGATGTCTATCTAAGTGGGAGTTCTTAAGTAATATGATTAATTAAACTTTAATTTATCATGAACTTAGTACCTGATAGTATTTTGTGTTGGGGAACGCAGTAATTTCAAAAAATTTCCTACGCACACGCAAGATCCATCTAGGTGATGCATAGCAACGAGAGGGGAGAGTGTTGTCCACGTGCCCTCGTAGACCGTAAACGGAAGCGTTATGACAACGCGGTTGATGTAGTCGTACGTCTTCACGATCCGACCGATCCTAGCACCGAAGATACGACACCTCCGCGATCTGCACACGTTTAGCTCGGTGACATCCCACGAACTCTAGATCCAGCTGAGTGTCAGGGGAGAGCTTCGTCAGCACGACGGCGTGATGACGGTGATGATGAAGTTACCAACGCAGGGCTTCGCCTAAGCACTACAACGATATGACCGAGGTGGAAATATGTGGAGGGGGGAACCGCACACAGCTAAGAGATCAACTTGTGTGTCTATGGGGTGCCACCCTCCCCCGTATATAAAGGAGTGGAGGAGGGGAGGGCCATCCCTCTCTATGGCACGCCCTAGGGGGAGTCCTACTCCCACCGGGAGTAGGATTCCCCCTTTCCCTAGTTGGAGTAGGAGAGAAGGAAGGGGGAGAGAGAGGGGAGGAAGGGGGGGGCACCCAATTCGGATTGGGCTAGGGGGGGGCGCTCCCTCCACCTTTCCCTTCCTCTCCTATATTCCACTAAGGCCCAATAAGGCCCATATACTCCCCAGGGGATTCCGGTAACCCCTCGGTACTCCGGTAAATGCCCGAACTCACTCGAAACCATTCCAATGTCCAAACATAGGCTTCCAATATATCGATCTTTATGTCTCGACTATTCCGAGACTCCTCGTCATGTCCGTGATCATATCCGGGTATCCGAACTACCTTCGGTACATCAAAACACATAAACTCATAATACCGATCGTCATCGAACGTTAAGCGTGCGGTCCCTACGGGTTCGAGAACTATGTAGACATGACCGAGACTCATCTCCGGTCAATAACCAATAGCGGAACCTGGATGCTCATATTGGTTCCTACATATTCTACGAAGATCTTTATCGGTCAAACCGCATAACAACATACGTTGTTCCCTATGTCATCGGTATGTTACTTGCCCGAGATTCGATCGTCGGAATCTCAATACCTAGTTCAATCTCGTTACCGGCAAGTCTCTTTACTTGTTCCGTAATGCAACATCCTGTAAGTAACTCATTAGTCACATTGCTTGCAAGGCTTATAGTGATGTGCATTACCGAGAGGGCCCAGAGATACCTCTCAGATACACGGAGTGACAAATCCTAATCTCGATCTATGCCAACTCAACAAACACCATCAGAGACACCTGTAGAGCATCTTTATAGTCACCCAGTTATGCTGTGACATTTGATGGCACATAAAGTGTTCCTCCGGTATTCGAGAGTTGCATAATATCATAGTCATAGGAACATGTATAAGTTACGGAGAAAGCAATAGCAGTAAACTAAACGATCATAGTGCTAAGCTAACAGATGGGTCAAGTCAATCACATCATTCTCTAGTGATGTGATCCTGTTTATCAAATGACAACTCTTTGTCCATGGCTAGGAAACTTAACCATCTTTGATTAACGAGCTAGTCAAGTAGAGGCATACTAGTGACACTCAGTTTGTCTATGTATTCACACATGTACTAAGTTTCCGGTTAATACAATTCTAGCATGAATAATAAACATTTATCATGATATAAGGAAATATCAATAACAACTTTATTATTGCCTCTAGGGCATATTTCCTTCAGTCTCCCACTTGCACTAGAGTCAATAATCTAGATTACATTGTAATGATTCTAACACCCATGGAGTCTTGGTGCTGATCATGTTTTGCTCGTGAGAGAGGCTTAGTCAACGGGTCTGCAACATTTAGATCCGTATGTATCTTGCAAATCTCTATGTCACCCTCCTTGACTTGATCGCGGATGGAATCGAAGCGTCTCTTGATGTGCTTGGTTCTCTTGTGAAATCTAGATTCCTCTGCCAAGGCAATTGTACCAGTATTGTCACAAAAAGGTTTTTATTGGACCCGATGCACTAGGTATGCACCTAGATCGGATATGAACTCCTTCATCCAGACTCCTTCATTTTATGCTTCCGAAGAAGCTATGTACTCCGCTTCACACGTAGATCCCGTCACGACGCTCTACTTGGAACTGCACCAACTGACAGTTCCACCATTTAATAAAAATACGTATCTGGTTTGTGACTTAGAGTCATCCGGATCAGTGCCAAAGCTTGCATCGACGTAACCGTTTACGACGAGCTCTTTGTCACCTCCATAAACGAGAAACATATCCTTAGTCCCTTTTAGGTATTTCAGGATGTTCCTGACCGTTGTTCAGTGATCCACTCCTGGATTACTTTGGTACCTCCCTGCTAAACTAATAGCAAGGCACACATCAGGTCTGGTACACAACATTGCATACATGATAGAACCTATGGCTGAGGCATAGGGAATGACTTTCATTTTCTCTCTATCTTTTGCAGTGGTCGGGCATTGAGTCTGACTCAACTTCACACCTTGCAATACAGGCAAGAACCCTTTCTTTGCTTGATCCATTTTGAACTTCTTCAAAACTTTATCAAGGTATTTGCTTTGTGAAAGTCCAATTAAGCGTCTTGATCTATATCTATAGATCTTGATGCCCAATATATAAGTAGCTTCACCGAGGTATTTCATTGAAAAATTCTTATTCAAGTATCCTTTTATGCTATTCAGAAATTCAGTATCATTTCCGATCAGCAATATGTCATCCACATATAATATCAGAAATGCTACAGAGCTCCCACTCACTTTCTTGTAAATACAAACTTCTCCAAAAGTCTGTATTAAACCATATGCTTTGATCACACTATCAAAACGTATATTCCAACTCCAAGAGGCTTGCACTAGTCCATAAATGGATCGCTGGAGCTTGCAATACTTTGTTAGCACCTTTTGGATCGACAAAACCTTCTGGTTGCATCATATACAACTCTTCTTTAAGATATCCATTAAGGAATGCGGTTTTGACATCCATTTGCCAAATTTCATAATCATAAAATGCGGCAATTGCTAACATGATTTAGACAGACTTAAGCATCGCTACGGGTGAGAAGGTCTCAGCGTAGTCAACTCCTTAAACTTGTCGAAAACCTTTCGCAACAATTCGAGCTTTGTAGACAGTAACATTACCGTCAGCGTCAGTCTTCTTCTTGAAGATCCATTTATTCTCTATGGCTTGTCAATCATCGGGCAAGTCAACCAAAGTCCATACTTTGTTCTCATACATGGATCCCATCTCAGATTTGATGGCCTCAAGCCATTTTGCGGAATCTGGGCTCATCATCGCTTCCTCACAGTTCGTAGGTTCGTCATGGTCAAGTAACATGACCTCCAGAACAGGATTACCGTACCACTCTGGTGCGGATCTTACTCTGGTTGACCTATGAGGTTCGGTAGTAACTTGATTAGAAGTTTCATGATCATCATCATTAGCTTCCTCAGTTACTGGTGTAGGAATCATTGGAACTAATTTCTGTGATGAACTACTTTCCAATAAGGGAGTAGGTAGAATTACCTCGTCAAGTTCTACTTCCCTCCTACTCACTTCTTTCGAGAGAAACTCCTTCTCTAGAAAGGATCCATTCTTAGCAACGAATATCTTGCCTTCGGATCTGTGAAAGAAGGTGTACCCAACAGTCTCCTTTGGGTATCCTATGGAGACACATTTCTCCGATTTGGGTTCGAGCTTATCAGGTTGAAGCTTTTTCACATAAGCATCGCAGCCCCAAACTTTAAGAAACAACAACTTGGGTTTCTTGCCAAACCACAGTTCATAAGGTGTCATCTCAACGGATTTTGATGGTGCCCTATTTAATGTGAATGCAGCTGTCTCTAAAGCATAACCCCAAAATGATAGCGGTAAATCGGTGAGAGACATCATAGATCGCACCATATCTAATAAAGTGTGGCTACGACGTTCGGACACACCATTACACTTGGGTGTTCCAGGTGGCGTGAGTTGCGAAACTATTCCGTATTGTTTCAAATGAAGACCAAACTCGTAACTCAAATATTCACCTCCACGATCAGATCGTAGAAACTTAATTTTCTTGTTACGATGATTTTCCACTCCACTCTGAAATTCTTTGAACTTTTCAAATGTTTCAAACTTATGTTTCATTAAGTAGATATACCCATATCTGCTCAAATCATCTGTGAAGGTAAGAAAATAATGATACCCGCCGCAAACATCAACACTCATCGGACCGCATACATCAGTATGTATTATTTCCAACAAGTCTGTTGCTCGCTCCGTTGTTCCAGAGAACGGAGTTTTAGTCATCTTGCCCATGAGGCATGGTTCACAAGCATCATGCGATTCATAATCAAGTGATTCCAAAAGCCCATCAACATGGAGTTTCTTCATGCGCTTTACACCAATATGACCTAAACGGCAGTGCCACAAATAAGTTGCATTATCATTATTAAACTTATATCTTTTGGCTTCAATACTATGAATATGTGTATCACTACTATCAAGATTTAGTAAAAACAGACCACTCATCAAGCGTGCATGACCATAAAAGATATTACTCATATAAATAGAACAACCATTATTGTCTGATTTAAATGAATAACTGTCTCGCATTAAACAAGATCCAGATATAATGTTCATGCTCAACGCTAGCACCAAATAACAATTATTTAGGTCTAAAACTAATCCCGAAGGTAGATGTAGAGGTAGCGTGCCGACTGCGATCACATCGACTTTGGAACCGTTTCCCACGCGCATCGTCTCCTCGTCCTTAGCCAATCTTCGCTTAATTCGTAGTCCCTGTTTCGAGTTGCAAATATTAGCAACAGAACCAGTATCAAATACCCAGGCGCTACTGCAAGCATTAGTAAGGTACACATCAATAACATGTATATCAAATATACCTTTCACTTTGCCGTCCTTCTTCTCCGCCAAATACTTGGGGCAGTTCCGCTTCCAGTGACCAGTCCCTTTGCAGTAGAAGCACTCAGTCTCAGGCTTAGGTCCAGACTTGGGCTTCTTCACTTGAGCAGCAACTTGCTTGCCGTTCTTATTGAAGTTCCCCTTCTTCCTTTACCATTTTTCTTGAAACTGGTGGTCTTGTTGACCATCAACACTTGATGCTCCTTCTTGATTTATACCTTCGCAGCCTTTAGCATTGCGAAGAGCTCGGGAATCGTCTTATCCATCCCTTGCATATTATAGTTCATCACGAAGCTCTTATAACTTGGTGGCAGTGATTGAAGAACTTTGTCAATGACACTATCATCAGGAAGATTAACTCCCAGCTGTGTCAAGTGGTTGTGGTACCCAGACATTCTGAGTATATGTTCACTGACAGAACTATTCTCCTCCATTTTGCAGCCGTGGAACTTATTGGAGACTTCATATCTCTCAATCCGGGCATTTGCTTGAAATATTAACTTCAACTCTTGGAACATCTCATATGCTCCATGACGTTCAAAACATTGTTGAAGTCCCGGTTCTAAGCCGTAAAGCATGGCACACTGAACTATCGAGTAGTCATCAGCTTTGCTCTGCCAGACGTTCATAACATCTGGTGTTGCTCCTGCAGTAGGTTTGTCACCTAGCGGTGCTTCTAGGACGTAATTCTTCTGTGTAGCAATGAGGATAATCCTCAAGTTACGGACCCAGTCCATGTAATTGCTACCATCATCTTTCAACTTAGCTTTCTCTAGGAACACATTAAAATTCAACGGAACAACAACACGAGCCATCTATCTACAACAACATAGACATGCAAAATACTATCAAGTACTAAGTTCATGATAAATTAAAGTTCAATTAATCAAATTACTTAAGAACTCCCACTTAGATAGACATCCCTCTAATCATCTAAGTGATCACATGATCCATATCAACTAAACCATGTCCGATCATCACATGAGATGTAGTAGTTTTCAATGGTGAACATCACTATGTTGAACATATCTACTATATGATTCACGCTCGACCTTTCGGTCTCAGTGTTCCGAGGCCATATCTGCATATGCTAGGCTCGTCAAGTTTAACCCGAGTATTCCACGTGTGCAAAACTGGCTTGCACCTGCTGTATGTGAACATAGAGCTTATCACACCCGATCATCACGTGGTGTCTCGGCACGACAAACTGTAGCAACAGTGCATACTTAGGAGAACACTTATACCTTGAAATTTAGTGAGAGATCATCTTATAATGCTACCGCCAAACTAAGCAAAATAAGATGCATAAAGGATAAACATCACATGCAATCAATATAAGTGATATGATATCGCCATCATCATCTTGTGCCTTTGATCTCCATCTCCAAAGCACCGTCATGATCACCATCTTCACCGGCTTGACACCTTGATCTCCATCGAAGTATCATTGTCGTCTCGCCAACTATTGCTTCTACGACTATCACTACCGCTTAGTGATAAAGTAAAGAAATTTACATGGCGATTGCATTTCATACAATAAAGCGACAACCATATGGCTCCTGCCAGTTGCCGATAACTCTGTTACAAAACATGATCTTCTCATACAATAAACTTTAGCATCATGTCTTGACCATATCACATCACAACATGCCCTGCAAAAACAAGTTAGACGTCCTCTACTTTGTTGTTGCAAGTTTTACGTGGCTGCTATGGGCTGAGCAAGAACCGTTCTTATCTACGCATCAAAAATCACAACACGATATAGTGATTGCTTTTTGATCTTCAGAAAGAACCCTGTTAATTGAATCCGATTCAACTAAAGTTGGAGAAACTGACACCCACCAGCCACCTGTGTGCGAAGCACGTCGGTAGAACCAGTCTCGCATAAGCGTACGTGTAATGTCGGTCTGAGCCGCTTCATCCAACAATACCGCTGAATCAAGAATCAACTTGTGACGGCAAGCAATATGTATATACCCACGCCCACAACTCCTTGTGTTCTACTCGTGCATATAACATCTATGCATAGACCTGGCTCTGATATCACTGTTGGGGAACGTAGTAATTTCAAAAAAAATCCTATGCACACGCAAGATCCATCTAGGTGATGCATAGCAACGAGAGGGGAGAGTGTTGTCCACGTACCCTCGTATACCGTAAGCGGAAGCGTTATGACAATGCGGTTGATGTAGTCGTACGTCTTCACGATCTGACCGATCCTAGCACCGAAGGTACAACACCTCCGCGATCTACACACGTTCAGCTCGGTGACGTCCCATGAACTTTAGATCCAGCTGAGTGTCGGGGAGAGCTTCGTCAGCACGACGGTGTGATGACGGTGATGATGAAGTTACCGACGCAGGGCTTCGCCTAAGAACTACAACGATATGACCGAGGTGGAAATCTGTGGAGGGGGGCACCACACGCGGCTAAGAGATCAACTTGTGTGTCTATGGGGTGCCACCCTCCCCTGTATATAAAGGAGTGGAGGAGGGGAGGGGCGACTGTCACAACCCTAGTCAGTGCATGCATCAGAGTGTTTGCATCATGTTTAAATTCCTCAAAAACTTGGAAATGGGGATGATAGAAACCCCCAGCACCACTGAATCCAACTAGGGTTACTAAAATACTTTTTCAATGAACCTAAAATGCCTTTAAAAATGTTCATCATCTTTGCCTTGGTCTAGAACCTCTGCCAAAAATGTTGCGCACTTTTCTAGGACACTCTGGGTTATTGAAATAAATCATACATTATTTGTTCTTAGACATTTAAATGCTATAAATAATTTTAAATGTCCAAATGATGTTGAAAGTAAATGAGGGCTGTTGGAAATAATCCAAACAGAGACCACAAATATTTTCAGGATTTTTGAAAATGCTCTGGCATTTTTATTAAGCCAAAACAATTACAGAAAATAGATAAACAGAAATAAAAGAGAGAGAGAGAGTTACCTGGCCTTACCTGGCTGGACCAGGTCCCGTGCAGCCCAGCCCACCTGGCCACCTCCTCCTGTCGTCTTCCTCCTTGCTAGGAGGACGGACGCGTGCCCGATGCGCGTGCACCGCCGTGCGGCCACCTCCACCCTGCCTGGCTGCCCCCTCGTCACCCTGGACCTCCCTCGCGACGCCACGCACCCCTGGTCGCCTCTCACTCTCTCTCGAGCTCATCCCCCTCCTCTGCTCTCTGTCCCTCTCATGCCCGAGCACAACCATCGCCACCGTTCGTCGTTGCCGCGACCACCGGCCCTCCCTTGCTTTCCCGACTGGTCCACGAGCTCTGAGACGTCGTCCTCGACCCCCTCACCGAGCCACGCCCCGCGGGAAGCCCTGCAACGTCGCCCCCGACCTCATCTTCAACCTCCGGCCGCCGGCAACCTCGCTGTGGATTCGCGAGCTCCAGACCCTCCCCGGTGTCGGTGTCAAAACCGACGGATCTCGTAGTAGGGGTCCTAAGCTAGGAGTCTTGGAGCGATGGTAACATGGACACGAGATTTTACCCAGGTTCGTGCCCTCTTGATGGAGGTAAAACCCTACGTCCTTCTTTTGATTGTATTCATATGGGGTGTAGTACAGAGTACATGTATCTACCATGAGGTGGTTCTAATGAATATGAGATTGTCTATTGACTATCCTAGCCTTGGTTTATATATGCACCGTAGGCCTAGGGTTTTAGGAGAGTCCTTGTCTTGGGCGCCAAGTCTTGTGGAGTTTTCCTTGTATGCGGCAGGGGCAGTCCGAACTGGCCCATGAATGAGCCGCCATGGGGGTCTTCGGCCCGATCCAGCTGGTCGGGGGACGACGTGGTGGGTACCCCCTAGTCCAGGACACCGTCAGTAGCCCCTTGAACCGGTCTTCAAGTTGGGGACGCTCCTCGATTCTTCCGAACTATTCTTCATCTTCGGTCGTCGGTCTTGAAAACTGGTTCAACAAATCTTCTCATCTTTAATCTTGAGGATCGCCGAAGTGAATCCGAAGAGTTTACACGTCGGGTATCCGAGGAGCCCCTTTGAGTCTTCTGCCTTTAACAATGCCTTATTATTTTTACGCCACACCTCGGGTTTGAAGTTGTTCTCATGCGACGGCGTCCTCTTGCATCTGAGCTACAACTCCGGACTGCATTCGAGGTATCTTTTGCAGCCGAGCACCAACGCCAGACCGCTTCCGAGCTCCAACGCCGGAATGTATCCGAAGAGTATTGTTACAGCCGAGCTCCAACGTCGAACTGTATCCGAGCTCCAACGCCGGACTATGTCCAAGATCCAACGTCGGACTGTATCCGAGCTCCAACGCCGGAATGTATCCAAGCTCCAACGCCGGACTATATCCGAGGTGTCATAAATCACCTTGGTTCAAAAAAGTTGAAGGAGTTGAGCCAAGCTTAATGCCGGAAATGCCCTCTATGGAGCCAGCCACTGGCGCCCGAGCTTTATGCCGGACTGCTTCCGAGGTGGTGCACCACCCCGACCGCGGGCCGATTTTTTATCAATATTTTTGATTGATGCAATTTATTCTTTGCCGAGATATATAGCCAGTAGCCCTCAAAGTGTGTATCAGTCTAAAACCCGAGATGCACCTGAAGGATGACATAAGACCGCTGATCCCAGTAGCCCCTGAGACTCAGGTTGATTCGCAAAATCGGCCTGAGGATCAACTCCTAGCTTGGCAGAATACTTTGGGACACAAAAAGCGGTGTGCAAAGTCCTCGAGACTCAGGTTGGGTGCGGCCGACCAACTTGAGTATCATAATCTCCTCGAAAACTATATTGCACTTAAATTTTCTGCATTGGATTGCCAATGCAGTAGCCCCCCGAGAATTGAGTTGGACAACATGGCTGACCCTAGGATCGTACCTCCTCGGGAACTAGTTCAACTGTCATGTATGTTTTGACAATACTGAGGTGGGGTTCGGTAGAAAAGATGCTGAACTGTAGTTTTAGAAAAGAGTTTCACACCGAACACCTCAACCAAGAGAATGTCCTGCCTCCTGAAAGGAAAACCTAAAATAGGTGAAAAGATGCTATAAGCTCGAAGGCCAAAAACATGCGTAAAAAACTTTACGTCTAGATTGAATCAAGCTGTTTTGGTGCCAATAAGAAATTGGTCTTAAAATTGTACTTTAGGCATGCTTTGACATGAAAAATCTGATCTCTAGACTTCAAGTGGGTCAGCCTTCGGCTTCAACCTCCCTATCCCGAAGGCGAAGTGTTTCTCGGGCCAGCTTAGCGAACTAAACGCGAGCGGCTTTAGAGAGAAACCAGGCAACCCAGCTATTGATCATACACCTGAGTTGATAAAGGAGTGGTAAAAAAGATTTTGCAACGACTAAGAAGAAAACATCTATTACAAAACTGCTCATATTAATTTAAGAGCCCCCAAGTGACTTGGGTAAAAGAATTTTATGTATAATGATTGCATGTACTAAAGTACTTATATAATATCTGTGTTCACCTGAACTTTAAACGCGTCTTAACCGACCGTCGGCTTCTCCCTCTTCGGTCAAGGACCGAAAAGTGTTATGTACTCCACCTGTCGAGAGTATCGGCGGTGTTTCCGATAACCAGGTAATTAGGCCATAAGGCTATAACAGACAAAGCGCGCTCAGGGAACTTATGCTATATTACTGACGAAGTGTAAGAAGCATCTTCGAAGAAAATAGTACCTCCACCGATACCTTTCTTCGGTTGCTCATTGTTACTATGGGACTTGTGCAATAGATTTTTTGTACTCATGAGTTCCGTTGTGTGCCGACCATGATTGAAAACAATAACAGCGCTAGCTTTCGGCTTCACCCAGTCCGAGGTCCGAGCTCGGATGACCCGATCGTGACAATCACAGAGGTGCTCCCTTTACTCCCTAGCCGAACAATCGGGAATGTAGGGGTAAACACAGGAGCAAGGCAACCCAGCTTGCGGAACACTTAAGTCAACATGCTGCATATTATGGCGTAATACACGAACAAGGAACGAAGCCATATAAGTATAATCATATGCAAGAGGAAAGGCTTCATAAAGGAAGCCCCCAAGTAAACGGGGTATTTGAATTTGTGTGTCATAAACAAAGTTTGGACAAGGAAGTTTTCCACAAACAACTTTTTACCAAAAAAGTATAATGCTTGGTCGAACCGGACAATTTTTTCTTTAAAAAAACTGAGCGTGGAAGCGACTTAGCTGGTTAATGAGCTCGGTGTCGATGCGCGGTCCGAGCTTATGGCGGGACGAGGTCCTAGGCCCCAAGCCGGTCCGAGGTGGCGGAGCAAAGAGCTCGGCATTCCGAAGTGGTGACATAGCATGTCCAATGTGGCGAGGTGGAACCCCCAGTCCGACGGAGGCGACGTAGCAGGCCGGCAGTATGACGCCGAAGTCCCTGGCGTAGGTTAATGAAGTGATGACGAAGCCCCCGGTCCAGCCGAGGTGACGTGGTATGTCGGTACGCCGAGGTGACAGCGCTGCCCAACCCGGATCATTTATCTGTGCACACAAAATAGTGCAAGCCGAAGATAATAGTAGTAATAATAAATTAAATTTTAAAAAATCGTAGTATAATAAATAATTTATGCAAAATGAGTAATAAGAGAGATATGGCCCGAGTGCCAAACACTCGATGATGTAGAGCTCTCTCAGCGATGCCGAAGTCCACGAGGCAACCAAACATGTCGGTATGGCAATTCGACCAACAAGATGATCACGCGAGCCGATTCCCGCCGATTGGGACGATGGCGTCGGCTTGTTGAACTGACCGCGTGACACAGTCGAAGTCAATGACCCACACATATAAAATAGTGCAGTCCGAAAAATAATAATATTAATATATAAAAATCCTCGCGTAATTAATTTACGCAAAATATTTTTTAAAGAAATGTGGCCTGGAGTCAAAGCCAATGTCGGTGCGGGGCGCTGGCGCGACGAGGTGACAAAATCCGGATTCGCAAGCCTGGTCGCCCGAGTTACGGACGCAATGCGCGTGGGGCAGCGACGGCATATCGGATCGCCCTGAAACGGTGGCCGAAGTGTAGACCTGATTGCAAAATCTACAGGATCGAGAGTCGTTGACCAACAAAATATACCTTCTGAAATATTATTAACATGCACATCGTGAATAACTTAGAACGACTGCACCTGGTGATTTATCCGACGACTCCATACTAATGGCAGACGAGATGATTATGGACGAGGGACATCCTGGCCAGAGTGCCTTGAGACTGCATAGGGCCGACCAACATACGAAACGACCGATCTGAATGCGGATGCTGGTTTGGCGAAGGTTCTGACGCGTAGGTCGGCTCGCACGATCGACGTAGACGGAAAACATCTGTATAAGCATCAACAAAATATTCCTGCAAAACTAATATAGTACAACCAACAAGAAATATTCCGCGTGTAGCTAAAAAAGATTAAGCATGTTTGAGCCTGTAACAGTTTCAGAGCTATAGCTAGATCAAGGCAAATAAAAGAAATTGATCCAAAATGAACTAGCACCAGATCGTCTTGATCTTTCCAAGAAGTAGTACTAATCGAGCTAGTAGTATTTACCAACACGTGGAGTGGTGTTTGTAGCCTAGATCTTGAAGGCCGTGCTTGGAAAAGAAGTACTTAGAAGCGATAACATGGTACTGTTGGCTTTGCACTTTTCAGAGAAAAATAGCAGATGACCCGCGACCGAACTAGGAGCTCAATTAAAAAAGAAGGAAATGAATCTTCCTGATGTTGCTCCACCGAGCTGAAGTCTGGTCGGCGGCTGAATTCATCTCGCCCCTGGTCTACTGCTCCAGACAAGAAATACTATGCGTACGTGCTTGCCCTGGATCATCTCCTTATGTGACTTTATGTCCGGATGGGGCTGCCGCATCGACGGATCAAATTTTAAATCGGTGGCTAAAAGGTCTACACAGGAAAAATTATGCAAACCAATGGAACAATATCCAATGCGTATTTGATATATACTGTGCCGGTAACTGGAAAAATAAAACCTCATATGCTTGTTCGGGTAGCGAGGCGTGGAGACAGAACAAAACCTTCACGTGAACTCCAAGTGGATTAGTACTATAATAGTCAAAAGCGTTTTGGTACTCCACGTCCTTGCTCTGCTCCATCTCTTCCAAGGGTGATTTAACCTTCATGAGGTAGCAGCTATGGAGGAAAAAACCTGCAAACCAGCAATCCGACCAGCGGCACTGTTGCTACTTACAAAACAAAAGGAAAAGAAGAGAGAGGATCATCCCTGCGCCTGTGCCGCCTGAGGAGGGCAGCTCCTGGCTTCCCGTGGCCGCTCGGGACCCGGGATAACATGAGGCCGGCGCTAAGCTGATTTGTCTTCGGTCGCGCCGATCTCTTGATACTTGGAGGCTACGCCGTGCACAATTCCCCTGATCCGATTTGATCTCAAAATCAATCTCGGACGAGCCTGCGAAATTGCAATCCGCCAACAATAATTCTCGAAGAAATCAATTCATGCGAAACGAATCTGATTGAAAAAATAGCACCTGATCACCCCATCGCTCCGCGGCGAGCGCCGAGCAGGCTCTCAATGAAAGCATCAATGTCGGTGTTAAAACCGGCGGATCTCGTAGTAGGGGTCTTAAACTAGGCGTCTTGAAGCGATGGTAATATGGACACTGAATTTTATTCAGGTTCGGGCCCTCTTGATGGAGGTAAAACCCTATGTCCTGCTTTTGATTGTATTCATATGTGATGTAGTATAGAGTATATGTATCTACCACGCGGTGGTTCTAATGAATATGAGATTGTCTATTGACTAGCCTGGCCTTGGTTTATATATGCACTGTAGGCCTAGGGTTTTAGGAGAGTCCTTGTCTTGGATGCCAAGTCTTATTTTTTTTAGGGGAGGGCGCCAAGTCTTGTGAAGTCTTCCTTGTACGCGACAGGGGCTGTCCGAACTGGCCCATGAATGAGCCGCCATGGAGGTCCTCGGCCTGATCCAGCTGGTCGGGGGACGACGTGGTGGGTACCCCCTAGTTCAGGACACCGTCACCCGGCCTCGCCGTTGCCTCTGCTGGATTCGCCGTGAGCCCCTGCCCTTTTCTCCTCTCTCCCCGCGCTCGTCCACATCTTCTAACCACCATGGCCATCGGAGCCGATAGCTCCTCGCCGCCGATCATGTCGTCACCGCGGCTACGGTCATGCAAGCACGCGTCCGAGCTCACTACCGCACTGACTGCACTTCCGCAAGTCGAACACGATCGTCCACGGCTTATCCCGTGCCCCGCATCATCCACACCATTGTTGGCTGAACTCCGGCCGTCACCAGGAGCTCGTTTCCGGCGAGCTCCGGCCACCTCAGCTGCTCCCACTTGCCCCGTTGGATGCGCGCGTTCGTCAGCAGCATGGAGAGCCCCTCCGCCGCTCTTTTGGTCGCCGGAAGGCGAAACCCGACGTCCTCCGCCGTCTCTGGCTCCGCCGGCGACGAGCCGCGGGTCAACTCCGGCAAGTTGACCCGGGTTTGACCACATTTGACCCCCTGGCTGAATGACGTGTGGGCCAGGCCCCTGTTTAGTTAAGTATTAGATTAATTAGCATTAATTAACTTAGTTAATTAGTTGAGCCGCTGACATGTGGGCCCAGCCCTGCTGATATTTTGTTAGGGTTAGTTTAGCGCTAATTAACTCAGTTAACCAACTGAGTCACTGACCAGTGGGCCCCACTGGCCAGGTTTGACCTGGACGGCCATGTTGACCCGCTGACGTCACCCTGACGCAGTTAATCATTTCCTGGCTTTAAACTAATCCAGGAAATTCTAGAAAATGGTTTAAACTTCTAAAATTCATAGAAATTAATCTGTAACTCGAAACGCAAAGATTTATATATGAAAAATGATCAGAAAAATCCAATCTATCCATTTGTACTAGTTTCATGCATGTTTAAACAACTTAACCTTGATGTTTAGTTTAAAACATGATAACGCACTATTTAAGTTCATAATTTGAGTTTGGGGTTGAACCTTTAGTTCAAAATGACTCAAACCCATCTGGTTATAGTTGCGTTAGCCAGAAACAATCATTTTGCCATGTCATGGTCATGCATCATATTGTGCATTGCATTGATTGTGTTTCCTTCTCTGTTACCGGTATTTGTCCCCTGTCGATAGACGTGGTTCCGACGATGAGATCGATGACACCGATGACGAACTATACTATCTTCAGAAGTGCCAGGCAAGCAAAACCCCCTTGTTCATTCCGATACAACCCCACTCTTTCGCTCATGCTCTCTTTTACTGCATTAGGACAACAACGATTCATCTGTTACTTGCTGCGGTAGTTGAACCCCTTTTCTTCTGCATGACCTGTCATTGCCACAGTAAATAGATGAAACCCACTAGTATGAGTAGGAGTTGTTTGAGCCCTAATGTGCCTACTCATTCATGTTTGTTTGTCATGCCTGCTACTGCTTAGAGTTGAGTCAGGTCTGATTCATCGGGGATGAATTGGAATGGTGATGAACATGTCCTACTGTGTGTGAGCTAAGTGTGTGAACATGATTTGGTAAAGGTAGCAGTGAGAGGCCATGTAGGAGTAAATGGTGGGTTGTCTCATTGAAATCGTCCTCAGGAACTGAGTTCTGTGTTTGTGATCCATGAACAACTACTACCACGCATTGGGCCCGAAACCAATGGACCCTCTTGACTTATTAACCGCCCCTGTCCTCTGTCCGGGAGTTGCAAGTAGTTTTTGGTGTTTTTAGTATGCTGGAGGCTGTGCGCAGCGCTGAACCGAGAGGTGGGCTGTGATGCGGTAGGCACATGGCCCGGTGTACCGATTCGCCCGTTTGGTGACCCGGGAACCCTGTACACATCGTTCGGGGCCGTTTGTGGAAACCTCAGCCGGACTCCCTGCGGATGGAACCTAAATATGCGATAAACCTGGACTAGGGACTTGTGTGGTTAGTCAGGTCGTGGCCGACACCCTCGCTGGGATTCCGCTTGAAGGTTGCCAAGTACATGTCGTGTAAACGGCGATAAGTGGTGAGAGCGTGTGTGAAGAAGTACACCCCTGCAGGGTTAACATCATCTATTTGAATAGCCGTGTCCGCGGTAAAGGACTTCTGGGTCGCCTATACAGTTCATAGACAAGTGAAAGTGGATACTCTAAAATGCGCAAGATAAGCGTGAGTGCTATGGATGGCGTTCTCATAGGGAGACGGGAGCGGATCCATATTGGTGTATGGATTGGTGAATATGTGGACTCGTGTGTGCCACCTCAAAAGAGTTACTTGCAGTCGTAGTTTAGGATAGCCACCGAGTCAAAGCTGGCTTGTTGCAGTTAAACTCCACCACCTCCTTTATTGATACTGATGCATATGTAGCTAGTTCTGATGTAAGTATTGCCGGGTACATTTGTACTCATGTTTGCTTAATTTATGTTTTGCAGAGAGACTTCAGTCTCGCTAGTAGTTCCGCGTGGACTTCAACGTTTTGCTTGTTACCTCAGCTATGATCTTGTTCCCTCGGCAGGGTCTTGTAGATAGTCAGGCTTCTCAGTCTTTTTGATTTGTAGTTGTCTTTACTCAGACAAGTTAAGCTTCCGCATGTGCTTGTTTCTTGTATGACTTGAATGCTGGGTCATCAGACCCATGTTTGTAATATCTGACTCCTCAGAGCCTAATGAATAAATACTTTGAGTCATAGAGTTTTGTTGTGATGGCATGTTGTATTTGCACATATCGAGCATATTGTGTGTATGTTATTGAAATGCTTGGTATGTGTGGGATCCGACAACCTAGTTGTTTGTTCTTGGTAGCCTCTCTTATGGGGAAATGTCTCCTAGTGCTTCCACTGAGCCATGGCAGCTTGCTACTGCTCCAGAACACTTAGGCTGGCCGACATGTGTCCTTCTTCGTTCCTGTGTCTGTCCCTTCGGGGAAATGTCATGTGTTGTTACTTTAAGTCCTTTTAGCTTGCTACGACTTGGGTTCATACGTTGATAACCGCCATGTTCGTTGCTAGGTCATGTATGCCTGTCCCTGTAAGTTAGTGCCATTTTGGGTTTACGACTAGTCATGTTGGCCCGAGTTCTCTGTCATATGGATGCTAGCGACACTATCATATACGTGAGCCAAAGGGCGCAAACAGTCCTGGGCCAGGTATGGTGGAACCCGTGGGAATACCGTACGTGCGTGAGGACGCAAAGTGATATGATGTGTTACATGCTAGATCGGTGTGACTTAGGATCGGGGTCCTGACAACTTTGGTATCAGAGCCCGACTGCCTGTAGGATTACCAAGCCAAACCGGTTGAAGTCGTGTCTAGAAATGCTTTAGTTATATAAGGGAATTGATTGAGGAAGGGAACATAAGGCTCTTTTTACTCCTTTACCTTATGTCCTTCTAATCTGAGTCATCCTCTTCTCTTCTACGGGGATTAAGAACTAGGCTTCTCATCTTTCTATCAGGATCACATGTTACTAATCTGTAGACTTATAGGATTGATGGTTTCAAGCCCCAGTTCAGTTTCCTACTACTTCCGTGTGCTGACAATTGATCTCAGAACCTTGATATGGTGATGTTAAGTGGTTATGCCACCAATTTGTAGGATGTCTCAAATCTTTTTTTTGCATTTACAGCTGTTATGCTGTCCGAGTCATCCCAGGTTTCTGAATAGTCTGATACATTTGCAACTCCCTTTATCCCATTTCGATGTTCCTTTGGGCAAGATTAACCACACTAATTACTGAGTTGAGGTACTTTATTGCCTCGGTATATATGTTGGAGCTATTATTATGACCCTAGGTGCCTTAGAGAACCACCTAGTAATCTAGCCATGTTTGGTGTTCCTAGTGTGATGATTCTGGCCATTATTCTCGAAAGCATCTGATAACCCACAAGTATAGGGGATCGCAACAATTCTCGAGGGTAGAGTATTCAACCCAAATTTATTGATTCGACACAAGGGGAGCCAAAGAATATTCTCAAGTATTAGCAGCTGAGTTGTTAATTCAACCACACCTGGAAACTTAATATCTGCAGCAAAGTATTTAGTAGCAAGGTAATATGATAGTAGTGGTAATGGTAGCAAAAGGTAACAGTAGGAAAAGTAGTGTTTTTGGTATTTTGTAGTGATTGTAACAATAGTAACGGAAAAGTAAATAAGCGAAGACCAATATATGGAAAGCTCGTAGGCAATGGACCAGTGATGGATAATTACGCCGGATGCAGTTCATCATGTAACAGTCATAACCTAGGGTGACACAGAACTAGCTCCAATTCATCAATGTAATGTAGGCATGTATTCCGAATATAGTCATACATGCTTATGGAAAAGAACTTGCATGACATCTTTTGTCCTACCCTCCCGTGGCAGCGGGGTCCTAGCGGAAACTAAGGGATATTAAGGCCTTCTTTTAATAGAGTACCGGACCAAAGCATTAACACATAGTGAATACATGAACTCCTCAAACTACGGTCATCACCGGTAAGTATCCTGATTATTGTCACTTCAGGGTTAACGGATCATAACACATAATAGGTGACTATAGACTTGCAAGATAAGATCAAGAACTCTCATATATTGATGAAAACATAATAGGTTCAGATCTGAAATCATGGCACCCGGGCCCTAGTGACAAGCATTAAGCATAGCAAAGTCATAGCAACATCAATGTCAGAACATAGTGGATACTAGGGATCAAACCCTAACAAAACTAACTCGATTACATGATAAATATCATCCAACCCATCACCGTCCAACAAGCCTATGATGGAATTACTCACGCACGGCGGTGAGCATCATGAAATTGGTGATGGAGGATGGTTGATGATGAAGATGGCGACGGATTCCCCTCTCCGAAGCCCTGAACGGACCCCAGATCAGCCCTCTCGAGAGGTTTTAGGGCTTGGCGGCGGCTCCATATCGTAAAACATGATGAATCCTTCTCCTTTATTTTTTCTCCCCGAAACCAAATATATAGAGTTGTAGTTGAGGTCGGAGGAGCTCCAGGGGGCCCACGAGGTAGGGGGGCGCGCCCTAGGGGGGCAGGCGCACCCCCACCCTCATGGCTAGGGTGTGGGCCCGCTGGACTTCATCTTTTGCAAGGATTTTTTTATTATTTCCAAAAAGATGTTCCGTGAAGTTTCAGGTCATTCCGAGAACTTCTCTTTCTGCACATAAATAACACCATGGTAATTCTGCTGAAAAAAACGTCAGTCCGGGTTAGTTCCATTCAAATCATGCAAGTTAGAGTCCAAAACAAGGGCAAAAGTGTTTGGAAAAGTAGATACGATGGAGACATATCAACTCCCCCAAGCTTAAATCTTTGCTTGTCCTCAAGCAATTCAGTTGACAAACTGAAAGTGATAAAGAAAAAACTTTTACAAACTCTGTTTGCTCTTGTTGGTATAAATATGTAAAGCCAGCATTCAAGTTTTCAGCAAAGATTATGAACTAACCATATTCACAATAACGCATAGGTCTCATGTTTACTCATATCAATGGCATAATCAACTAGCGAGCAATAATAATAAATCTCAGATGACAACACTTTCTCAAAACAATCATAATATGATATAACAAGATGGTATCTCGCTAGCCCTTTCTGAGACCGCAAAACATAAATGCAGAGCACCTTTAAAGATCAAGGACTGACTAGACATTGTAATTCATGGTAAAAGAGATCCAGTCAAGTCATGCTCAATGTAAACTAACAGTAATGAATGCAAATGACAACAGTGCTCTCCAACTGGTGCTTTTTAATAAGAGGATGATGACTCAACATGAAAGTAAATAGATAGACCCTTCGTAGAGGAAAGCAGGGATTTGTAGAGGTGCCAGAGCTCGTTTTTGAAATAGAGGTGAATAATATTTTGAGTGGTATACATTCATTGTCAACATAACAACCAAAAGATGGCGATATCTACCATGCTACACACATTATAGGCGGTTCCCAAACAGAATGGTAAAGTTTATACTCCCCCTCCACCAACAAGCATCAATCCATGGCTTGCTCGAAACAACGAGTGCCTCCAACTAACAAGAGTCCCAGGGGGAGTTTTTTTGCAATTATTTTGATTTGATTTGCATAAATCATGGGACTGGGCATCCCGGTGACCAGCCCTTTTCTCGTGAGTGAGGAGCGGAGTCCACTCCTCTTGAGAATAACCCGCCTAACATGGAAGATACGGACAACCCTAGTTGATACATGAGCTATTCGAGTATACAAAACATGATATTTATTTGAAGGTTTAGAGTTTGGCACATACAAATTTACTTGGAACGGTAGGTAGATACCGTATATAGGTAGATATGTTGGACTCATATGGAATAACTTTGGGGTTTATGGTGTTGGATGCACAAGCAGTATTCCCGCTTAGGACAGGTGAAGGCTAGCAAAAGACTGGGAAGCGACCAGCTAGAGAGCGGCAACAGTCATGAACATGCATTAAAATTAATCAACACCGAATGCAAGCATGAGTAGGATATAATCCACCATGAACATAAATATCGTGAAGGCTATGTTGATTTTGTTTCAACTACATGCGTGAACATGCGCCAAGTCAAGTCACTTAAATCATTCAGAGGAGGATACCACCCTATCATACCACATCACAACCATTTTAATAGCATGTTGGCACGCAAGGTAAACCATTATAAGCTCCTAGCTAATCAAGCATGGCACAAGAAACTATGATCTCTAATTGTCATTGCAAACATGTTTATTCATAACAGGCTGAATCAGGAACGATGAACTAATCATATTTACAAAAACAAAAGAGGTCGAGTTCATACCAGCTTTTCTCATCTCAGTCAGTCCATCATATACCGTCATAATTGCCTTTCACTTGCACAACCGAACGATGTGGATAATAATAATAGTGCACGTGCATTGGACTAAGCTGGAATCTGAAAGCATTCGATAAACAGGAGAAGACAAGGCAATATGGGCTCTTTTGTCAGATCAACAATAATGTATATAAGAGCCACTTCAACAATATAATCATGGTCTTCTCCTATCGACCCCCAAAAGGAAAGAAAAGAAATAAAACTATTTACACGGGAAAGCTCCCAACAAGCAAAAGAAGAACATGAAATCTTTTTGGGTTTTCTCTTTAATTACTACTACAAGCACGTAAATTTAAACTAGCTAAAAGCTACAACTAATTTTTTGGTTTTTCTTAAGGTTTATTAAACACACAAGAAGAAAGCATAAAAAGGGAAATAAACTAGCATGGATGATACAATGAAAAAGTATGAGCACCGTCATCTAGCAATGAGTGTGTGAACATAAATGTAATGTCGGTGGGAAATACGTACTCCCCCAAGCTTAGGCTTTTGGCCTAAGTTGGTCTATGGCCACGGTTGGCCTGGCGGATATCCATAATAATAGTTGGGGTCGTACTGAGATGCAGCGGCTATCGCCTCCTGAGCTGCAGCGTGGCGACGAGCGGCCTCCGCCCTCCTCTCGTACTCATCTGCCTCCTCTCTGGTAATAACATATCTTCCTTTTGCCTGATAATCAAAGAAGGCATGAGCATGGAGAGTAATACGGACATCACGCCTCTGTCAAAGATTAGTTGATACTGGAGAGGTGATTCACTCCTCTCAACAAACTGGTGGTGAACCATATCATTAAAATCTAGGTAAGCGGGAGGCAATTCAATATCATCCTCACGTATGGTTACACCGAGAAAATCAGCTAAGCGGGTTGCATAAATTCCACCGAAGAAATCTCCATTAAATCTATTATTATGCAACCTACGTGCAACAATGGCTCCCAAATTATAGGATTTGTCTCCTAACACAGCACTCCTAAGAATATTGAGGTTAGGGACACACATATGACATGCTTCATCTTTACCATTTATGCACCTACCTATGAAGAGAGCAAAATAATGTATAGCAGGAAAGTGAATGCTCCCTATGGTAGCTTGTGTTATATCTCTAGATTCCCCCACAGTTATGCTAGCAAGAAAATCTCTAAATTCAGATTTGCGGGGTTCACTAGCACTACCCCATTGTGGAAGTTTGCAGGCAGTGGTAAAATCCTCTAAGTCCATAGTATAAGATTTTTCATAGAGATCAAACATGACAGTTGGAGAATTACGTGAAGATGAAAATTCAAACCTCCTCACAAAGGTACTGGTGAGATAGTGGTACTGGCGTCACTTTTCTTCCTCGAAGCTCACAAGATCAGCGTTACGCAAATATGCGTTAAATTCTTCCTTAATTCCCGCTCGATCCATAAAGTTTTCCGAAGGCCATTCACAAGGACGCACTGGAGCGTCTCTTGGTGGCTCTTCATCAGCATCACGCATTGCAAGCCTGGGCCCTTGCTTCCTTGAAGAACCACCTTGGTACATTTTCCTAAGCATATTTCTTCCTCCGAAAAATTCTGAAATTTTTAGTAACTTCAAAATAAAAGTGAACCAAACTCAGCAAAATTGATAACAACTACTCCTACAAGTGCCTAGAGCCTATATCATGCATCAAAACTACTTGGAACCATATAAATTTGATATGCAAGCTCAAGAACATGGTCACCTAGGCAGCACAAATTTTCAATGAATAAAGCACTAAAACAAAAACTAATTGGACCAATGGAGGAGTCACATACCAAGGAACAATCTCCCCAAGCAGTTCTGTGAGAGGTGCTTTGAGCAAGGAGAACAAAAATGGCAGCAAAATGAGCTTGGACTCGGGTTTGAGCTGGATATTCGTGTTTGTGGGAGGAAGAAGGAGTGTGTGAGTGCAAGGATAAGTGGAGGAGGGCCACCGTGGGCCCACGAGGCAGGGGGGCGCGCCCAGGGGATAGGGTGCGCCCCTGACCCTCGTGGCCAGGTGCCAGCTCCTCCTGCTGTGTTCTCAGTGCCAAATATTCTCAAATATTCTAGAAAAAAATCATATTTAAATTTCAGGGCATTTGGAGAACTTTTATTTTCGGGGTATTTTTATATTGCATGGATAATTCAGATAACAAACAGAAAATACTATTTTTATTTTATTTAATATAAATAACATAAAGTAAAAGTGGGGTACAGAAGGTTGCGCCTTCTAGTTTCATCCATCTCATGGTCATCAAAAGGAATCCACTAACAAGGTTGATTAAGTCTCGTTAACGAACTCATTCTGAATAACATGGAACCAGAGAAATTTCGAATAACACTATGTTACCTCAACGGGGATATGCACACCCCCAACAATAAGAATATCATATTTCTTCTTGACAGTAGGAAGAGGAAATTCAAAACCTCCAAATATAATCGATGGAATTTTTCCAATAGAGTTGATACTATGAACTTGAGGTTGTTTCCTCGGAAAGTGTACCGTATGCTCATTACCATTAACATGAAAAGTGACATTGCCTTTAGTGCAATCAATAACAGCCCGTGCAGTATTCAAAAAGGGTCTTCCAAGAATAATAGACATACTATCGTCCTCGAGAATATCAAGAATAACAAAGTCCGTTAAAATAGTAACGTTTGCAACTACAACAGGCACATCCTCACAAATACCGACATGTATAGCAGTTGATTATCAGCCATTTGCAAAGATATTTCAGTAGGTGTCAACTTATTCAAATCAAGTCTACGATATAAAGAGAGAGGCATAACACTAACACCGGCTCCAAGATCACATAAAGCAGTTTTAACATAGTTTGTTTTAATGGAGCATGGTATAGTGGGTACTGCTGGATCTCCAAGTTTCTTTGGTATTCCACCCTTAAAAGTATAATTAGCAAGCATGGTGGAAATTTCAGCATCCGGTATCTTTCTTTTATTAGTGACAATTTCTTTCATATACTTAGCATAAGGATTCATTTTAAGCATATCGGTTAATCACATACGCAAAAAGATAGGTCTAATCATTTCAGCAAAGCGCTCAAAATCCTCATCATCCTTTTTCTTGGATGGTTTGGGAGGAAAAGGCATGGGTTTCTGAACCCAAGGCTCTCTTTCCTTTCCATGTTTCCTAGCAACAAAGTCTTTCTTATCATAACGTTGATTTGTTGATTGTGGGTTATCAAGATCAATAGCAGGTTCAATTTCTACATCATTATCATTACTAGGCTGAGCATCATCATGAACATTTTTATTAACATTATCACTAGTTTCAGGTTCATTACCAGATTGTGTTTCAGCATCAGAAATAGAAATATCTTTTGGATTCTCAGGTGTTTCAGCAATAGGTTCACTAGAAGCATGCAAAGTCCTATCATTTTTCTTTTTCTTCCTTTTAGAAGGACTAGGTGCATCTATATTATTTCTCTGAGAATCTTGCTCAATTCTCTTAGGGTGGCCTTTAGGATACAAAGGTTCCTGAGTCATTCTACCAGTTCTAGTAGCCACTCTAACAGCATAATCATTATTCTTACTATTCAATTCATTGAGCAAATCATTTTGAGCTTTAAGTACTTGTTCTACTTGAGTGGTAACCATAGAAGCATGTTTACTAATAAGTTTAAGTTCACCTTTAACATTAGCCATATAATCACCCAAGTGTTCAAGCATATTTGAATTGTATTTCAATTGTCTACCAAAATAAGCATTAAAGTCTTCTTGCTTAGCCATAAATTTATCAAACTCATCTAAGCATGGGCTAGCAAACTTAGTAAATGGGATTTCAGCTTTATCATATCTATAGAGAGAATTTAACTTTACTACCTGTGTCGGGTTATCAAGACCATGAGTTTCTTCAATAGGTGAAGGATTAAGATCATATGTTTCTTCAACATGCGGTAAATTAAGACCGTGTATTTCTTCAATAGGAGGTAAATTCTTAACATCTTCAGCTTTAATACCTTTTTCTTTCATAGATTTCTTTGCCTCTTGCATATCTTCAGGACTGAGAAATAGAACACCTCTCTTCTTCGGGGTTGGTTTAGGAATAGGCTCAGGAAGTGTCCAATTATTTTCATTTGTCATCATATTATTCAATAGAATTTCAGCTTCATCCGGTGTTCTTTCCCTGAAAACAGAACCAACACAACTATCCAGGTAATCTCTGGAAGCATCGGTTAATCCATTATAAAAGATATCAAGTATTTCATTTTTAAGAGGATGATCAGGCAAAGCATTAAGTAATTGGAGAAGCCTCCCCCAAGCTTGTGGGAGACTCTCTTCTTCAATTTGCACAAAATTATATATATCCCTTAAAGCAGCTTGTTTCTTATGAGCAGGGAAATATTTAGCAGAGAAGTAATAAATCATATCCTGGGGACTACGCACACAACCAGGATCAAGAGAATTAAACCACATCTTAGCATCACCCTTTAATGAGAATGGAAATATTTTGAGGATATAAAAGTAGCGAGTTCTCTCATCATTAGTGAACAGGGTGGCTATATCATTTAATTTAGTAAGATGTGCCACAACAGTTTCAGATTCATAGCCATGAAAAGGATCAGATTCAACCAAAGTAATTATATCAGGATCAATAGAGAATTCATAATCCTTATTAGTAACACAGATAGGTGAAGTAGCAAAAGCAGGTCCAGGTTTCATTCTAGCATTAAGAGATTGCTGCATCCATTTAGCTAATAATTTCTTAAGATCACTTCTATTATTACAAGCAAGAATAGCTCTAGCAGATTCTTCATCCAGAACATAACCCTCAGGAACAACATGCAATTCATAAGTATTAGGGGGAGAGTCTTCATCATCACTATCTTCAATATAATCAGTTTCAATAATTTCATTCTCTCTAACCCTAGCAAGTTGTTCATCAATAAATTCACCAAGTGGCACAATAGTATCAAGTGTAGAAGTAGTTTCATCATAAGTATCATGCATAGCAGAAGTGGCATCATCAATAACATGCGACATATCAGAACGAATAGCAGAAGCAGGTTTAGGTGTCGCAAGCTTACTCAAAACAGAAGGTGAATCAAGTACAGAGCTAGATGGCTGTTGCTTACCTCCCCTCGTAGTTGAGGGATAAATCTTGGTTTTTGGATCTCTCAAGTTCTTCATAATGATAAGCAGATATAAATCCCAAGTGACTCAAAGAATAGAGCTATGCTCTCTGGCAACGGCACCAGAAAATAGTCTTGATAACCCACAAGTATAGGGGATCGCAACAGTTTTCGACGGTAGAGTATTAACCCAAATTTATTGATTCGACACAAGGGGAGCCAAAGAATATTCTCAAGTATTAGCAGCTGAGTTGTCAATTCAACCACACCTGGAAACTTAATATCTGTAGCAAAGTATTTAGTAGCAAGGTAATATGATAGTAGTGGTAACGGTAGCAAAAGGTAACAGTAGCAAAAGTAGTGTTTTTGGTATTTTGTAGTGATTGCAACAATAGCAACGGAAAAGTAAATAAGCAAAGAACAATATATGGAAAGCTCGTAGGCAATGGATCAGTGATGGAGAATTACGCCGGATGCGGTTCATCATGTAACAGTCATAACCTAAGGTGACACAGAACTAACTCCAATTCATCAATGTAATGTAGGCATGTATTCCGAATATAGTCATACGTGCTTATGGAAAAGAACTTGCATGACATCTTTTGTCCTACCCTCCCGTGGCAGAGGGGTCCTAGCGGAAACTAAGGGATATTAAGGCCTCCTTTTAATAGAGTACCGGACCAAAGCATTAACACATAGTGAATACATGAACTCCTCAAACTACGGTCATCACTAGTAAGTATCCCGATTATTGTCACTTCGGGGTTAACGGATCATAACACATAATAGGTGACTATAGACTTGCAAGGTAGGATCAAGAACTCTCATATATTGATGAAAACATAATAGGTTCAGATCTGAAATCATGGCACTCAGGCCCTAGTGACAAGCATTAAGCATAGCAAAGTCATAGCAACATCAATCTCAGAACATAGTGGATACTAGGGATCAAACCCTAACAAAACTAACTCGATTACATGATAAATCTCATCCAACCCATCACCGTCCAGCAAGCCTATGGAATTACTCACGCACGGCGGTGAGCATCATGAAATTGGTGATGGAGGATGGTTGATGATGACGATGGCGACAGATTCCCCTCTCCGGAGCCCCGAACGGACTCCAGATCAGCCCTCCCGAGAGGTTTTAGGGCTTGGCGGCGGCTCCGTATCGTAAAACACGATGAATCCTTCTCCTTTATTTTTTTCTCCCCGAAACCAAATATATAGAGTTGGAGTTGAGGTCATAGGAGCTCCAGGGGGCCCACAAGGTATGGGGGCGCGCCCCCACCCTCGTGGCTAGGGTGTGGCCCCCCTGGACTTCTTCTTTTGTAAGGATTTTTTATTATTTCCGAAAAGATGTTCCTTGAAGTTTCAGGTCATTCCGAGAACTTCTGTTTCTGCACATAAATAACACCATGGTAATTCTGCTGAAAACAACGTCAGTTCGGGTTAGTTCCATTCAAATCATGCAAGTTAGAGTCCAAAACATGGGCAAAAGTGTTTGGAAAAGTAGATACGACGGAGACGTATCAGCATCCTGTGCTGCCATTTAGTTAGTAGGCCTTCTATTTCTGAGTTCTTAAGCCCAAGATCTACTCCACTTACCTCGTGTTGATAGTGTTGCTCGTACCTTTAGGATATTAGTAACCTTTGCGATAGTCCTCGAGGTCCGTGGTATCTCATTCTTCCAATACCATGAACCGCTTATGGAAGAAGTTCCTCGCTGAACCAAAGATCACAACCAGAGTGCTCTTGACGAGTTCTCGATCTATGTTGTGACCCTACCAGTTCTACCTTTTCTGCATGGGTTATTCAGAAGAAATATGTTGAACTTGTTCGACATGCTAATCTATGCACCCACAACTCAGAAAATCATATGTTCTTTTGGGTTGTCCCACTTTAGTTGTTTTCTGGCCCTCGTCTATCAATTGATAGACATGAGTAGTTGTGCATTCGTGATATCGTTGCCTATTATTTCTGTGGTCCGTCAAGCCATTTTATTCTGGAATGACTAGGAAAACGAACTCCAGTACCTTATCCATATCTAGGATTGGGTCAAGCAGTCGTCCTCCATAGATTAAATGCTAATCCAGCTTTTGTTCTGTTCCACCTTGGAGTGTTACCCTCTTTACGTAGGGATTGTCATGAGAATTGCACCACCTCTTATGAATTCTTGATGCTGTGATACTTCTCGCCATCATTATTCATTCCTCGGTTCCATGTTGTCGCAACCGGAATGCCGACAAGTGAATCGTGATGTATGAAATCAATACTCCTAGCAACTGTGTTGCTTGGTAGTTAATGGACAAAAATCTTATCCTTAGTGTGTTGATTATTGAATCATCACCCTAAGGTTGATCGTGCTACCTAGTCCTTATTTCAGGTGCACTTTTCGATCAATGAGTTAGGATAGTGTCAATCCTTGCTTATTTGATCATATCGGCTTGCCCTGAAAAGCAAGATTGTTCTCGAGCTTAGTGACATATCGGTGGTCCGTGATTTTCTGTATATCTTCTCGGAAGTATTACCAGGTTGTTCCCTGACTGTTATGTTGAGTTCATGATCAGGTTGGTTTCTTATGAACCACCCCTTCTCGAAGAATCTATGTTGGTTACCCCTGAACTAGTTGGATACACTAAACAACAACTTGGAGAGTTGGAAGATAAACGCTTGCCTAGCTTAGTTCATTTTAGGGGATATCTTGTATGTGTGTTGAGGAAAGATGATATTTTCATCGATTGACCCTTGTGATCAGTTAATGGATCTATCATTTTATCCAATATTTGATTTGAGTATGGGCTATCATCAAATCAAATCAGAACCAATGATATTCGTAATGTTGTCTTACTCGTGGTTGTTCCCTCGAGCATACACCATTATATCTTTTGGGTCTGACTAATGCTATCACCTTGTTCACATAATTGTGGAACTCCACTTATATGGAAACCTGGATGAATTGTTGTTGAGCCCATTAGCAACATTGTTATCTTTTCCATGATTCGTGTTGAACATCCAGCTAGTATTGGAAACTTTGTAACCATTGCCTTCATGTTGTGTTCATGAGGTATATGTTTGGTGCAAGAAGTGGCTTTCTCCAAGTTCACGTGCATTAGGTGCAAGTTGCCATCATGAATTCGAGAGAGTAAGTTTTGCTTCCTTTGGAATCATCCCAAGTCAGTCATGCACGTGTGAAGTATACTATGGCTTGAGAGATTAGCTACCTCCATCCCATCGGTATTTCCTAGCACACCAAGCCACTGATTGATTTGTTCAAAGAAAAGAAGTTCATGCGCTAATCCTGAAGGGCTCGGACGGACATGCACAAGACTTCGTTATCTCAATGATGGTTCCCAATCAGAACTCGATAGTGTTTTATTGCAAGACTACCATCTGATCATGCTTCTCTGGGACAGCGTGTTCACATGTGTGTAGCAGAACCAGCTCATGTTTTGGAGCTTACTACCATAGTCCATTTCCCGAGAATCTCGCAACGCCATCTCATCGATTTGTGTTGCAAAATTTCTTTTTTTATTTCCAGACCCAATGAGTCCAGATTATCCTGACACCAACCAGATCTGAATGTCAGGCAGATATGATGGTTGGAACATCTCCCAAGAACTACAATATTGTTCTCTTTGTAACCCGGTAAAGTGGATGTCGTGGTCAACACACCTAGCCGGATGGCCTATTATTGTAGTATCTTGATTTAGGAAGTTGGCCACCTCCCCATAAGGATTTCATAGGATTTACTTCAGTAATTGTTCCTTATGGATTCTTGTGCTCCCGAAGACCGACCTTTTACTTGATGTTCTAGATACCAAACCATATCTATACATGGGTTACGCTAGCACATCAAGGAGAACATTAGAAGCGGAGTGCTAAATGTCTCTCGGTCGATCATCCAAATTTTGTTTCCTTGGCCTCGCTAAGGTGAGTGCTGAGAAGGTGTTATCTTCCTTTGCATCTGCATCCTCCACCAATATCCATCATGGTAGTATGTTGTGTTGCCGGCATCCTTGACACGGATGTCGGTAAAACCTTGATGAATATGGAAATGCTCAAGTTCTTGAGAGCACACACAAGCACTAGGTTTTATCATCGGCATTAATTGCATAGTTCTCTCAGTTTCCTCGGTTATGCTATAACCTTTGAAACAATGGACTCACTTTCTACTGTTGGGTTTCTCCCCAGTTACTAGAATCATTCCCAACATTTGCATCTTGTTCCCAGCTTGCACCGCCATTGTGCCATCCTACTATGTACTACCCTTCTCAATAATTATTGATCAGGATCATCTTCAAAGTGGTCCGACAACGGGTACCATCCATTTATCGATGATAAGAAAAAAATCATTCCTTGTGTTGTCTTCAACAAGGTGATCCACATCATCCATTCTAGTCTGGGTATGCCATTCCTTCGCACTCTGCCAAACAATTGTTGGTGAACTGCCTTAAGCTGGTTTAGAAAGTTTCAGTGATCCATGTGTCAAAAGTAATTATTTTTGCCACTTAAGGTAATAATTCTACGAGTCACCTCTCCCAAGGTGCCCCGTTATGGGATCATGGCAATTTCTCATCGCTACTTTGAAACCCTCGTCAAATTGTTTCCTCCATCCTTCCCGATGCATGTTTGCCTCTCAGCTCCAGAGATGTTTCTATGTCTCACTCCGTGAGTTGATCCTGAGTTGTTTGATATCCGAGAAGATTGATCCTTCTAGAGTTTTTCCTTTCCTCTCGTTGTCATGTGGGTTGGAGTTCTCAGAGCAACACATCGAGACAAAGATGGTGATCGAATCAACGTTCCTATGAAGTGCAATCGGGATCGTGAAGATTGTGTTAGTTTGCGTCCCGCCTTCATCTTACCCTACGCTTGAATCTCGGGACGAGATTCTTGTTTAGTGGGGTGAGTTGTCACAACCCTAGTCAGTGAATGCATTAGAGCATTTGCATCATGTTTAAATTCCTCAGAAACTTGGAAATGGGGATGATAGAAACCCCCAGCACCACTGAATCCAACTAGGGTTACTAAAATACTTTTTCAATGAACCTAAAATGCCCTTAAAAAATGTTCATCATCTTTTCCTTGGTCTAGAACCTCTGCCAAAAATGGTGCGCACTTTTCTAGGACACTCTGGGTTATTGAATTGAATCATACATTATTTGTTCTTGGACATTTAAATGCTATAAATAATTTTAAATGTCCAAATGATCATGAAAGTAAATGAGGGCTGTTGGAAATAATCCAAACATAGCCCACAAATATTTTCAGGATTTTTGAAAATGCTCTGGCATTTTTATTAATCCAAAACAATTACAGAAAATAGAAAAAAAATAAAAGAGAGAGAGAGAGAGTTACCTGGCCTTACCTGGCTGGACCAGGTCCTCTGCAGCCCAGCTGGCGGCCCAGCCCACCTGGCCACCTCCTTGCCAGGAGGACGAGCGCGTGCCTGATAACCCACAAGTATAGGGGATCGCAACAGCTTTTGAGGGTAGAGTATTCAACCCAAATTTATTGATTCGACACAAGGGGAGCCAAAGAATATTCTCAAGTATTAGCAGCTGAGTTATCAATTCAACCACACCTGGAAACTTAGTATCTGCAGCAAAGTGTTTAGTAGCAAAGTAATATGATAGTGGTGGTAGCGGCAACAGAAGTAAAGACAGCAAAAGTAATGTTTTTGGTATTTTGTAGTGATTGTAACAGTAGCAGCGGGAAAATAAATAAGCGTAAACCAGTATATGGAAAACTCGTAGGCACCGGATCAGTGATGGATAATTATGCCGGATGCGGTTCATCATGTAACAGTCATAACATAGGGTGACACAAAACTAGCTCCAATTCATCAATGTAATGTAGGCATGTATTCCGTATATAGTCATACGTGCTTATGGAAAAGAACTTGCATGACATCTTTTGTCCTACCCTCCCGTGGCAGCGGGGTCCTATTGGAAACTAAGGGATATTAAGGCCTCCTTTTAATAGAGAACCGAAACAAAGCATTAGCACATAGTGAATACATGAACCTCTCAAACTATGGTCATCACCGGGAGTGGTCCCGATTATTGTCACTTCGGGGTTGCCGGATCATAACACATAGTAGGTGACTATAGACTTGCAAGATAGGATCAAGAACTCACATATATTCATGGAAACATAATAGGTTCAGATCTGAAATCATGGCACTCGGGCCCTAGTGACAAGCATTAAGCATAGCAAAGTCATAGCAACATCAATCTAAGAACATAGTGGATACTAGGGATCAAACCCTAACAAAACTAACTCGATTACATGATAAATCTCATCCAACCCATCACCGTTCAGCAAGCCTACGATGGAATTACTCACGCACGGCGGTGAGCATCATGAAATTGGTGATGGAGGATGGTTGATGATGACGATGGCGACGAATCCCCTCTCCGGAGCCCCGAACGGACTCTAGATCAGCCCTCCCGAGAGGTTTTAGGGCTTGGCGGCGGCTCCATATCGTAAAACGCGATGATTTCTTTTCTCTCCGAAAGCAAATATATAGAGTTGGAGTTGGCGTCGGAGGGCATCCAGGGGGCCAACGAGGTAGGGGGGGGGGGCACGCCCTAGGGGGGGGCGCCCCACACCCTCGTGAGAAGGGTGTGGGCCCCCCTGGTCTTCATCTTTGGCGAGGATTTTTTATTATTTTTTCTAAGATGTTTCGTGGATTTTCAGGTCATTCCGAGAATATTTGTTTTCTGCACATAAAACAACACCATGGCAATTCTACTAAAAACAACGTCAGTCTGGGTTAGTTCCATTCAAATCATACAAGTTAGAGTCCAAAACAAGGGCAAAAGTGTTTGGAAAAGTAGATACGACGGAGACGTATCAACTCCCCCAAGCTTAAACCCTTGCGTGTCCTCAAGCAATTCAGTCGACAAACTGAAAGAAAGAAATAAAAACTTTTACAAACTCTGTTTGCTCTTGTTGTTGTAACTATGTCATGCCAGCATCCAAGTTTTCAGCATAGATCATAACTAACCACATTTGCAATAATTCTCACATCTCATAATTACTCGTATCAATAGCATAATCAACTAGCAAGTCATAATAATAAATCTCGGATGACAACACTTTCTCGAAACAATCATAATATGATATAACAAGATGGTATCTCGCTAGCCCTTTCTGAGACCGCAAAACATAAATGCAGAGCACCTTTAAAGATCAAGGACTGACTAGACATTGTAATTCATGGTAAAAGAGATCCAATCATAGTCATACCTAATATAAATTAACAGTGATGAATGCAAATGACGGCTGTGCTCTCCAGCTAGTGCTTTTTAATAAGAGGGTGATGACTCAACATAAAAGTAAATGGATAGGCCCTTCGCAGAGGGAAGCATGGATTTGTAGAGGTGCTAGAGCTCAGTTTTGAAATAGAGATAAATTGTATTTTGAGCGCTATACTTTCATTGTCAACGTAACAACTAAGAGATGGCGATATCTTCCATGCTAAACACATTATAGGCGGTTCCCAAACAGAATGGTAAAGTTTATACTCCCCCTCCACCAACAAGCATCAATCCATGGCTTGCTCGAAACAACGAGTGCCTCCAACATACATCAGGTCCCAGGGGGAGTTTTGTTTGCAATTAATTTTGATTTAGTGTGCATAAAGCATGGGACTGGGCATCCTGGTGACCATCCATTTTCTCGTGAGTGAGGAGCGGAGTCCACTCCTCTTGAGAATAACCCGCCTAACGCGGAAGATAAGGACAACCTTGGTTGATACATGAGTTATTCGAGCATACAAAACAGAATGTTTCTTTGAAGGTCTAGAGTTTGGCACATACAAATTTACTTGGAACGGCAGGTAGATACCGTATATAGGTAGATATGTTGGACTCATATGGAATAACTTTGGGGTTTATGGTGTTGGATGCACAAGCAGTATTCCCGCTTAGGACAGGTGAAGGCTAGCAAAAGACTGGGAAGCGACCAGCTAGAGAGCGGCAACAGTCATGAACATGCATTAAAATTAATCAACACCGAATGCAAGCATGAGTAGGATATAATCCACCATGAACATAAATATCGTGAAGGCTATGTTGATTTTGTTTCAACTACATGCGTGAACATGCGCCAAGTCAAGTCACTTAAATCATTCAGAGGAGGATACCACCCCATCATAGCACATCATAACCATCTCAATAGCATGTTGGCACACGAGGTAAATCATTATAACTCTAGCTAATCAAGCATGGCACAAGCAACTATGATCTCTAATTGTCATTACAAACATGTTTATTCATAATAAGCTGAATCAAGAACGAGGGACTCATCATATTTACAAAAACAAAAGAGGTCGAGTTCATACCAGCTTTTCTCATCTCAGTCAGCCCATCATATATCATCATAATTGCCTTTCACTTGCACGACCGAATGGTGTGAATAATAATAAGAGTGTACGTGCATTGGACTAAGCTGGAATCTGCGAGCATTCAATAAATAGGAGAAGACAAGGCAATATGGGCTCTTGGTTAAATCAACAATAATGCATATAAGAGCCACTTCAACAATTTAATTAAGGTCTTCTCCTACTGACCCCCAAAGAAAAGGAAAGAAATAAAACTATTTACGTGGGAAAACTCCCAACAAGCAGAAGAAGAACGGGAAATATTTTTGGGTTTTATTTTTAATTATTACTACTACAGCAGAAAAATAAACTACTACTAATTTTTTGGTTTTTTCTTAAGGTTTAACAAACACACAAGAAGAAAGCAGGAAAAAGAAAATAAACTAGCATGGATATTACAGTGAAAAAGTATGAGCACCGACATCTAGTAATGAGTGTGTGTGAACATAAATGTAATGTCGGTGAGAAATACGTACTCCCCCAAGCTTAGGCTTTTGGCCTAAGTTGGTCTATGGCCACGGCTGGCCTGGCAGATATCCATAATAATAGTTGTTGGGGTCGTACTGTGATGAGGAAGAAGAAGGCTCCGATTGCCACTGGCTGGCAATCATCTCCGGATCCCACTGATAGTTAGACTGCCGTGAAGGATCAAATTGTGGTTCCGGTTCTGGCTCCTCGGCTGGTGCAGGGTTCCGGTAGGTGTGAATAGCCGTCAATGGAACAAGGTACGTGCCTGCAGTCAAATCAAACAAAGAAGGAGCAGGCAGGATAATAGTCTCAGGATGATGTTTGTTAAAGAACAATTGATATTTAAGCTCTCCTGCCCTATTCTTAACAATAAAATCGTGTGCCACCATACTTTTATGATCTAGATAAACATGGGGCAGCACCTTTTCTTCGTTCTCAGCATGCCTAATAGGTATGTTAAAATGTGAGCTAGGCGTGTAGCATAGATGCCTCCAAAGATGGGACCCTTAGTACAGTTCATACTTAACCGTCTAGCAATAATACCACCCATACTAAAAGTGTTATCACTGTATAAACCATGGTGCAGAATAATTATATCAGGGATACTAAGGTTTCCACAATTTCCGCGTCCAATTAAACAACGACTAGCAAATAATGCAAAGTAACGTAAAACAGGAAAATGTATGCTATTGATTCGTGCATCGGAAACCTTCCTAGTTTCTCCTACAGTGATGGTATCAATAATCCCAGCCACATCATCATGATGTGGTTCTTCTGTCTTGCCCTCAAAAGGGACTAAACAAATCCGACAGAAATCATAAAGTGACATCTCCTTATGCTCATCATATAAATGAAACTCCACCGTAGGTGGTGAGTTCCTAGAATGAAAATGAAAGTTTTGCACAAAAGTATTTGTGAGTAAGAGATACTGATCGCATTGGTCGTGGAGGAAAGCGGTGAGGCCTGCATTGTGAGCCAATTCATGAAAATCTTCATAGATACCGGCTGCTCTCAAGAAATCATCAGAAGGCCATTCACACGCCCGAATCTCCGTGGCGCGCGGCAAATTATACTTAGGCTTCGGTGCCTTTTCCTTTGAGCTTTGGCTTGATGAGCCCCTGAAAAATCTCCTCATTATTTTTCCTGTAATAATCTGAAATTCTTAGTAACTTCAAACAAAAGTGAACCAACTTCAATAAAACTGATAGCAACTACTCCTACAAGTGCCTAGAGCCTAAATAAAGCATTAGAACTACTTGGAACCATATAAATTTGACATGCAAGCTCAAGAACATGGTCACCTATGCAGCACAAATTTGCAAAGAATAAAACACTAGAACAAAAACTAATTGGACCAATGGAGGAGTCACATACCAAAGAACAATCTCCCCAAGCAGTTTTGCGAGAGGTGCTTTGAGCAAGGAGATCGAAAATCACAACAAAAGTGGTTGGAACTCGTGCTTGAGTTGGTTTTTCGGGTTTGTGTGAGACAGAGGAATAAGATGGGTGCTGGGATAAGTGGAGGAGGGCCACCGTGGGCGCACCCTAAGGGGGGGGCACCACCCTCATGGCCAGGTGGCAGCTCCTCCCGCGGTAATTTTTGCACAGTAAATCCTCAAATATTCCCGAAAAAATCATATTAAATTGCCATGTCATTCTGAGGACTTTTATTTTCGGGATATTTTTATGTTGCATGGATAAGTCAGGAAACAGACATAAAAATACTATTTTTACTTTATTTAATATAAATAACAGAAAGTAAAAGTGGGGTACAGAAGGTTGTGCTTCTAGTTTCATCCATCTCATGCTCATCAAAAGGAATCCACTAACAAGGTTGATCAAGTCTTGTTAACAAACTCAGTCCGATAATCATGAAACCAAAGAAATTTCGAATAACACTAAGTTACCTCAACGGGGATATGCACATCCCCAATAATAAGTATATCATATTTCTTCTTGACAGTAGGAAGAGGAAATTCAAAACCTCCAATTATAATCGATGGAATTTTTCCAATGGAGTTGATACTATGAACTTGAGGTTGTTTCCTCGGAAAGTGTACCGTATGCTCATTACCATTAACATGAAAAGTGACATTGCCTTTGTTGCAATCAATAACAGCCCCTGCAGTATTAAGAAAAGGTCTTCCAAGAATAATAGACATACTATCATCCTCGGGTATATCAAGAATAACAAAGTCCATTAAAATAGTAACGTTTGCAACCACAACAGGCACATCCTCACAAATACGACAGGTATAGCAGTTGATTTATCAGCCATTTGCAAAGATATTTCAGTAGGTGTCAACTTATTCAAGTCAAGTCTACGATATAAAGAGAGAGGCATAACACTAACACCGGCTCCAAGATCACATAAAGCAGTTTTAATATTATTTCTTTTAATGGAGCAAGGTATAGTAGGTACTCCGGGGTCTCCAAGTTTCTTTGGTATTCCACCCTTAAAAGTATAATTACCAAGCATGGTGGAAATCTCAACTTCCGGTATCTTTCTTTTATTAGTGATGATATCCTTCATATATTTAGCATAAGGATTTGTTTTGAGCACATCAGTTAATCCCATACGCAAAAAGATAGGTCTAATCATTTCAGCAAAGCGCTCAAAATCCTCATCATCCTTTTTCTTGGATGGTTTCAGAGGAAAAGGCATGGGTTTCTAAACCCAAGGTTCCCTTTCTTTACCATGTTTCCTAGCAACAAAATCTCTTTTATCATAACTTTGATTCTTTGATTGTGGGTTATCAAGATCAACAGCAGGTTCAATTTCTACATCATTGTCATTACTAGGTTGAGCATCATTATGAACATCATCATCAATATTTTCATTAGGTTCATGTTCATTACCAGATTGTGTTTCAGCATCAGACATAGATATATCATTTGGATTATCAGGTGGTTCTGCAATAGGTTCACTAGAAGTTTGCATAGTTCTATCATTTTTCTTCTTCTTCTTTTTAGAAGAACTAGGAACATCAATATTATTTCTTTGAGAATCTTGCTCGATTCTCTTAGGGTGGCCTTCAGGATACAAAGGTTCTTGAGTCATTCTACCAGTTCTAGTAGCCACTCTAACAACATAATCATTTTTCTTACTATTCATTTCATCAAGCACTTCGTTTTGAGCCTTAAATACTTGTTCTACTTGAGTGGTAACCATAGAAGCATGTTTGCTAACAAGTATAAGTTCACCTTTAATATTAGCCATATAATCACCCAAGCGTCTAATCATATAAGCATTTTCTTTTAATTGTCTACCAAAATAAGCATTGAAGTCATCTTGCTTAAACATAAAGTTATCAAACTCATCCAAGCACTGACTAGCAATTTTAGTAGGAGGGACCTCAGCTTTATCATATCTATAGAGAGAATTTACCTTTACTACATGTGTCGGGATATCGGGATAAGGAGGTTCTTCAGTAAATAAAGAATTGAGATCATATGTTTCTTCAATAGGCGGTATATTAAGACCATGTATTTCTTCAATAGGAGGTAAATTCTTAACATCTTCAGCTTTAATACCTTTTTCTTTCATAGATTTCTTTGCCTCTTGCATATCTTCGGGACTAAGAAATAGAACACCTCTCTTCCTCGGAGTTGGTTTAAGAATAGGCTCAGTAATTGGAGCTGGAGCTGGCTCAGGAGGTGCCCAATTATTTTCATTTATCAACATATTATTCAATAGAATTTCAGCTTCATCCGGTGTCCTTTCCCTGAAAAGAGAACCAACACAACTATTCAGGTAATCTCTGGAAGCATCAATTAGTCCATTATAAAAGATATCAAGTATTTCAGGTTTCTTAAGAGGATGATCAGGTAAAGCATTAAGCAACTTGAGAAGCCTCCCCCAAGCTTGTGGGAGACTCTCTTCTTTAATTTGCACGAAGTTGTATATTTCCCTCAAAGCAGCTTGTTTCTTATGAGCAGGGAAATATTTAGCAGAGAAGTAATAAATCATATCCTGGGGACTACGCACACAACCAGGATCAAGAGAATTAAACCATATCTTAGCATCACCCTTTAACGAGAACGGAAATATTTTGAGTATATAGAAGAAACGCGATCTCTCATCATTAGTGAACAGGGCAGCTATATCATTTAACTTAGTAAGATGTGCCACAACAGTTTCAGATTCATAGCCATAAAAAGGATCAGATTCCACCAAAGTAATTATATCAGGATCAACAGAGAATTCATAATCCTTATCAGGAACACAAATAGGTGAAGTAGCGAAAGCAGGGTCGGGTTTCATTTTATCTCTAAGTGATTCTTTGTTCCATTTAACTAATAACCTCTTAAGCTCATATCTATCTCTGCAAGCTAAAATAGCGGCAGAAGATTCCATATCAAAAAGATAGCCCTCAGGAATAACAAGCATATTTTCATCATCACTATCATCATCGTATTCAGATTCAATAATTTTTTTTCTCTAGCCCTAGCAATTTGTTCATCATGAAATTCACCAAGGGGCACAGTAGTATCAGGCATAGAAGCAGTTTCATCATAAGTATCATGCATAGCAGAAGTGGCATCATCAATAACATACGACATATCAGAACGAATAGTAGAAGTAGGTGTAGGTGTCGCAAACTTACTCATAACAGAAGGTGAATCAAGTGCAGAGCTAGATGGCAGTTCCTTACCTCCCCTCATAGTTGAGGGATAGATCTTGGTTTTTGGATCTCTCAAGTTCTTCATAATGATAAGCAGATATAAATCCCAAGTGACTCAAAGAATAGAGCTATGCTCCCCGGCAACGGCGCCAGAAATTAGTCTTGATAACCCACAAGTATAGGGGGTCGCAACAGCTTTCGAGGGTAGAGTATTCAACCCAAATTTATTGATTCGACACAAGGGGAGCCAAAGAATATTCTCAAGTATTAGCAGCTGAGTTGTCAATTCAACCACACCTGGAAACTTAGTATCTGCAGCAAAGTGTTTAGTAGCAAAGTAATATGATAGTGGTGGTAGCGGCAACAAAAGTAAAGACAACAAAAGTAATGTTTTTGGTATTTTGTAGTGATTGTAACAGTAGCAGCGGGAAAATAAATAAGCGTAAACCAGTATATGGAAAACTCGTAGGCACCGGATCAGTGATGGATAATTATGCCGGATGCGGTTCATCATGTAACAGTCATAACATAGGGTGACACAGAACTAGCTCCAATTCAATGTAGGCATGTATTCCGTATATAGTCATATGTGCTTATGGAAAAGAACTTGCATGACATTTTTTGTCCTACCCTCCCGTGGCAGCGGGGTCCTATTGGAAACTAAGGGATATTAAGGCCTCCTTTTAATAGAGAACCGGAACAAAGCATTAGCACATAGTGAATACATGAACTCCTCAAACTATGGTCATCACCGGGAGTGGTCCCGATTATTGTCACTTCGGGGTTGCTGGATCATAACACATAGTAGGTGACTATAGACTTGCAAGATAGGATCAAGAACTCACATATATTCATGAAAACATAATAGGTTCAGATCTGAAATCATGGCACTCGGGCCCTAGTGACAAGCATTAAGCATAGCAAAGTCATAGCAACATCAATCTCAGAACATAGTGGATACTAGGGATCAAACCCTAACAAAACTAACTCGATTACATGATAAAGCTCATCCAACCCATCACCGTCCAGCAAGCCTACGATGGAATTACTCACGCACGGCGGTGAGCATCATGAAATTGGTGATGGAGGATGGTTGATGATGACGACGGCGACGAATCCCCTTCTCCGGAGCCCCGAACGGACTCCAGATTAGCCCTCCCGAGAGGTTTTAGGGCTTGGTGGCGGCTCCGTATCGTAAAACGCGATGATTTCTTTTCTCTCTGAATTTTTTCTCTTCGAAAGCAAATATATAGAGTTGGAGTTGGCATCGGAGGGCATCCAGGGGGCCCAGGAGGTAGGGGGGCGCGCCCTAGGGGGGGGCACCCTCATGAGAAGGGTGTGGGCCCCCTGGTCTTCATCTTTGGCGAGGATTTTTTATTATTTTTTCTAAGATGTTCCGTGGAGTTTCAGGTCATTCCGAGAATATTTGTTTTCTGCACATAAAACAACACCATGGCAATTCTGCTGAAAACAGCGTCAGTCTGGGTTAGTTCCATTCAAATCATACAAGTTAGAGTCCAAAACAAGGGCAAAAGTGTTTGGAAAAGTAGATACGACGGAGACGTATCAGTGCCCGACGCGCGTGCACCGCCGTGCGGCCACCTCCACCCTGCCTGGCTCCCCCCTCGTCGCCCTGGACCTCCCTCGCGATGCCACACACCCCTGGTCGCCTCTCACTCTCTCTCGAGCTCATCCTCCTCCTCTGCTCTCTCTCCCTCTCATGCCTGAGCGCAGCCGTCGCCGCTGCTCGTCGTTGCCGCGACCACCGGCTCTCCCTCGCTTCCTCGACTGGTCCACGAGCTCCGCGATGTCGTCCTCGACCCCTCACCGAGCCACGCCCCGCCGAAAGCCTTGCAGCGTCGCCCCGACCTCATCTTCAACCTCCAGCCGCCGGCAATCTCGTCGTGGACTCGCGAGCTCCAGACCCTCCCCGGCCTCGCCGTTGCCTCTGCTAGATTCACCGTGAGCCCCTGCCCTTTTCCCCTCTCTCCCCGGTCTCGTGGCCATCAGTGGCCATCAGAGCCGATAGCTCCTCGCCACCGTGGCCATCGGAGCCGATAGCTCCTCGCCACCGGTCATGTCGCCATCGCGGCTACGGTCGTGCAAGCACGCGTCCGAGCTCACTGCCGCACTCACTGCACTTCCACGAGTCGAACACGATCGTCCACGGCTTATCCCGTGCCCCACATCATCCACACCATTGTTGGCTGAACTCCGGCCGTCACCAGGAGCTCATTTCCGGCGAGCTCCGGCCGCCTCAGCTGCTCCCACTTGCCCCGTTGGATGCGCGCGTTCGTCAGCAGCATGCAGAGCCCCTCCGCCGCTCTTTTGGTTGCCGGAGGGCGAAACCCGACGTCCTCCGCCATCTGTGGCTCCGCCGGCGACGAGCCACGGGTTAACTCCGGCGAGTTGACCCGGGTTTGACCACAATGGACCCCCCGGCTGAATGACATGTGGGCCAGGCCCCTATTTAGTTAAGTGTTAGATTAATTAGCGTTAATTAACTTAGTTAATTAGTTGAGCCGCTGACATGTGGGCCCAGCCCTGCTGATATTTTGTTAGGGTTAGTTTAGCGCTAATTAACTCAGTTAACCCTGAGTCACTGACCATTGGGCCCCACTGGTCAGGTTTGACCTGGACAACCCTGTTGACCTGCTGACGTCACCCTGACGTAATGCTGATGCAGTTAATCATTTTCTGGCTTTAAACTAATCCAGGAAATTCTAGAAAATGATTTAAACTTCTAAAATTCATAGAAATTAACCTGTAACTCTAAACGTAAAGATTTATATATGAAAAATGATCAGAAAAATGTAATCTATCCATCTGTACTGGTTTCATGCATGTTTAAACAACTTAACATTGATGTTTAGTTCAAAACATGATAAATCACTATTTAAGTTCATAATTTGAGTTTGGGGTTGAACCTTTGGTTCAAAATGACTCAAACCCATCTGGTTGTAGTTGCATTAGCCCCAGACAATCATTTTGCCATCTCATGGTCATGCATCATATCGTGCATTGCATTGATTGTGCTTCCTTCTCCGTTACCGGTATTTGTCCCCTCTCGATAGACGTGGTTCCGACGATGAGATCAATGACACCAAGGAAGAACTATACTATCTTCAGAAGTGCCAGGCAAGCAAGACCCCCCTGTTCATTTCGATACAATCCCACTCTCTCGCTCCTACTCTCTTTTACTGCATTAGGACAACAACGATTCATCTGTTACTTGCTGCGGTAGTTGAACCCCTTTTCCTCTGCATGACCTGTCATTGCCACAGTAAATAGATGAAACCCACTAGTATGAGTAGGAGTTGTTTGAGCCCTGATGTGCCTACTCATTCATGTTTGTTTGTAATGCCTGCTACTGCTTAGAGTTGAGTCAGGTCTGATTCATCGAGGATGAATTGGAATGGTGATGAACATGTCCTACTGTGTGTGAGCTAAGTGTGTGAACACGATTTGGTAAAGGTAGCGGTGAGAGGCCATGTAGGAGTACATGGTGGGTTGTCTCATTGAAACCGTCCTCAGGAACTGAGTTCTGTGTTTGTGATCCATGAACATCAACTACCACTCATTGGGCCCGAAACCAATCGACCCTCTCGACTTATTAACCGCCCCTGTCCTTTGTCCGGGAGTTGCAAGTAGTTTATGGTGTTTGTGGTATGCTAGAGGCCATGCGCAGGGCTAACCCAAGGGTTGGGCTGTGATGCGGTAGGCACGTGGCCCGGTGTACCGAGTCGCCCGTTTGGTGACCCGGGAACCCTATACACATCGTTCGGGGCCGTATGTGGAAACCTCGGCCGGACTCCCTGCGGATGGCATAGGCAATAAACCTGGACTAGGGACTTGTGTGGTTAGTCAGGTCATGGCTGACACCTTCGCTGAGCTTCCGCTTGAAGGTTGCTGAGTACATGTCATGTAAACGGCGATAAGTGGTGCGAGCGTGTGTGAAGAAGTACACCCCTGCAGGGTTAACACCATCTATTCAAATAGCCGCGTTCGCAGTAAAGGACTTCTGGGTTGCCTATACAGTTCATAGACAAGTGAAAGTGGATACTCTAAAATGCACAAGATAAGCGTGAGTGCTATGGATGGCGTTCTCATAGGGAGACGGGAGCGGATCCATAGTGGTGTATTGATTGGTGAATATGTGGACTTGTGTGCGCCACCTCAAAAGAGTTACTTACGGTTGTAGCTTAGGATAGCCACCGATTCAAAGCTGGCTTGCTGCAGTTAAAATCCACCACCCCTTTGTTGATACTGATGCATATGTAGCTAGTTCTGATGTAAGTCTTGCTGGGTACATTTGTACTCACGTTTGCTTAATTTATGTTTTGCAGAGAGACTTCAGTCCCGCTAGTAGTTCCGCATGGACTTCGACGTTTAGCTTGTTACCTACTACCTCTTGAGCACTGCGTTGGTTTTCCCTTGAAGAGGAAAGGGTGATGCAGCAAAGTACCATAAGTATTTCCCTCAGTTTTTGAGAACCAAGGTCTCAATCCAGTTGGAGAATACACGCAAGTCCTTCGTACCTACACAAACAAATAAGAACCTCGCAACCAACGCGATAAAGGGGTTGTCAATCCCTTCACGGTCACTTACGAGAGTGAGATCTGATAGAGATAATAAGATAAATAAATATTTTTGGTATTTTTATGATATAGATTGAAAGTAAAGATTGCAAAGTAAAATAGATAGGAAACTTTATATGATAAAAGATAGACCCGGGGGCCATAGGTTTCACTAGTGGCTTCTCTCAAGATGGCATAAGTATTACGGTGGGTGAACAAATTACTGTCGGACAATTGATAGAAGAGTGCATAATTATGAGAATATCTAGGCATGATCATGTATATAGGCATCATGTCCGCGACAAGTAGACCGAAACGATTCTGCATCTACTACTATTACTCCACACATCAATCGCTATCCAGCATGCATCTAGAGTATTAAGTTCATAAGAACAGAGTAATGCATTAGGCAAGATGACATGATGTAGAGGAATAAACTCAAGAAATATGAGATAAACACCATCTTTTTATCCTCGATGGCAACAATACAATACGTTCCTTGCTGCCCCTACTGTCAATGGGAAAGGACACCGCAAGATTGAACCCAAAGCTAAGCACTTCTCCCATTGCAAGAAAGATCAATCTAGTAGGCCAAACCAAACTGATAATTCGAAGAGACTTGCAAAGATAACCAATCATACATAAAAGATTTCAAAGAAGAATCAAATATTGTTCATAGATAAACTTGATCATAAACTCACAATTCATCGGATCTCGACAAACACACCGCAAAAAGAGTTACATCAAATAGATCTCCAAGAAGATCGAGGAGAACATTGTATTGAGATCCAAAGAGAGAGAAGAAGCCGTCTAGCTAATAACTATGGACCCGAAGGTCTGAAGTAAACTACTCACACATCATCGGAGAGGCTATGGTGTTGATGTAGAAGCCCTCTGTGATTGATTCCCCCTCCGTCGGAACTCCGGAAAAGGCCCCAAGATGGGATCTCTTGGGTACAGAAGGTTGCGGCGGTGGAAATAGGGTTTCGTGGTGCTCCTGGATGTTTTTGGGGTATATGGATATATATAGGAGGAAGAAGTGGGTCGGTGGAGTCACATGGGGCCCACGAGGGTGGGGGGCGCACCTCCCTGCATCGTGGCCTCCTCGTTGATTTCTTGACGTCCAATCCAAGTCCCCTGGATCAAGTTTGTTCAAGAAATAACTCCCCCGAAGGTTTCATTCCGTTTGGATTCCGTTTGATATTCCTTTTCCGTGAAACACTGAAATAGGCAAAAAAACAGCAATTTGCACTAGGCCTTGGGTTAGTAGGTTAGTCCCAAAAATAATATAGAAGTGTATAAATAAGCCCATTAACATCCAAAACAGATAATATAATAGCATGGAACAATAAAAAATTATAGATACATTGGAGACGTATCAAGCATCCCCAAGCTTAATTCCTGCTCGTCCTCGAGTAGGTAAATGATAAAAACAGAATTTTTGATGTGGAATGCTACCTAGCATAATTCTCAATGTAATTTTCTTTATTTTGGCATGAATGTTCAGATCCGAAAGATTCAAGACAAAAGTTTAATATTGACATAGAAATAATAATACTTCAAGCATACTAACTAAGCAATCATGTCTTCTCAAAATAGCATGGCAAAAGAAAGTTCATCCCTACAAAATCATATAGTTTGGTCATGATCCATTATCGTCACACAAGAATGCTCTCATCTTGCAAAACCCCGATGACAAGCCAAGCAATTGTTTCATACTTTGGTAATCTCAAACTTTTTTGAACTTTCACGCAATACATGAGCGTGAGCCATGGATACACTAGTAGAAAAAGGAGCTTTCATTCGGGCCTGGCCAGCCCATTAGTCCCGGTTCTGCCACGAACCGGGACCAATGGAGGCATTTGTCCCAGTTCGTGAGCCCAGGGGGCCGGCCGAGGCCTCGTGGGCATTGGTCCCGGTTCGTCTGGGCCCATTTGTCCCGGTTCTTGGCACGAACCGCGACCAATGGGCCTCGCTCCTGGCCCACAACCATTGGTCCCGGTTCGTGACAGGAACCAGGACAGAAGGATGGCCTTTAGTCCCGGTTCCAGCCACGAACCGGGACCAATGAGTTGCCTATATATACCCCATTGCCGGCGAGCAGAGCACTCCACAGTGCTCTATTTTTTGCTCGTCACGGCGAGGGGGAGGGCATTGGGTGCTCTAGCTCACCTCCTATGCACATGAGGTGTTCGATGAAATGCCCGAGCCACATTAGTTAAGCTTTCTCCTCTCGAAGATCAACCTCCGAGCTCCATTTTTTCCGAGATTTGTCTAGGTTTAGCGGTCCATCACGCCCCGTCCTCGTCTTCACCGCCGTCGATCGCCCGCGCCGATCTCGTCGCCGGCACCACCGTGGTGAGCCTCTTGTTCTTATCTTCTTTCTAAAAGAAAAAAAATCTTACTTTAGATACATAATTGTTTAATTTTCTTACTTTTGACACACATAATTATATATAATGCACGCAGATGAACTGACAATGGATGTACGGTGACAGACACACCTCTAAGTACATTAAGGGCGTGCATAATTTTCTCGAAGTGGCTGAGGCAAACAAGCAGAATGGTTTTATGTGTTGTCCATGCCCTAATTGTGGGAATACGAGGTCTTACTGTGACAAGAAAATCCTTCACACCCACGCTTTATAAGGGTTTCATGCCACACTATAATGTTTGGACGAAGCACAGAGAAATAGGGGTTATGATGGAAGACAACGAAGAAGAGGAGGACGATGACAACCATGTGCCCCCTGAATACGGTGATGCTGCAACGGGGGAAGCTGAAGATCAAGAGGAAGTTCAAGATCCAGAGGAACCAGATGATGTGCTCGATGATGATCTTCGCCGGGTCATTGTTGATGCAAGGGAAAAGTGCGAAAGTGAAAAGGAGAAGCTGAAGTTCGATCGCATGTTAGAGGATCACAAAAAACGGTTGTACCCCAATTGCGAAGATGGCAACACAAAGCTCCGTGCCGTAGTGGAATTGCTGCAGTGGAAGTAGGGATGAAAACGGAGCGAAAACGGACGGAACTTAGTGCTACCATATTTCTTTTCACATTTTTTTGCAGAAGCAGAAACGAATACAGAAACCCCGGAAATGAATACGAAAATAGATACTACCGGAAACAGACACAGAGCGAATACAAAGTGGATACGGAAACAGAAATAGGCATTGATCGGAACTTAAAAACCCCTTGAATCATACAGAAATACACACAAAAACAAACAAATTCAATGAGTTGTTAACATGGCTACAAAATAATATCATTATGTTAGCAACTTAGCGTAGTATTGTAGTAGTACCGGACAATTGCGTATAGGGTCAAGCTGAGTACATGTGTGGTAGTAGAAGTTCGGCCTTAGATCCATTTTACTAATTGTGTCATTGTGTTCTCTTTGGTGGTTGGGCTACAAAGTAGCTATAGGTCTATAGTAAAAACAGAAATTCCATATTCACGGAAATGGAAAGTTCCATTTCCATGCATGTTCCACCGGAAAACACCGTTCCGTTTTGTTTCCGCTTCCGCATAAAAAAAATCCATTTCCACTTCCTTTTTGTAAATTTCTGTTTCCATTTTCATATTTCCTCTCCGTTTCCATTTTTCCTCCGGAAAAACGGAAAGTTTCCAGTCCATTTTCTTCCCTAAGTGGAAGGCAGAGAATGCTGTGCCTGGCAAAGGATTTGAGAAGCTACTGAAAATATTGAAGAAGAAGCTTCCAAAGGATAACGAATTGCCCGACAGTACATACGCAGCAAAGAAGGTCGTATGCCCTCTAGGATTGGAGGTGGAGACGATACATGCATGCCCTAATGACTGCATCCTCTGCCGCGATGCGTACAAGGATTTGAACGAATGCCCGGTATGCGGTGCATTGCTATACAAGATCAGACGAGATGACTCTGGTGATGTTGAGGGTGAGCCCCGCAGGAAGAGGGTTCCTGCGAAGGTGATGTGGTATGCTCCTATAATACCATGATTGAAACGACTGTTCAGAAACAAAGAGCATGCCAAGTTGATGCGATGGTACAGTGAGGACCATTAGAAAGACGGGAAGTTGAGAGCACCCACTGATGGGTCGCAGTGGAGAAAAATCGAGAGAAAGTTCTGGGCTGAGTTTGCAAGTGACCCAAGGAACGTATGGTTTGCTCTAAGTGCGGATGTCATTAATTCTTTCGGAGAGCAGAGCAGCAATCACAACACCTGGCCCATGACTCTATGTATGTATAACCTTCCTCCTTGGATGTGCATGAAGCGGAAGTTCATTATGATGCCAATTCTCATCCAAGTCCCTAAGCAACCCGGCAATGACATTGATGTGTACATAAGGCCATTAGTTGAAGAACTCTTACAACTATGGAATGGAATAGGTGTACGTGCGTGGGATGAGCACATGGGGGAAGAATTTGACCTAAAGGCGTTGCTGTTCGTGACCATCAATGATTGGCTCGCTCTCAGTAACCTTTCAGGACAGACAAACAAGGGATACCATGCATGCACGCACTGTTTAGCTGACACCGAAAGTATATACCTGGACAGATGCAGGAAGAATGTGTACCTGGGCCATCGTCGATTTCTCCTGACCAACCATCAACGTCGAAACAAAGGCAAGCATTTCAAAGGCGAGGCAGATCACCGGAAGAAGCCCGCCATGCGTACCGGTGATCATGTACTTGCTATGGTCTCTCATTTACACGTAATATTTGAAAAGGGTCCCGACGGACTAGCTGTTCCGAATGACGCTGAGGGACGCGCACCCATGTGGAAGAAGAAATATATATTTTGGGACCTACCCTACTGGAAAGAGCTAGAGGTACGCTCTTCAATCGACGTGATGCACGTGACGAAGAACCTTTGCGTGAACCTGTTAGGCTTCTTGGGCGTGTATGGGAAGACAAAAGATACACCTGAGGCACGGGAGGACCTGCAACGTTTGCACGAAAAATATGGCATGCCTCCAAAGCAGTATGAAGGTCCTGCCAACTATTCTCTTCGCAAAGAAGAGAAGGAAATCTTGTTTGAATGCCTGCTCAGTATGAAGGTCCACTGGCTTCTCGTCGAATATAAAGGGAATAATAAATATTCCAGAGAAAAAGTTCCAGAACCTAAAGTCTCATGACTGCCATGTGATTATGACGCAACTGCTTCCGGTTGCATTGAGGGGGCTTCTACCAGAAAACGTCCGATTAGCCATTGTGAAGCTATGTGCATTCCTCAATGCAATCTCTCAGAAGGTGGTCGATCCAGAAACCATACCAAGGCTAAGGAGTGATGTGGCGCAATGTCTTGTCAGTTTCGAGCTGGTGTTCCCACCATCCTTCTTCAATATCATGACACATGTCCTAGTTCATCTAGTCGACGAGATTGTCATTCTGGGCCCCGTATTTCTACACAATATGTTCCCCTTTGAGATGTTCATGGGAGTCCTAAAGAAATATGTCCATAACCATGCTAGGCCAGAAGGAAGCATCTCCATGGGCCATCAAACAGAGGATGTCATTGGGTTTTGTGTTGACTTCATTCCTGGGCTTAAGAAGATAGGTCTCCCTAAATCGCGGTATGATGGGAGACTGACTGGAAAAGGCATGCTAGGAGCGGACTCAATAATATGCAGGGACGGGCATTCTTGGTCTCAAGCACACTACACAGTTCTACAGAACTCTACCTTGGTGACCCCGTATGTCGATGAACACAAGAACAGTCTGCGCTCCAAACACCCGGAGCAGTGTGACGACTGGATTACATGTGAACACATCATGACTTTCAACAGTTGGTTGGAAACACGTCTCAGAGGTGACAACACTGTTTGTGATGAGCTGTACTCGTTGTCCAGGGGACCATCTTCGACTGTATTGACTTACAAAGGATACGAGATAAATGGGAGTACATTTTACACGATCGCCCAAGATCAAAAGAGCACCAACCAAAACAGTGGTGTCCGCTTTGATGCAGCAACCGAGAGGGGAAAGGACACATATTATGGTTACATAGTGGACATATGGGAACTTGACTACGGACATGATTTTAAGGTCCCTTTGTTTAAGTGCAAATGGGTCAATCTGTCAGGAGGCGGGGTACAGGTAGACCCATAGTACGGAATGGCAACAATGGATCTGAACAATCTTGGGTACACTGACGAACCGTTCGTCCTAGCCAATGATGTGGCACAGGTTATCTATGTGAAGGACATGTCTACCAAACCGAGAAAAAGAAAAGATAAGGAAGAGAATACATCATACGATGAGCCAAAGCGCCACATAGTTCTTTCAGGAAAAAGGGACATCGTGGGAGTGGAGGGCAAGACAGACATGTCCGAAGATTATGAAAAGTTTCATGAAATTCCTCCCTTCAAAGTCAAGGCTGACCCAAGCATCCTGATAAACGATGAAGATTATCCATGGTTACGGCGCAATAAGCAAAGCACACAAGCGAAGAAAAAGTGAAGACTTTCTGTCCACAACGAAATAATTGGTCATTTGGGTCTTGTTGAGCTGCCAATAAAGGGTCGTCAGTACACATGGTCTAATATGCAAACCACACCTCTGCTAGAACAAATTGATTGGTTCTTTACATCTGTGGCCTGGACACATGATCACCCCAACACAATGGTCCTACCGCTTGCGCGCACTGCCTCTGATCATGTTCCGTGTGTGGTTTCCATTGCCACTTGTATTCCTAAGGCAAACGTTTTTCACTTTGCAAACTATTGGGTTGATCTGCCTGGTTTTATGGATTGCGTATCTGAGGTTTGGAACAGACCTGTGGATAGATCTTCATCTGCATTAATCATTTCTACTAAATTCAAAACCCTTCGTTATGCTCTTAAGAAATGGCATCTCAACCTATCCACAGTCAAGGCTCTCATTTCAGATTGCAACAAAGTAATCATGTTTTTGGATAATATTGAGGAATTTAGGCACTTGAGTTGGCCGGAGTTCAATTTTCGCAAGATTGTCAAATTACATCTTGAAGATATTTTGCACTGGCAGTTCATTTATTGGAAGCAACGTTGCACGATCAGAAATATCAAAGTTGGTGAGGAAAATTCAAAATTTTTCCATGCTATGGCAACGGAAAGGTATCGGAGAAACACCATCTCCTCGATCAAATCTGTGGATGGGGAGGTGATTTCTGACCATCATCAGTTAGCAGGGATGTTTTGGTCTGACTTCAATAGTAGAATGGGCAAGGAAAAAGGTATTCAAATGGGTTTTGACCTTGACACATTACTTACGCGGATTGATGGCCTGGAGAATTTGTCCTTGCCTTTCACGGACTCCGAGGTGGATACGGTGATTAAGAACATGCCTTCTGACCGTGCTCCGGGCCCTGATGGGTTTACTGGTCTTTTTCTCAAGAAATGCTGGAATATTCTAAAGCCAGATTTTATGAAGCTGGTCAAGGAATTTTATGAGGGAAAGTGTGACCTGGAGTGTCTAAATACATCTCTCATTACCCTTATTCCCAAGAAGTTGAGCCCGGAGTATATTGGTGATTTTAGGCCCATTTCGTTGACAAATACTTGCCTCAAGTTTTTAACTAAACTTTTGGCAAATCGTTTACAAAGTGTGGTCTTAAAATGTATTCACCGCAATCAATATGGGTTTCTTCGCTGTAGATCCATTCAAGATTGTCTCGCATGGTGTTTTGAATATATCCATCAGTGCAAGGCATCCAAAAGGCCTATAATCCTACTCAAGTTGGACTTCACGAAGGCGTTTGATACCATCGAGCACGAGCTGATTCTCAGGATCCTGAAATGTAAGGGTTTTGATGATCGCTGGACAGGTTGGATTGAGAGCATCTTGTCCTCTGGATCCTCTTCGGTTCTTTAAAATGGTGTGCCTGGTAGTCATTTTGTCTGTCGTTCGGGTGTGCGTCAAGGAGACCCATTATCCCCTTTGTTATTTGTGATTGCTGTGGATTTATTGCAGTCTGTGGTTAATGAGATGTGTGCAAGAAGCATTCTCACACTGCCCATACCAACCTCTTCACGAGACTATCCGATTGTGCAATACGCTGATGACACTTTAATTGTCCTTCCTGCCGTGGACAGCCAGCTCATTGCTTTCAAGGATATGCTTGAGACCTTTGCTAAGTCTACGGGTTTGCGGGTTAATTTTAGTAAATCTTCATTAATCCCAATGAATATGTCAGATGAGGAGGGTAAACGTGTGGCTGCTTTGCTTGGGTGTGATGTTGGCTCCATGCCATTTACTTACCTGGGATTGCCAATGGGTACTAGTAGACCCACAATTTATGACCTGCTCCCCTTAGTGGACCGCATAGAGCGAAGATTGTCTGCCTCCTCTTGTCTGTTGAACCAGGGCAGCCGGCTACAACTCTTGAAATCTGTTCTTTCATCGATGCCAATATATTTCTTGTGCACTCTCTCATTACCTCAAGTAATTTTGAAGCAGATTGAACGCATAATGCGGCAATGTTTGTGGCGAGGCAACTCTGATACACCAAGACAATCATTGGCAGCTTGGGAGTTAGTATGCCGGCCCAAGAGCCATGGAGGACTTGGGGTTCTGGACCTGGGCATACAGAATGATGCCTTGTTGATCAAGTATCTCTTCAAATTTTTTAACAAGTTGGATGTACCTTGGGTTTCTCTTATCTGGGACACATATTATGCTGCTGCACCGCCCCAAGTAACTCGAAGTTGTGGTTCGTTTTGGTGGCGTGACGTGATGAAACTGTTTGATAAATTTTGTAAATTGGCTGTCCCTCACGTGCGCTCCGGAGACTCGGTGGTTTTTTGGCTGGATCGGTGTCAACTTAATAACGAGGTGGTTATCATGCAACAACGTTTCCCGAGGCTTCATTCTTTTGTGATTGATGACACTCTTACCATTAAGGAGGTGATGGAGTTGCCAGAACCGACCGACAATCTTCACCTGCCTCTATCAGTTGAAGCTTTTGAGGAATTCAACCAGCTCCAGGCTTTAATGCCTCTGATCAATTTGCATGAGGGAGTTAATGATGTCTGGAAATGGCCTTCAAGGACTGGGGATTATAGATCCAGGATCTACTATCAGTTTTGTTTTTCCAAAGTTGTGGTTGACCCCATATTTGGGTGGATCTAGAAATGTTCTTGCACCCTCAAACTCAAGGTGTTTGGCTGGCTCCTTTTGATGGATCGTCTAAACACTAGGAATATGATGCAGCGACGACATTGGATTATTCAGGATGGTACATGTGCTATGTGCTCCTCAGGTTTGCATGAAGATAGAGCTCATCTCTTCTTTGCTTTCAACTTTAGTCAATGGGTCTGGAATTATTTGGGCATCTCATGGAGTGTTCACCCTAACCAGAATACTTTTGAAATGGCTTGCGCAGCCAGGAAGGAATTTGGTCAGTCTTTTTTCACTGAGGTTGTCTTTACGGCTACTTGGAATATTTGGACCCAAAGAAATGGAAGGATCTTCAGAAATGAGTTGCCCACTTTCAGATCTTGGAGGAGGAATTTTATTCATGATATTTCTCTTTTAGCTCATAGAATCAAGTGTAAATATAGAGATAGACTAACCTCTTGGATAGCTTCCCTTCCCTAATCCCTCTCTGTGAGTAGCCTTTCTTTATCCTTTGTAATTTTGTACAGGGTACCTATTGTTTTTAATAAAGGGCTGTGAGGCTGTTGCCTTGCAGTATATAGTAAAAAAAAACAACTATTATGATGATACCATGCCAACTTTCAACCTTTTCCTAGTTCATTTGAAATGCATGTTGTAACAGACAAGTTTCTGCCGTTTTGTACACGAAGTGCATCCAGTTTTTGCCGTAACCATCTCAACTTTTTAGCACATGCTATGTGGGTGAAATGATGATACCATGCCAACTTTCAACCTTTTCAGAGTTCATTTGTAGTGCTTTTCATTTTCAGGGTCATATAGCTCAAAAAATTAGTAAATGCATGAAAAATAACAAATGAAGTTGGAAAGGGTTGAAAATTGATGATATGGCTTTTAATGGTGCATTTTAAACACAAAAAAAGTCTGGAGTTCAAATAAGTTCAAAAAATGAAATCCCTTTGTAACAGACGAGTTTTCGTATGAAACCCTGATACTTAGAAAGAGATTGTCCGTTTTGTACACGAAGTGCATCCAGTTTTTGCCATAACCCTCTCAACTTTTTAGCACATGCTATGTGGGTGAAATGATGATACCATGCCAACTTTGAAACTTTTCAGAGTTCATTTGTAGTGCTTTTCATTTTCAGGGTCATATAGCTCAAAAAAATTTGTAAATGCATGAAAAATAACAAATGAAGTCAGAAAGGGTTGAAAATTGATGATGTGGCTTTGAATGGTGCATTTTGAACACACAAAAATTCTGGAGTTCAAATAAGTTCAAAAAAATGAAACCCCTTTGTAACACACGAGTTTCCGAATGAAACCCTGATAGTTCGAAAGAGATTGTCCATTTTGTACACGAAGTGCGTCCAGTTTTTGCCGTAACCCTTTCAACTTTTTAGCACATGCTATGTGGGTGAAATGATGATACCATGCCAACTTTCAACCTTTTCAGAGTTCATTTGTAGTGCTTTTCATTTTCAGGGTCATATAGCTCAAAAGAATCAATAAATGCATGAAAAATAACAAATGAAGTCAGAAAGGGTTGAAAATTGATGATGTGGCTTTGAATGGTGCATTTTCAATTTTTGGGTCATTTAGCTCAAATAATGAACTAATATAAAAAAGAATGATCTGGAAAACTATTATGAAACTCTAATAGAAAAATAAGCAAAAAGATTTTTCATAAAACTTTTATAAACCTCTAGTATTATTGAAACTAAAATTATATAAAATTTATGCAACTAAAATTATCAAAGTATTTTCTGTTCAAAACATTATAAGCAAAAAGAATTTTCATAAAAAAATAAAAAATAAAATAAAATAAATAAGTAGAAACAAAATAAAATAAATAAGGAGAAACAAAATAAACTTTAACAAATAAGTAGAGACAAAATAAACTTTAATAAAATAAATAAAAATAGAAACAAAAATAATCACAGAGAAAAGGAAAAATAAACAAAATAAAACAAAATAAAACAAAATTATTAAACTATTTTCTGTCCAAAATTATTAAAAGCAAAAACAATTTTCATAAAGAACTTTTTTTGTTAGAAACTTTAATAGCAAAATTACATAATAAATAAGTAATTAGAAACAAAATAAAATAAATAAAGAAAAAAAGAAAAGAAATAAACTGGGAAAAAAGCAACCTACTGGGCCACCACGGCCTGAATACGACTAGAAACCCACCCATGGGCCAGGATTCAGGCCCGTAGAAGGCCCAATATAGATACAGTGTGTTTGGGCCCGAAAGCCTGCATTTGAGAGGAGCTCGAGAGGGCAGCGGGAGTGGGGCTTATAAACCACTCTCGAGCTCCCGCAACTAACGAGGTGGGACTAAACTTTCGTGCCGCGATGCAGGCAACACAAGGCCTTGAGTCCCGGTTGGTGCCACCAACCGGTGCTAAAGGCGCACATTCATACCGGTTCGTGGCTCCAACCAGTACCAATGCCCACATATGGTCCCGGTTCGTGACACCAACCGGGACCATAGGCCTCAGGTTCCTGCCCTTTGGGCTGCCGAAAAGAGACCTTTGGTCCAAGTTCATGGAACCAACCGGGACCATAGGTGGGCATTAGTACCGGTTGGTGCCACGAACCGGTACCATTGGTTTTGCTATATAAGGTAGCACTTGTGAAAATTTCGCCAACTGCTCCCATTCCCCCCAACGCCGCCAGGCCGTTCCTCGTCGTCGTCGCCGTCGCCGCCCCGAGCCCCTGCCCCGACAACGTCGCCCCGCCCCTGACCCGCCGTCGATGTCGTCCTCGCCGTCGCCGCTCCTCCCCGAGCCCTCGCCGCGCACGTAACCCCTCCCCCACGAGCCCGCCGTCCTCGTCGCCGTCATCGTCGCCGGCCTCGTCGTCGTCCTCGTCACCGGCCTCGTCACCATCCTGCCTCGAGCCCCCAGTGAGCCCCTTCCCATCCCGATCCGTGCGCTGCCGCGGCTGCCGCCGCCCCCCTGCGCCGCGCCGCCGCCCCTGTTTTTGTATGTATGTATGTATGTATATGGATGTATGTATATATGTATGGATGGATATGCATGTATATGGATGGATGTATGTGTATGTGTTCATAGTTTTTTTTGTTCATAGTTTTTTGTTCATAGCATTTTTATAGGCTGTATAGTTTTATTTTTGTTCAATGTTTATGGTTAGAAGAGGAGAGGAAAAAATTGTGTTGCAAAAGTTACATTTAAGGTTAGTTGATTTAGTGCATTTTAGGTTATTAGTTCTACTGTTAGTGCATTTAAAGTTAGTTTATGTTTAGTTGAACTAGTTGATTAATTAATAAAACTACTTTATTTTACTATATATAGAAGTAGTTTATTTTTAGTAAGTACTACTTTATTTTATTTATAGTAAGTGTTGAGTAGTTGAACTAGTTGATTTAATAAAACTTCTTTATTTAACTATATATAGAAGTAGTTTATTTTTAGTAAGTACTACTTTATTTTATTTATAGTAAGTGCTTAATTAGTAGTTGAATTAGTTGATTTAATAAAACTACTTTATTTTACTATAGAAGTAGTTTATTTTTAGCAAGCAAATTAATAGAACTAGTTTATTTTTTTAGTTCAAGCAATTATTCCCGCATCGACGTCGACGATGCCTATCCCGCATCCTCGTCGTCGACTCAGCGGAGGAGGCCGGCTTGATCAGAGGGGCCATGTCCGGGACTGGGCTCCGCCGGGCTGGTATTGGGAGGTGCTACCTTTCGGGGGGCGTAGGTTGGTGAGGAGCCAGCCCGTCGTTGACCCGATCCTTGTTTGGTGGCGGTCGCGTGGGCCAGTGACGATGCCTAGGCTTCCGGACACCGTGGAGGTGGTATGTCACCATGTCAGCGAGGAGGACGAGCACGTCCGTCGCTACATGGTTGCGTTGGAGGGCAGGTTCGACAATACCTGGCAGGTTCTTCAGGGATCTTACTAGAGCGATCCTGTGATGGTTCCTTCTCTTTGGGTGTCCACCGCCCGTGCCGGTACCCATCGGGCACTACGATTCTAGCTGTACTAGCGATGTTATATGTATGATAGTATTCGAGGTGTATTAGTGATAGTATTCGACGATGTACGGACGCAAGAGATGATGTAGTTTTGCTTATAATTGAATGCATCCTAATTTGAATACTACTTTATTTTGCAATTTGATTTTGCTTATTGAATGCTCAAATTGGAAAACTACTCCTACTTTGAATGCTAAAATTGGAGAGCACTATGCAAGGCGTATGCATATGATTAGTTGATAGCTTATAGGGTTTTTGTTTTCGCAGAAATCTAGGAGCCCCCCTCCATCATCCCCTCCATTGTCCCCGTCACCGACCCCCTCCGACCTCGAGGTGAGACCAGCCAAATCCTTTTTTAGAAAGATAATTAAACGATATTTCAGGTTGACTTTAAGTCTGTCGAGTCTCCACCATATATGAGAGGACGAAGAAGCCCGACTGTTGTCGTGGGGGTCGTTTCTCCTTCTTCTCCGGGTGCTAGACCTTTGTTATGCACTAGGGGAAGAAGGAGTAACGACCATCACCGATGGTCGCAAATGTCAGAGAGGAATCAGTGAGGGAGAGTTCCACCATATATATATATGAGAGGACGAAGAATCCCGACTGTTGTCGTGGGGGTCGCTTCTCCTTCGTTCCCGTGTGCTAAACTTTTTGGGGTAATGCACTCGGGGACAAAGTGAGGAGCGACCATCACCGAGAGTCGAATATATACACCACGTGAGCTAAGAGTTTTCAAGAAAAGACTCGACGGACCGATAGTCAACCCGTGATGAATAATAATGATCTAATTTAGTTTTTGTAGTACATATATTTAATTGTACAAGTTTAACCTTTGAATTATGAACGTACGAAATGTCGTCATCAGACGATGAAAGTCTCCCGGGGGAGTGCAGCTGGTGCCACGACGATCGAGGTCTGTGCGACATGCCTCACCTGGACGATGATCGGCGCTTCAGCATTAAGCTCGAGGAGACCTTCGATGTTGAAATGGTACACAACGACGACAAGTGTTTTTTCATAATTAAGCATGACTACAACTATTTCAACGTGTAATTTTCATCTTTTACAATTTGAGTAGCTTATCCCATGCGATGCAAGGCACTATGTCTTGGAGAGGATGGGTTTTGAAGACCATGAAAGTTCCGAAACAAAGAAAATTCACCTAAGGACTCATCATGATGTGGATTTTGAAGTAAAGCTGTACAATTCTGAGAGCGTAACCCATTTTGGTTGCAAAAAATGGGAAGCACTTTGCAAGATGTATGGTTTTGATGAGGGTATGCTTGTCACCATGGATCTTGGTGATCCTGAAATCGAGCAAGACAATATGGACATTTGGGTCCTTGTTGATACGCCTCCAATTCTAACGCTATGTGAGTTTCTCAAACATAGTTATTAGCTAATTTATATTGTTTATTTCAAAATAGTTGACAGCTTATTTCCATTGACAGCTTATTTTCATTCTTCAAAGAATCTGCGGGAGATGGTAGACAAAACCCACTACACCGATGGCTCCAAATTAACTTACAAGGAGAAAAATCATCTGGTCAGATTTTATACTGACATTGAGAATTACAATATCTACAATCAAACTCCTCAACATTATGGTCAATATGTGCCACTAGTGCATGTGTTCAACTACGGTAACTACCATGGAGATACCCTGGTAAGATTTTTTACTATTACGACATTCGTGCATCTTTTGCATACTTCTAAAACTAGTACATCATTGCTAACTATGAAGTTAGTACTATGTTTTTCAACAGATAATCCTAGAGAATTGTGTGCCTCATTTGATGTATCAGAAAGGTAGCCTTAATGTTTTGAACATACAGCCAGGTCATCCTACGAATCTCAACTGTCCATACCAGATTTCTAAAAGAAGTGGAGACATGCAAATAAAAGGATGGAAAAAATGTATGGACAGTTGTAAGGAGGTTCTTGGAAGCAAAAGGAAGCGAAGCGCAAGAATTAGGGACAGGATGATCTCCATTCTCCCTAATGGAGAGTGAGGGTCTATTTTGTTTTATGCTATTTTACCTTAAAGAGGGTATTTAGGTCCTACCTAATACTGATGATCATGTGCTCAAAACAATTAAGTAGGGTTGGTTTGATGACTATGAGGATGATGATCGTATGACTTGTTATTAATAACGAGTAGAAGCTGTATGATGATGATTAGTAGGACTTGTTATTATGATGATGCATGATACGAGCATGAAGAGTTATTATATATCTGTGGGTGAAATGAACATGGATTGGATTGAAGTGAAGGCAACATGCATGTGGTGCATCTCGAAAGTAGCACAATCCAAACTTGATCAAGTTAGGATTAGTATTACTTTCGACATGCACCACATGTTGACTCACTTCAATCTAAGTCATGTTTAGGCATAGCAGTAGCAGTAGTAGTAGCACGGAGATAAGAGAGGACACATCTCTCTATTAGCTACCTATACGAACCTAAATTAACCCCCCAAACCCCTAAACCACCTCCTTTCAAAAAAAACCAGCCGCTGAAATGCTGACGCATGGAAGCTTATTGGTCCCGGTTGGTGCTACCAACCGGGACCAAAGGCCCTCCTGCCTGGGCTCGCCGGAGCGGCCACGTGGAGGCCCATCTGTCCTGGTTTGTATAAGAACCGGGACTAAAGGCCTAGGGCATTAGTAACGACCCTTTAGTCCCGGTTCCCCAACCGGGACAGATGGGCCTTATGAACCGAGACAAATGGGCCTTTTTCTACTAGTGATATAGCACTATGGGTGGAATAGAATAATGATAGGGGGTTATGTGGAGAAGACAAAAAGGAGAAAGTCTCAGATCGACGCGGCTAATCAATGGGCTAGGGAGATGCCCATCAATTGATGTCAATGCAAGGAGTAGGGATTGCCATGCAACGGATACACTAGAGCTATAAATGTATGAAAGCTCAACAAAAGAAACTAAGTGGGTGTGCATCCAACTTGCTTGCTCACGAAGACCTAGGGCATTTGAGGAAGCCCATTGTTGGAATATACAAGCCAAGTTCTATAATGAAAAATTCCCACTAGTATATGAAAGTGACAAAACAAGAGACTCTCTATCATAAAGATCATGGTGCTACTTTGAAGCACAAGTGTGGAAAAAAGGATAGTAGCATTTCCCCTTTTTATTCCTTTCCTTTTTTGGGCCTTTCTTTTTTAATTTTTTATTTGGGACAATGCTCTATTAATGATGATCATCACACTTCTATTTATTTACAACTCAATGATTACAAGTCGATACTAGAACAAAATATGATAAATTATGCATGGTGGCTTTGCCACAAATACGATGTCAACTACATGATCAAGCAAGGAATATGACAATGATGAAGCGTGTCATGAATGAAACGGTGGAAAATTGCATGGCATATATCTTGGAATGGCTATGGAAATGCCATAATAGGTAGGTATGGTGGCTATTTTGAGGAAGATATAAGGAGGTTTATGTGTGATAGAGCGTATCATATCACGGGGTTTGGATGCACCGGCGAAGTACCGAAGAGGCTAGCAATGATGGAAGGGTGAGAGTGCGTATAATCCATGGACTCAACATTAGTCATAAAGAACTCACATACTTATTGCAAAAATATACAAGTCATCAAAAACCAAGCACTACACGCATGCTCCTAGGGGGATAGGTTGGTAGGAAAAACCATCGCTCGTCCCCGACCGCCACTCATAAGGAAGACAATCAAAGAACACCTCATGTTTCAAATTTGTTACACAACAGTTACCATACGTGCATGCTACGGGACTTGCAATCTTCAACACAAGTATTTCTCAAATTCGCAACTATTCAACTAGCACACTCTAATATCACCATCTTTATATCTCAAAACAATTATCAAGTATCAAACTTCTCATAGTATTCAATGCACTTTCTATGATAGTTTTTATTATACCCATCTTGGATGCCTATCATATTATATTAGGACTAGTTTCATAACCAAAGAAAATTACCATGCTGTTCTAAGGATTCTCAAAATAATATAATTAAAGCATGAGAGATGAATAATTTCTATAAAATAAAACCACCACCATGCTCTAAAAGATATAAGTGAAGCACTAGAGCAAAATTATCTAGCTCAAAAGATATAAGTGAATCACATAGAGTATTCTAATAAATTTCAATTCATGTGTGTCTCTCCCAAAAGGTGTGTACATCAAGGATGATTTTGTTAAACTAAAAAGCAAAGACTCAAATCATACAAGACGCTCCAAGCAAAACACATATCATGTGGTGAATAAAAATATAGCCTCAAGTAAAGTTATCGATGGAAGAATACGAAAGAGGGGATGCCTTCCGGGGCACCCCCAAGCTTAGGCTTTTGGTTGTCCTTGAATTTTACCTTGGGGTACCTTGGGCATCCCCAATCTTAGGCTATTGCCACTCCTTATTCCATAATCCATCAAATCTTTACCCAAAACTTAAGAACTTCACAAAACAAAACTTAAACAGAAAATCTCATGAGCTCCGTTAGTATAAGAAAACAAACCACCACTTAAGGTACTGTAATGAACTCATTATTTATTTATATTGGTGTTAAACCTAATGTATTCCAACTTCTCTATGGTTCATAACCTCCGATACTAGCCATAGATTCATCAAAATAAGCAAACAACACACGAAAAACAAAATCTGTCAAAAACAGAACAGTCTGTAGTAATCTGTAGGTTTCGAATACTTCTGTGACCCCACAAATTCTGAAATAAATTTATGGAAGTGATTAATTTATCTATTAATCATGTGCAAAAAGAATCAACCTAATCGCAATCTCCAGTAAAGAATGGCAGCAAATCTCGTGAGCGCTAAAGTTTCTGTTTTTTACAGCAAGATTGCAAAGACTTTCCCCAAGTCTTCCCAAAGGTTCTAGTTGGCAGAAACACTAATTAAAAGCATAAAACCACATCTAAATAGAGGCTAGATGAATTATTTATTACTAAACAGACCCAAAAAGCAAGGAACAAAAATAAAATTGGGTTGCCTCCCAACAAGCACTATCGTTTAATGCCCTAGCTAGGCATAAAAGCAATGATAGATCTAGGTATTATCATCTTTGGTATGCAATCCATAAGTAGCTCTCATAATATATACATAAGTGATACGTATCCAACGTATCTATAATTTTTGATTTCTCCATGCTATATTATCTACTGTTTTGGACTATATTGGGCTTTATTTTTCACTTTTATATTATTTTTGGGACTAACCTATTAACCGGAGGCCCAGCCCAGAATTTCTGTTTTTTTGCCTATTTCAGTGTTTCGAAGAAACGGAATATCAAACGGAGTCCAAACGGAATGAAACCCTCGGGAACGTGATTTTCTCATCGAACGTGATCCAGGAGACTTGGACCCTACGCTAAGGCATCAGAGAGGCGGTCATGAGGGTGGGGGGCGCGCCCCCCCTAGGGCACGCCCCCTGCCTCGTGGGCCCCTCGGAGCTCCACCGACGTACTCCTTCCTCCTATATATACCTATGTACCCCCAAATGAATAGATACGGAGCCAAAAACCTAATTCCACCGCCGCAACTTTCTGTATCCACGAGATCCCATCTTGGGGCCTGTTCCGGAGCTCCGCCGGAGAGGGCCGTCATCACGGAGGGCTTCTACATCATCATAGCCTCTCCGATGAAGTGTGATTAGTTTACCTCAGACATTCGGGTCCATAGTTAGTAGCTAGATGGCTTCTTCTCTCTTTTTGGATCTCAATACAAAGTTCTCCCCCTCTCTTGTGGAGATCTATTCGAAGTAATCTTCTTTTTGCGGTGTGTTTGTTGAGACCGATGAATTGTGGGTTTATGATCAAGTCTATCTATGAATAATATTTGAATCTTCTCTGAATTCTTTTATGTATGATCGGTTATCTTTGCAAGTCTCTTCGAATTATCCATTTGGTTTGGCCAACTAGATTGGTAGTTCTTGCCATGGGAGAAGTGCTTAGCTTTGGGTTCGATCTTGCGGTGTCCCTTCCTAGTGACAGAAGGGGCAGCAAGGCACGTATTGCATCGTTGCCATCGAGGATAACAAGATGGGGTTTATTTCATATTGCATGAATTTATCTCTCTACATCATGTCATCTTGCTTAAAGCGTTACTCTATTTTTAACTTAATACTCTAGATGCATGCTGGATAGTGGCCGATGAGTGGAGTAATAGTAGTAGATGCAGAATCATTTCGGTCTACTTGTCACGGACGTGATGCCTATATACATGATCATGCCTAAATATTCTCATAACTATGCTCAATTTTGTCAATTGCTCAACATATAATTTGTTCACCCACCGTAGAATACTTATGCTCTTGAGAGAAGCCACTAGTGAAACCTATGGCCCCCGGGTCTATTCTCATCATATTAATCTCCATCACTTTAATCTTGCTTTGCTTTTACTTTGCCTTTTACTTTTCACTTCGCATCTTTATATCAAAAATACCAAAAATATTATATCTATCAGATCTCACTCTCGTAAGTGACCGTGAAGGGATTGATAACCCCTAATCGCATTGGTTGCAAGTAGCTATCGTTTTGTGCAGGTACAAGGGACTTGAGCGTAGCCTCCTACTGGATTGATACCTTGGTTCTCAAAAACTGAGGGAAATACTTACGGTACTCTGCTGCATCATCCCTTCCTCTTCGGGGAAATCCAACGCAAGCTCAAGAGGTAGCAAGAAGGATTTCTGGTGCCGTTGCCGGGAGTCTACGCAAAACAACATACCAAGTACCCATCACAATCCCTATCTCTCGCATTAAATTATTTGCCATTTGCCTCTCGTTTTCCCCTCCCCCACTTCACCCTTGCCGTTTTATTCGCCCTCTCTCTCTCTCTATCCTCCCTCTCTATTTGCCTCTCTTTTCCGCTTGCCTTTTTGTTTGCTCGTGTGTTGGATTGCTTGTTTGTCGCGATGGCTCAAGATACTACCAAATTGTGTGACTTCACCAATACCAATAATAATGATTTCCTTAGCACTCCGATTGCTCCTCTTGCCAATAATGAATCTTGTGAAATCAATACTGCTTTGTTGAATCTTGTTATGAAAAATCAATTCACCGGCCTTCCTAGTGAAGATGCCGCTACTCATCTGAATAGCTTCGTTGATTTATGTGATATGCAAAAGAAAAAAGATGTCGATAATTATGTCGTTAAATTGAAGCTATTTCCTTTTTCGCATAGAGATCGCGCTAAAGCTTGGTTTTCGTCTTTGCCTAAAAATAGTATTGATTCTTGGAACAAGTGCAAATATGCTTTTATCTCTAAGTATTTTCCTCCCGCTAAGATCATCTCTCTTAGAAATGATATTATGAACTTTAAACAACTTGATCATGAACATGTTGGACAAGCTTGGGAGAGAATGAAATTAATGATACGTAATTTCCCTACTCATTGTTTGAATTTGTGGATGATTATACAATTTTTTATGCCGGATTGAATTTTGCTTCTAGAAATCTTTTAGATTCGGCTGCGGGAGGCACTTTTATGGAAATCACTTTAGGAGATGCTACTAAACTCCTAGATAATATTATGGTTAATTATTCTCAATGGCATACCGAAAGATCTTCTAATAAAAAAGTACATGCGATAGAAGAAATCAATGTTTTGAGTGGAAAGATGGATGCACTTATGAAATTATTTGCTACTAAGAGTGTTTCTTCTGATCCTAATGATATGCCTTTGTCTACTTTGATTGAGAATAACAATGAATCTATGGATGTGAATTTTGTTGGTAGGAATAATTTTGGTAACAACGCTTATAGAGGGAATTTTAATCCTAGGCCATATCCTAGTAATCCTTCTAATAATTATGGGAATTCCTACAACAACTCTTAAGGAAATTATAATAAGATGCCCTCTGAATTTGAGAATAATGTTAAAGAGTTTATGAATTCACAAAAGAATTTTAATGCTTTGCTTGAAGAGAAATTGCTTAAAGTTGATGATTTGGCTAGGAACGTTGATAGAATTTCTCTTGAGGTTGATTCTTTAAAACTTAGATCTATTCCTCCTAAGCATGATATCAATGAGTCTCTCAAAGCCATGAGAATTTCCATTGATGAGTGCAAGGAAAGAACCGCTAGGATGCGTGCTTCCAAAGATGCCTTTATTAAAGCGTGTTCTTCCAATTCCTATGAAAATCAAGATGAAGATCTAAAAGTTATTGATGTGTCTCCTATTAAATCTTTGTTTTGCAATATGAATCTTGATGAAACTTAATATGATCTTCCTTTACCTAGAAGGCGTTCTAAAAATTCGGAGTATTTAGATCTTTATGATGAAATTGATGAAAGTGGGATTGAAAGAAATAAAAATCTAGATGTTGTTAAACCCACTATATTGCATTTCAAGGAATTTAATTATGAAATTTGCTCTTTAATTTATTGTATTTCCTTGTTGCAATCTGTGCTAAATTCTCCATATGCTTATAGTCAAAGGAAAGCCTTCACCGAACATATTGTTGATGCCTTGATGCAATCTTATGAAGAAAAACTTGAGTTGAAAGTTTCTATCCCTAGAAAACTCTATGATGAGTGGTGAGGGAGTCCTGGATTAGGGGGTGTTCGGATAGCCGGACAATACCTTCAGCCGGACTCCTGGACTATGAAGATACAAGATTGAAGACTTCGTCCCGTGTCCGGAAGGGACTTTCCTTGGCGTGGAAGGCAAGCTTGGCGATACGGATATGCAGATCTCCTACCATTGTAACAGACTTTGTGTAACCCTAACCCTCTCCGGTGTCTATATAAACCGGAGGGTTTTAGTCCGTAGGACAACATACACAACAACAATGATACCATAGGCTAGCTTCTAGGGTTTAGCCTCTCCGATCTAGTGGTAGATCTACTCTTGTACTACCCATATCATCAATATTAATCAAGCAGGACATAGGGTTTTACCTCCATGAAGAGGGCCCAAACCTGGGTAAAACTTCATGTCCCTTGCCTCCTGTTACCATCTGGCCTAGACGCACAGTTCGGGACCCCCTACCCGAGATCCGCCGGTTTTGACACCGACATTGTTGCTTTCATTGAGAGTTCCTCTGTGTCGTCGCCGTCAGGCTTGATGGCTCCTATGATCATCAATGGTGATGCAGTCCAGGGTGAGACCTTCCTCCCCGGACAGATCTTCGTCTTCGGGGGCTTCGCACTGCGGGCCAATTCACTTGGCTATCTGGAGCAGATCGAAAGCTACGCCCCTGGCCATTAGGTCAGATTTGGAAGTTTAAACTACACGGCTGACATCCGCGGGGACTTGATCTTCGACAGATTCGAGCCACTGCCGAGCGCGCCGCACTGTCCCGATGAGCATGATCTAGCTCTGCCGCCGAACAGTGCCCTGGAGGCCGCACCCGCATCGGCGTCGACCCTTAATTTGGAGCCAACTGCGCCGATCGGGGATAGGTGGTTGGATGCCGCCTCGGGGGCTGCGACCCCAATGGTGATCGAGCTAAACACCAGCCCCGCACTCTGCGAGACTCGTGACTCCAAGGAGCCATACTCCTCTCCGGACTCCGAACCCTCCGCGCCCCTGCCAATCAAATCCGATCTGGCGCCGATCATGGAGTTTACTGCCGCGGACATCTTTCAGCACTCGCCTTTCGGCGATATTCTGAAGACACTGAAGTCTCTCTCTTTATCAGGAGAGCCCTGGCCAGACTACGGTCAGCAAGGTTGGGGTACGGATGATGAAGAAATTCAAAGCCCACCCACCACCCACTTTGTAGCCACTCTCGACGATTTAACCGACATGCTCGACTTCGACTCTGAAGACATCGACGGTATGGACGCCGATGAAGGGGACGATGAAGAACCAGCACCTATCAGGCCCTGGAAAGCCACCTCGTCATATGACATATACATGGTGGACACCCCAAAAGAAGGAGATGGCGATGGAACAGCGGAGGATGACCCCTCCAAGAAATAGCCTAAGCGCCGGCGTCAGCGGCGCCTCTCAAAATCCCGCCAAAACAAATACGGTGATTCCAGCACGGGAGATAATAATACTCCGGAAAGTGCCGAAGAAAACCCCCTCCAGCATGATTTGGCACAGGAGGATGGAGAAACCAGTCCTCATGAGAGAGCGGCAGACAGAGAGGTCAAAGATATAACTACATGCCTCCCTCCGAAGATGAGGCAAGCCTCGACGACGACGAATTCGCCGTGCCAGAGGATCCCGTCGAGCATGAGCGTTTTCAACGCAGGCTTATGGCCACAGCAAGAAGCCTCAAGAAAAAACAGCAACAGCTTAGAGCTGATCAAGATTTGCTAGTCGACAGATGGACTGAAGTCCTTGCGACCGAAGAGCATAAACTCGAACGCCCCTCCAAGAGCTACCCAAAGCGCAGGTTGCTACCCCGATTAGAGGAGGAAGCACTTGATGCGGCCGACCGGCCACCTCGTGGCTACGACAGAGAGGCCTCTCGGCCCTCCACTCAAGCCGCACCCCGTACCAAGGCACGGGAATATGCGCCGGACTTACGAGATATGTTGGAGGACAAGGCAAGGCAAACAAGATCGATCTATGGATCGCGTGGGCGCCCCACAGCTCGAGACGGTATCCTTCACGCCGGCCACAAATTCGGCAGGGCCGAACACAGTAGACAAAGCTCATTGGAGCTACGTCGTGATATAGCCCAGTACAGAGGCGCCGCACACCCACTATGCTTCACAGACGAAATAATGGATCATCAAATCCCTGAGGGTTTCAAACCCGTAAATATCAAATCATATGATGGCACAACAGATCCTGCGGTATGGATCGAGGATTATCTCCTTCATATCCACATGGCCCGCGGCGATGATTTCCACGCCATCAAATACCTCCCACTCAAGCTTAAAGGACCAGCTCGGCATTGGCTTAACAACTTGCCAACAGGATCAATCAGTTGTTAGGAGGACCTGGAAGCCGCATTCCTCGACAATTTCCAGGGCACTTATGTGCGACCCCCAAACGCCGATGACCTAAGTCACGTAATTCAGCAGCCAGAGGAATCGGCCAGGCAATTCTGGACACGGTTCCTAACAAAGAAAAATCAAATAGTGGACTGTCCGGACGCTGAGGCCCTAGCAGCCTTCAAGCACAATATCCGTGACGAGTGGCTTGCCCGGCACCTTGGACAGGAAAAGCCAGAGTCTATGGCAACACTCACGACACTAATGACCCGCTTTTGCGTGGGAGAAGACAGCTGGCTTGCTCGTAGCAACAATATGACCAAGAACCCTGGTAATTCGGATACCAGGGACAGTAGCGGTAGGTCGCGTCGCAATAAGCAGAAGCGCCGCATTAACGGCGACAATGCTGAGGATACGACAGTTAATGCCGGATTCAGAGGCTCTAAATCCGGTTAGTGGAAAAAGCCATTCAAAAGGAATCCTAGGGGCCCATCCAGTTTGGACCGAATACTCGACCGCTTGTGCCAGATACATGGCACCCCCGAAAAGCCGGCCAATCACACCAACAGGGATTGTTGGGTCTTCAAGCAGGCAGGCAAGTTAAACGCCGAAAATGAAGACAAGGGGCTGCATAGCGATGACGACGAGGAGCCCCGGCCGCCGAACAACAGTGGACAGAAGGGTTTTTCCCCACAAGTGCGGACGGTGAACATGATATACGCAACCCACGTCCCCAAAAGGGAGCGGAAGCGCGCGTTAAGGGATGTATATGCGGTAGAGCCAGTCGCCCCAAAGTTCAACCCATGGTCCTCCTGCCCGATCACCTTTGATCGAAGGGACCATCCCACTAGCATCCGTCATGGCGAATTCCCCGCATTGGTTCTAGACCCAATTATTGACGGATTTCATCTCACTAGAGTCCTTATGGACGGCGGCAGTAGCCTGAACCTGCTTTACCAGGATACAGTGCGGAAAATGGGCATAGATCCCTCGAGGATTAAGCCCACCAAAACGACCTTTAAAGGCGTAATACCAGGTGTAGAGGCCAACTATACAGGCTCAGTCACACTTGAAGTGGTCTTCGGATCTCCGGATAATTTCCGAAGCGAGGAGTTAATCTTCGACATAGTCCCATTCCGCAGTGGCTATCACGCACTGCTCGGGCGAACTGCATTCGCCAAGTTCAATGCGGTACTGCACTACGCATACCTTAAACTCAAGATGCCAGGCCCTCGAGGAGTAATTACGGTCCGTGGAAACACCGAATGCTCCCTCCGAACGGAGGAGCACACGGTGGCCCTTGCAGCGGAAGTACAAAGCAGCCTCTCCAGGCAGTTCTCCAGTCCGGCCATTAAACGACCGGACACCGTCAAGCGCGCCCGGAGTAACCTACAACAAGACCGCCTGGCAGGATCCGAGCAGGCGTAGCAATGCGGCCCCAACCCCAGCCCTCGCAAAAATGCGACACCAGTACTTCACGTACATAATTACGCTCTAGAAATACCATGGGTACAGGGGAAGGGGCACCATCACAGCACGCACGAAACACGGCTTAAACCGCACCAGGAGCTGCCGATTTTTTAATTTTCTCTTACTTTCAGGTCTCCACACTTCGGAAGGCCTCTTCGGCAGTTCAATTGCCGCACAAATGATGCAAGGACCAGGGAAGCAGACAAGCCACGCCGCATTACGGAACTCCCAGGTGGTCTCTATCACGAGCAGTATACCTGTTTCGCATACTATTCCACAGCTTGCCCCTGGAACGGACATGTTACATAGTCGAACCTTTTGCTTACCGCATTATTTGTATCATTCTGCTTTGATCGCAGCCCTCTTTAATAAACAGTGCATAGCTTTTGTCTATTTTTGCATTACTCTTTATATATATATATATATATATATACGTTCCTTAACGACATATTGCACCCGTACACTTTGGTACGGCCTAAATACGCCAGGGGCTTTAGTACCCCTCAATATGGTGTGAGAAGTCCGAACACTTTAACAAGTGCGGCACCCCGAACTTATAGCATTATATGCATCGGCTCCGAATCATGTCTTGGGTCAATAGTTGGGTTTGCCCGGCTTCTATGTTTTGGTGCCTTATGTTCCGCTATATCGGCTAAGGTAGCACTAGGAGAACCACTGCGATTGTGCCTCAGTTGAGCTGGGTCGAGCACCTCAGTGGAGAAAGCTAAAACTGACTGTCATTATGAAGCGAGAGCTGGTCGCTGTTCGAGAGGTTTTTTCGAGTCCCTAGCGACTTATGCCGCTTAGAGCGAGGAGCCGGCTCTGTCCAGCCAAGGCGTGGATAGCGCCCCGAACTCGGTCTTCCGAATACCAGGGGCTTCGCCAAAATTTAAAATTATAGAATTCTATGGCTAAGTGAGAGTGTTCACACATTATAGTCCGATTGCCTTGTTCATTGGGCTGAGCGCCTCCCTCGAAGGACCCAAACGTGGGAAAAAGAGCGCTCAGGTTTATCCCTGAACACCCCAGCACTAGCGGCACGGGGGCAGAAGCTGATGACTTGCCATCTCTCAGAATTGATAAACAGCCGCACAGAAGGCAATATTTTAAATTCCAACAGCATTGCTTAGCGCATATGAACAAGTTTTCAACGCACAAGACAAAACGAGCAAGTTTCACTCAAAAATTACATCCCTAGAACATTCATCCGCCACAAGGCAGGCACCCTTCAGAACATCCTTATAATAATTCTCAGGCTTGCGATGCTCTTTCCCCGACGGTGGCCCGTCCTTCACAAGCTTCTCAGCATCCAGCTTGCCCCAGTGCACCTTAGCACGGGCAAGGGCCCTACGGGCACCTTCAATGCAGACGGAGCGCTTGATGACTTCGAGCCTTGGACAGGCCTCCACCAGCCGGCACACCAGCCCGAAATAGCTCCCAGGCAGAGCCCCTCCAGGCCACAGCCGAACTATGAGGCCCTTCATGGCCTATTCGGCCGCCTTGTGGAGCTCGACCAGTTGCTTCAGCTGGTCGCTCAGGGGCATGGGGTGTCCGGCCTCTGCATACTGAGACCAGAACACCTTCTCTGTCGAGCTGCCCTCCTCGACTCGATAGAATGTGGCAGCATCGGACACACTCCGGGGAAGATCTGCGAACGCTCCTGGAGAGCTCCGGATTCGGGTAAGTAACAAGTAACTCACGTTTATGTGTTTGCTTTGCATAAAGAATGCCTTACCCGCCGCTATATTCTTCACCTCATCCAACTCCTGGAGGGTCTTCTGGGATTCAGCCTTGGCAGACTTGGCATTTTCAATAGCCACCGCGAGCTCGGACGCTCGCGTCTTTGAGTCAAGCTCCAAACTCTCATGTTTTTCCATGAGAGCCTGGAGCTCTTGCTGTACCTTGCCAACCTCGGCCTCATACTTCTCCCGCTCGGTGCGCTCCGTGGCCGCCCTCTTCTCGGCCTCGACCAACGCTTGCTTAAGGGTCACCACCTCAGACGTGGCCCCTACAATAGCCACGATAGTCCTGTCATTTTTTGCAATTGCACCTTTTTATATATATTTAAACAAGGTATTTCTTACCTTCATTGTCCTCGAGCTGCTTCTTGGCACGCCCGAGCTCTTGCTCGGACCGCTCGAGGTTCTGCTTTAACGTGTCCACTTCCGCAGTCAGTGCGGCGGACGCAAGCAGAGAAGCCTGCATATGCATATTGACTCCTTTTTGTTAGACTCCTGCGAATTTTATTTGATCCTCTATTCGGCTTTTCTTCCCGAACGCCAAACAGAGCATCAGGGGCTACTGTCTATGCGGTAATATTATTTACACATTCTTTACTTACCTCAAAGCCTGTTAAAAGGCTAGTACAAGCTTCAGTCAGTCCGCTCTTGGTGGACTGAACCTTCTGGAGCACCGCACTCATAATGGTGCAGTGCTCCTCGTCGATGGGGGCGCCTTGGAGCGCCTCCAACAGATTGTCCGGTGCCTCCGGTTGGACGCGGGTCACCGGCACAGTGGGCTTTCTCCTCTTGGAAGGAGGTCCCCCGCCGGACTCTGGAACCTTTGAAGGTTCCGGAGCGGTGTCCGGCCTAGAGCCAGACTTGGAGCCCTGGGGGGTTTCATCCCCTTTACTCCTGGAGTCCGGGAGGTCGCCTTGCGGCGCCTCCAGGACCACCTCCTCCCGGCTTGGAACCTGTCGGGACAACACTTCGGTGTCGTCCGTAGGGCGGGGGGAGGAAGCCGTCAGAAGCGAGTTCACATCCGATGAGTCCAGTGAGTCGCTCGACGACGCGTCGAGCCGTTCTTTGGGTGGGCTGCATAAACATATTCGACATAAGGGAAAGCTGTGCAATAAATGAATACTATGAATTACTCTGGTATCTGGATACTTACGATTTTGCCAGGGGCTTGGCCCTGGGCAGCCACTCCTCTCTGCCGTTGTCGGCGTCAGTGGAATAGTCCGGAGGAAGGGTTTTCCCCTTCTTGGACCCTTCGGCCTCCCTAGTTGGGGCGGCCTTCCTTTTCTTCTCTCCTCCCGCAGGAGGGGGAGAGGTCTCTTCTTCTTCCTCCTCGTCTTCACGGGAGGAATGCGCCTCGGAACCATCGGATGATGGATCCGACACCTCCTGGCGCCGGGCACTCTTTCAAGTCCCCGTGGCCTTCTTCGTGGCCTTCTTCTCCGGCACCACATAGGGTGCCGGAACCAGCAGCTTCGCCAAACGAGCGTCCGCTGGGCCTTCGGGCAAAGGAGCCGGATAGTTGATTTGTCCGGACGTCTCCTGCCAGTCCTGTCAAAGGTAAGGGAGCTTAGATCCCGCATGGAGTCAAACTATGAAAAACTGATACCCTGTAAAAATAAAAAACAGCTTACCACATGAGCGTGATGCTGCATACTGAATCCGCGATCCTCGGTAGCGGATGCGGGGGCCTTGGCGCCCTTGAAAAGCACCTTCCAGACATCTTCGTACGTCGTGTCGAAGAGCCTGCTCAGAGTTTGGTGCCGCGCCAGGTCGAACTCCCACAGGTTGAAAGCCCGTTGTTGACACGGGAGGATCAGGCGGATGAGCATAACCTGGACTACGTTGACAAGTTTGAGCTTCTTGTCCACCAGGGTTTGGATGCATGTTTGGAGTCTGGTCAGCTCTCCTTTTTTACCCCACGACAGGCCCGTCTCCTTCCAGGAGGTGAGCCGCGTAGGGGGTCCGGATCGAAACTCGGGGGCTGCGACCCATTCGGGGTCGCACGGCTCGGTGATATTAAACGACCCCGATTGCACCCCTTCAGGGTCTTCACAAAGGAGCCCTCGAGCCATAAGACGTTGGCCATCTTGCCCACCATGGCGCCTCCGCTCTCCGCCTGGTTGCCGCGCACCACCTTCGGCTTGACATTGAAAGTCTTGAGCCATAGGCCGAAATGGGGGCAGATGCAGAGAAAAGCCTCGCACACGACGATAAACGCCGAGATGTTGAGGACAAAGTTCGAGGCCAAATCGTGGAAATCCAGGCCATAGTAGAAAATGAGCCCCCGGACAAATGGGTGAAGAGGGAAGCCCAGTCCGCGGAGGAAATGGGGGAGGAATACCACCCTCTCATGGGGCCTAGGGGTGGGGATGAGCTGCCCCTTTTCGGGAAGCCGGTACGCGATGTCGTTAGATAGGTATCCGGCCTTCCTCAGCTTTTTGATGTGTCCCTCCGTGACAGAGGAGACCATCCACTTGACTCCCGCTCCGGACATGGCTGGAGAAGGTTGAGGTGGGAGTGCGGACTTGGGCGCTAGAGCTCGAGTGCGCGAGAATGGATAGGCAAAGGAGGAAGAAGGTGTAGGTGAAAGGGTAAATCCTTATCCCCTTATATGGGTGGACGCAACTACGTGTCCCCACCAGCCTGGTAAAACTCGCTTATCTCCAAGCGCCGTAATCAATGGCGCGGTTGGGTTATCCACGCCCGTATTGATGAGAATCCTGGAATAAGGGGACACGATCTCTGCTTTAACAAGATGTGCCAAGGAAATAGCCTCGCATGACGCGCTGAGGTGGGATAATGAAACGATTCGGATAAAGGCTTGGCCGTGGTGCGATGTCACACTACGGAATACGTCAGCAGATTAGATTTGTGTAAACATTATTCTCTCTATGGCAATATGTGGAAACTTATTTTGCAGAGCCGGACACTATCTTTGTGTTCAAAATCTTCTATGAAGTACTTGGAGGAGGAACCCGCTGCGCGCCGGACTCGTCGTCATTGCAGCCTGGTTCAGGGGCTACTGAGGGAGTCCTGGATTAGGGGGTGTTCAGATAGCCGGACAATACCTTTAGCCAGACTCCTGGATTATGAAGATACAAGATTGAAGACTTCGTCCCGTGTCCAGAAGGGACTTTCCTTGGTGTGGAAGGCAAGCTTGGCGATACGGATATTCAGATCTCCTACCATGGTAACCGACTCTATGTAACCCTAAGCCTATCTGGTGTCTATATAAACCGGAGGGTTTTAGTCTGTAGGACAACATACACATCAACAATCATACCATAGGCTAGCTTCTAGGGTTTAGCCTCTCTGATCTCGAGGGATCTCGAGGTAGATCTACTCTTGTACTACCCATATCATCAATATTAATCAAGCGGGACGTAGGGTTTTACCTCCATGGAGAGGGCCCAAACCTGGGTAAAACTTCGTGTCCCTTGCCTCCTGTTACCATCCGGCCTAGACGCATAGTTCGGGACCCCCTACCCGAGATCCACCGGTTTTGACACCGACAGTACTGTTAACATTGTGTCAACAGCAGTTGGATCGCCTTTCACCATCATCGGATAGTTTTGTCCAAGGAAGAGCGAGTTTTCTCCAAGACTATCAATTCTACATCATGTCATCTTGCTTAAAGCGTTACTCTATTTTTAACTTAATACTCTAGATGCATGCTGGATAGCGGCCGATGAGTGGAGTAATAGTAGTAGATGCAGAATCGTCTCGGTCTACTTGTCACGGACGTGATACCTATATACATGATCATGCCTAAATATTCTCATAACTATGCTCAATTCTGTCAATTGCTCAACTGTAATTTGTTCACCCACCGTAGAATACTTATGCTCTTGAGAGAAGCCACTAGTGAAACCTATGGCCCCCGGGTCTATTCTCATCATATTAATCTCCATCACTTTAATATTGCTTTGCTTTTACTTTGCCTTTTACTTTTCACTTCGCATCTTTATATCAAAAATACCAAAAATATTATATCTATCAGATCTCACTCTCGTAAGTGACCGTGAAGGGATTGACAACCCCTAATCGCATTGGTTGTGAGTAGCTATCGTTTTGTGCAGGTACAAGGGACTTGAGCGTAGCCTCCTACTGGATTGATACCTTGGTTCTCAAAAACTGAGGGAAATACTTACGGTACTCTGCTGCATCATCCCTTCCTCTTCGGGGAAATCCAACGCAAGCTCAAGAGGTAGCAAGAAGGATTTCTGGTGCCGTTGCCGGGGAGTCTACGCAAAACAACATACCAAGTACCCATCACAATCCCTATCTCTCGCATTACATTATTTGCCATTTGCCTCTCGTTTTCCCCTCCCCCACTTCACCCTTGCCGTTTTATTCGCCCTCTCTCTCTCTATCCTCCCTCTCTATTTGCCTCTCTTTTCCGCTTTCCTTTTTGTTTGCTCGTGTGTTGGATTGCTTGTTTGTCGCGATGGCTCAAGATACTACCAAATTGTGTGACTTCACCAATACCAATAATAATGATTTCCTTAGCACTCCGATTGCTCCTCTTGCCAATAATGAATCTTGTGAAATCAATACTACTTTGTTGAATCTTGTTATGAAAGATCAATTCACCGGCCTTCCTAGTGAAGATGCCGCTACTCATGTGAATAGCTTCATTGATTTATGTGATATGCAAAAGAAAAAAGATGTCGATAATGTTGTCGTTAAATTGAAGCTATTTCCTTTTTCTCATAGAGATCGCGCTAAAGCTTGGTTTTCGTCTTTGCCTAAAAATAGTATTGATTCTTGGAACAGGTGCAAATATGCTTTTATCTCGAAGTATTTCCCTCCCGCTAAGATCATCTCTCTTAGAAACGATATTATGAACTTTAAACAACTTGATCATGAACATGTTGCACAAGCTTGGGAGAGAATGAAATTAATGATACATAATTGCCCTACTCATTGTTTGAATTTGTGGATGATTATACAATTTTTTATGCCGGATTGAATTTTGCTTCTAGAAATCTTTTAGATTCGGCTGCGGGAGGCACTTTTATGGAAATCACTTTAGGAGATTCTACTAAACTCCTAGATAATATTATGGTTAATTATTCTCAATGGCATACTGAAAGATCTTCTAATAAAAAAGTACATGCGATAGAAGAAATCAATGTTTTGAGTGGAAAGATGGATGAACTTATGAAATTATTTGCTACTAAGAGTGTTTCTTCTGATCCTAATGATATGCCTTTGTCTACTTTGATTGAGAATAACAATGAATCTATGGATGTGAATTTTGTTGGTAGGAATAATTTTGGTAACAACGCTTATAGAGGAGAATTTTAATCCTAGGCCATATCCTAGTAATCCTTCTAATAATTATGGGAATTCCTACAACAACTCTTAAGGAAATTATAATAAGATGCCCTCTGAATTTGAGAATAATTTTAAAGAGTTTATGAATTCACAAAATAATTTTAATGCTTTGCTTGAAGAGAAATTGCTTAAAGTTGATGATTTGGCTAGGAACGTTGATAGAATTTCTCTTGAGGTTGATTCTTTAAAACTTAGATCTATTCCTCCTAAGCATGATATCAATGAGTCTCTCAAAGCCATGAGAATTTCCATTGATGAGTGCAAGGAAAGAACCGCTAGGATGCGTGCTTCCAAAGATGCCTTTATTAAAGCGTGTTCTTCCAATTCCTATGAAAATCAAGATGAAGATCTAAAAGTTATTGATGTGTCTCCTATTAAATCTTTGTTTTGCAATATGAATCTTGATGAAACTTAATATGATCTTCCTTTACCTAGAAGGCGTTCTAAAAATTCGGAGTATTTAGATCTTTATGATGAAATTGATGAAAGTGGGATTGAAAGAAATAAAAATCTAGATGTTGCTAAACCCACTATATTGCATTTCAAGGAATTTAATTATGAAAGTTGCTCTTTAATTTATTGTATTTCCTTGTTGCAATCTGTGCTAAATTCTCCACATGCTTATAGTCAAAAGAAAGCCTTCACCGAACATATTGTTGATGCCTTGATGCAATCTTATGAAGAAAAACTAGAGTTGAAAGTTTCTATCCCTAGAAAACTCTATGATGAGTGGTGAGGGAGTCCTAGATTAGGGGGTGTTCGAATAGCCGGACAATACCTACAGCCGGACTCCTGGACTATGAAGATACAAGATTGAAGACTTCGTCCCGTGTCCGGAAGGGACTTTCCTTGGCGTGGAAGGCAAGCTTGGCGATACGGATATGCAGATCTCCTACCATTGTAACCGACTTTGTGTAACCCTAACCCTCTCCGGTGTCTATATAAACCGGAGGGTTTTAGTCCGTAGGACAACATACACAACAACAATCCTACCATAGGCTAGCTTCTAGGGTTTAGCCTCTCCGATCTCGTGGTAGATCTACTCTTGTACTACCCATATCATCAATATTAATCAAGCAGGACGTAGGGTTTTACCTCCATCGAGAGGGCCCGAACCTGGGTAAAACTTCGTGTCCCTTGCCTCCTGTTACCATCCGGCCTAGACGCACAGTTCGGGACCCCCTACCCGAGATCCGCCGGTTTTGACACCGAAAAGTGGGAACCAACTATTAAAATTAAAATTAAATATCATGAGTTTTATGCTTTGTGTGATTTGGGTGCTAGTGTTTCCAATATCCCCAAAACTTTGTGTGATTTGCTAGATTTCCACAATTTTGATGATTGCTCTCTAAACTTGCATCTTGCGGATTCTACTATTAAGAAACCTATGGGAAGGATTAATGATGTTCTTATTGTTGCAAATAGGAATTATGTGCCCGTAGATTTCATTGTTCTTGATATAGATTGCAATCCTTCTTGCCCTATTATTCTTGGTAGACCTTTCCTTAGAACGGCTGGTGCGATTATTGATATGAAGGAAGGGAATATTAGATTTTAATTTCCATTAAAAAGGGCATGGAACACTTTCCAAGAAAGAAAATAAAATTGCCATATGAAACTATCGTGAGAGCCACTTATGGACTGCCTACCAAGGATGGCAATACCTAGATCTATCCTCACTTTTATGCCTAGCTAGGGGCGTTAAACGATAGCGCTTGTTGGGAGGCAACACAATTTTATTTTTATTCCTTGCTTTTTGCTCCTGTTTAGTAATAAATAAATTATTTAGCCTCTCTTTTGGTTGTGTTTTTTTGTGTTTAATTAGTGTTTGTGCCAAGTAGAACCGTTGGGAAGACTTGGGGAAAGTCTTGTTTAACTTGCTGTAAAAAACAGAAACTTTAGCGCTCACGAGAACTGCTATAATTTTTATTTGAAGAGTGATATTTAGTTAATTATTTTTGCAGATGATCAATAGATAAATTCCTCACGTCAAGAAATTTATTTTAGAATTTTTGGGGTTCCAGATCTTGCGCTAGCTACAGATTACTACAGACTGTTCTGTTTTTGACAGATTCTGTTTTTCGTGTGTTGTTTGCTTATTTTGATGAATCTATGGTTAGTAAAATAGTTTATAATCCATAGAGAAGTTGGAATACAGTAGTTTTAAAACCAATATAAATAAAGAATGAGTTCATTACAGTACCTTGAAGTGGTTTTTTGTTTTCTTTCACTAACGGAGCTCACGAGTTTTCTACTTTAAGTTTTGTGTTGTGAAGTTTTCAAGTTTTGGGTGAATTCTTGTGATGGATTATGGAACAAGGAGTGGAAAGAGCCTAAGCTTGGGGATGCCCATGGCACCCCCAAGATAATCCAAGGACACCAAAAAGTCAAAGCTTGGGGATGCCCCGGAAGGCATCCCCTCTTTCGTCCACTTCCATCGGTAATTTACTTGGAGCTATATTTTTATTCAACCACATGATATGTGTTTTGCTTGGAGAGTCTTGTATTATTTGTGTCTTTGTGTTTTAGTATGCCACAATCATCCTTGCTGTACACACCTTTTGAGAGAGCCATACATGAATTAGAATTTGATAGAATACTCTATGTGCTTCACTTATATCTTTTGAGCATTATAATTTTGCTCTATGTGCTTCACTTATATCTTTTGGAGCTAAGTAGTTTTACTCTATGTGCTTCACTTATATCTTTTGAGCATTATAATTTTTCTCTATGTGCTTCACTTAGATCTTTTAGAGCACGGTGGTGGAATTGTTTTAAAGAAACTATTGATCTCTCATGCTTCACTTAAATCATTTTGAGAGTCTTAATAGCATGGTAATTTGCTTAATAATAATATGCTTGGTATTCAAGATTTGTGAAACTTTCTTCAGAGTGTGTTGAATACTAAGAAAAGATTGAAGCATGATAATTGTTTTGAGATATGGAGGTGATAATATTAAAGTCATGCTAGTTGAGTAGTTGTGAATTTAAAGAATACTTGTGTTAAAGTTTGTGATTCCCGTAGCATGCACGTATGGTGAACCGTTATGTGATGAAGTCGGAGCATGATTTATTTATTGATTGTCTTCCTTATGAGTGGCGGTCGGGGACAAGCGATGGTCTTTTCCTACCAGTCTATCCCCCTAGGAGCATGCGCGTAATACTTTCCTTTGATAACTTCTAGATTTTTGCAATAAGTATATGAGTTCTTTATGACTAATGTTGAGTCCATGGATTATACGCACTCTCACCCTTCCACCTTTGCTAGCCTCTCTAATACCGTGCACCTTTCACTGGTATCATACACCCACCATATACCTTCCTCAAAACAGCCACCATACCTACCTATTATGGCATTTCCATAGCCATTCCGAGATATATTGCCATGCAACTTTCCACCGCTCCGTTTATTATGACACACTCCATCATTGTCATATTGCATATCCCGGTACACCGCCAAAGGCATTCATATAGAGTCATATTTTGTTCTAAGTATCGAGTTGTAATTGTTGAGTTGTAAGAAAAATAAAAGTGTGATGATCATCATTATTAGAGCATTGTCCCAGTGAGCAAATGATGATGGAGACTATGAGTCCCCCACAAGTCGGGATGAGACTCCGGACGAAAAATAAATAAAAGAGGCCAAAGAAGCCCAAATAAAAAGAGAAAGAAAAGAGGCCATAAAAAAGAGAAAATGCCCAAATAAAAAAAATGAGAGAAAAAGAGAGAAGGGACAATGTTACTATCCTTTTACCACACTTGTGCTTCAAAGTAGCACCATGATGTTCATGATAGAGAGTCTCTCGTTATGTCACTTTCATATACTAGTGGGAATTTTACATTATAGAACTTGGCTTGTATATTCCAATGATGGGCTTCCTCAAAATGCCCTAGGTCTTCGTGAGCAAGCAAGTTGGATGCACACCCACTTAGTTTCTTTTGATGAGCTTTCATATACTTATAGCTCTAGTGCATCCGTTGCATGGCAATCCCTACTCACTCACATTGATATCTATTGATGGGCATCTCCATAGCCCGTTGATACGCCTAGTTGATGTGAGACTATCTTCTCCTTTTTGTCTTCTCCACAACCACCATTCTATTCCACCTATAGTGCTATATCCATGGCTCACGCTCATGTATTGCGTGAAGATTGAAAAAGTTTTGAAAAAGTTAGAGTATGAAACAATTGCTTGGCTTGTCATTGGGGTTGTGCATGATTTAAATACTTTGTGTGGTGAAGATAGAGCATAGCTAGACTATATGATTTTGTAGGGATAACTTTCTGTCGGGGTACTGATCCACGAACACCTATGGGACCGGCGGACCGAGTCCCTTTCGGTTCGGCGGGGGCGGAGATCGTGCAAAGAGCAAATCGAGGCGATACACGCGAGCGATTTACCCAGGTTCGGGCCGCACGGATGCGTAAAACCCTACTCCTGCTTTGTGGTTTGTATTGATTTCTTGCTCGGGAGCGTGGAGTGCTATAGTACACTTCAGCAGCTAACGAGACCGAGCGTGAGTGTTTTTTGAACCAGCTAACAGCTAACCCCCTACGTTGCACACGGGCCTCCTTTTATATGCTCAAGGGGTCACCGACAGGTGGCAACGGAGGCAAAGGGTAAAAATGGAAAGGTGCTGCGGTAGGTATAGCTACCTGCTACAGTGTATCATACCTAACCCTGACGGCAGGGGACAAGGGCCTTAAATGCCCGTCCGTGTCGCCTAAACAGTGCAAAAAGGGACAGTCAGGGGCGCCACTGCTCGCCACGATGGCAAACTTGTCAGCGCCGCTTGCCACCGCGCACCGCAAGCTGCACAGCTTTCTACCACGTACGCCTGGAGGGGTCCCAGAGCGACACGTTGGTGGATGTGCTGGAGCGCGGGCACAGTGGTGTCTTGCCGCGGCAAGCGCCTTGCCGCGGTTGTTGTCTTGTAGCGCCCGGGAGCTTGTCGCTCACCGGGCCTTGCCGGGGCGCGTGGTGCGCCGCGGCAAGTTCCTTGAGATGCCTTGAGTGGCCTTCCCGGCAAGCTCCTCTTGCCGGGGTCTTGGGATGCCTTTGTTAGCCTTCCCGGCAAGCTCCTCTTGCCGGGGTCTTGTCTTCTTGACTTGGATACTTTGTTCTTGAATGGCTCCAAAGGAACCACGGAGGACCTTGGCGGTCACCCAGCAAGCCTCGCCGCGGGATGCTGCGACTGCCCGTGCACAAGTTCGGGATACTAGGGTACCCCTACTCTAGTACACCGACAGGAGCCCCCGGTCCTGGGCCATACACGGTGCCGAGCGCTGTTGGGCTAGGCCCAAAACAGGGCACGGGCACGCGCGGCCTAGGTTACGCCGTATCTCACTCCGTATCCACCGCGCCCTCCCCGAACGGCACGTGTTGAATGCGGCGTCGTGGGAGAGATCGTGGGTGGTTTCTTTATTCGGAAATGCGGAACGTCCGCCCCTCCCCCTTTATAAGCAGGGGAAACAGGGGCAGTTCGCCCACTCGCCCGTTGCCGTTTCCAATCTCAGAAATCTCCGCCGCTCCCTCGCCTTCCCAAAGCTGAGAGAGAGAGAGAGAGCAGTGCTCTGCCCCTGCATCGCCACCATCACCACCAACGTCGTCGTCCTCCTCCACTGCTTCCGCCATGGCTCCGAAAGCCGACAAGGGGAAGGCCGTGAAGTCGACCGAGGCGCAGCGGCTCGCGGTGCTGCAGAAGGAGCGGGTCGTCTTCCCCCCCAAGCTTGGCGCGAAGGAGCTAAGGGAGAACTACTACCTTTTCTGGTCGGCGGAGACGCGAGCGCATCCGCGCACGAAGGTACTCCCCGCCGCCGCTTGGAAGAAAGCCCCAAACGGATATCCTTTCTTTGCTCTGTTCTTCTACTGCGAGCTCTGCCCGCCTTTCTCTGAGTTCTTCTGCGACATCATGAATACCTACGGATTCCACCTCCTTGACTTCACCCCCAATGCCGTCCTGACCATGGCAGTTTTCGCACATCTCTGCAAAAACTTTGTCGGAGTCCTTCCCAACGTAGCCCTCTTCCTCCACTTCTTCATAACCCGAGTAGAGAGAGGAGAATCTCTATCCGGCGGAATCGCCTGGATCTCAAGGGCCGGCAAGAAGGAAACATATCTGGAGGGAGAATTCCGCGGAAAGTGGGAGGAGTGGAGGGCAGATTGGTGCTGGATTGACGAGGAGAGCCCGCAGCCATTCACCACCCGGCACCGAACCCCAGTACCACGCGGCAGCGATTGGAGTGACGTGGCCCCGGAAGATGACAGGCTAAAGATTGCCGTCACCAGGATCCTGCGTCTCAGGCTTGCCGGGCTTACTGTAGGCGCTGTTGGCGCGGACTTTCTTTGCCGTCGTATTGCCCCCCTGCAGGAACGGGGGAGGCCCACTTGGGAGTTCAAGAATGCGGCAGACATCATGAGGCTGCGGCCGGGCCTCAATTACAACTTCACAGTCCTGGAGCTCAACGCGATGCTGCAGGAGCTCTTCAAGTATGACCCCCAACATCCCGAGGTGTTCAGGTTGCCGGGGGGCGTTGTTCCGTTGTGCAACAACTCCTCGCTCGACCGCATCCGCGCAATGATGCCGGAGTGCGACTCGCATGGAATTGTGCCAACTTGGCAGGAGCCTGCAGATGACGTCATGCAGCAGTTCTTCGACGACTTGGTGGAAGTGCCAATCCGCTCCGACGAGAAGGACGGCCTCACCCGCGACACCACGGATGCTGAGATGGCGCTCATCGCCACTAGGCTGGAAGAGGCAGCGGCAGCCGCAGCCGCGGGCGAGTTTGGATTCACGGTGGAGGAGGCAGATGCAGCAGAAGCGGCTAGCCGTGCCGAGCGAGGGGAGCCCGCCAGCAGGAAGGAGCTTGCCGGGCGTGACGCCGAGCCGAGCGAGCCCGCCAAGGGCACGAGCGGCTCGCTGGAAATCAACTCATCTTCCACCTCGTCTTCAGACAGCCCACCGCAAGCAGAGCCTCCATCCCCACCGAGAAGGCGTCTTCGCAAGGCCGGTGACGTGGCGGAGCGGCAAGCGGGTCAACAGTCACCACGCCGCGTGACACGCTCCACCGCGGCAAACACTGTTGCCGCGGGAGCGCCTCATGCTGCGATGGCAACTGGAGCGGAGTCTAGCCGGACCACCGCTTCAGTTCCTGCCGCTGCTCACGCCGCGCCGACAGCCGGAGCGGGGTCGTCCCAGACTACTACCACTGCTCCCGCCAAGCGGCCAAGGGAAGTTACCCCTCCGCCTCCTCGCGCCGGGCGCGTGCCAGACTTCGACTTCTCTGCGTTCAGCTCCGACGAGGAAGAAGAAGAAGAGTAAGCTTCTCTTGCTGTACTTGTAGTTCTTCAGTTCTTGCTGTTTGTCTTGTTTCTGACTTGCTTTTCTCTGAACTTGTTCCTCTGTAGGACTCTGGCCCAGAGAGCGGCAAAGAGAGCTAAGGTCCCGGTGATCGTCATCGAGGACGAGCCTACTGCGACGGCAGGCGGCGCGCCCGAGACAACCTTGCCGGACCCGGCGACTTTCCTCCAGGGCAGCCCCCAGCGTGAGTGCATGATTTGCTTTCCGCTGCGAGGCGCGCATGGGTACTTGTCTTTGCTGATATCTGCTTGTTGACTTGTGTAGGAGCCGAGCAGCCCCACCAGGAGCCAAGGGAGGATCCACCGACAAGGGAGAATTCTCCGGCAAGGGAGGGCTTCCCGGTAAGGGAGAAGTCTCCGGCAAGGGAGGGTTCCCCGGCGAGGGACAGCACCAGCGGCCCCCCGACGGCGGAGACCACGACCGCAGAACCTAGTGCAGGTACTCCTCTTGCTTCAAAACTTCCCTTGGGTTCTTCTTCTCTTGATCTTCTTGGGTTTTTGCTGGATTTTGCTTGACTCTTCTCCCCTTGCCGGCTGTCAGACCCATCTACTGCGGAGCAGATGGAGACCGAGGTCGCCGCCGAAGACGTAGCCGGCACTGGTGATCCCGCCGGCGCCGAGGCCGCCAAGGCTGGCGCTGCGGCGACTGGCGAGGGATCTGGCGATCGTACTGACGGCCCAGAGGCCGCAGGAGCGCCAGGCGCTACACCGACCGCCGACCCGTCCGCCGAAGCCGCAGTGCCAAGCACCGAGGAGCCCCAGCCGGGCGTCTACTTGAAGGCCGGCGAAGGTGTCTTCATCAACCTCCCCTGGGCGTCAAGCTCCAGGGCGCCGGTCGAGGGGGAGATCTACGATGGAGAAGTGCTTGCCTCCGCGGGGTTGACGGTGGTTGACGCGCCAAGCAGCAGCAGCAACGAGCTCGAAGAAGAGCGGCTGCTGCGGAAGTTGCTGTCGCTCTACCGCGCGCGGCAAGCCAAGCTGGAGTCCCGTGAGGCGCTTGTCGCGAAGGCGGGAGCAGACATTGAAAAGCGCGCGGAAGAGCTCGGGGGTTTCCACCGGGAAGCCCTCCGATCCCTGGCGGCGGAGCGGGAGCAGCTCGCCGAAGCGCAGAAGGCCTTCCTCCTCGAGAAGGCCGAAGTCGAAGAGCGGCAACGACTTGCCGTTGTGAAGCTAGCCGCGGAGGAGGGCGAGCTGGCGCAGCGGAAGTTCAATCTCGACGCCCACGAGGAGGAGCTCGCCGTGCGCGAGGAAAAACTCGGCGGAGCCCTCAAGCAAGCAGAGGACGCTGCCGCCGCCGCCGAGGCCGCCAAGAAGGGGTTGGAGACGAAGGTGGCGCAGTTAGAAGCCGATCTTGCCGAGAAGGGCAAAGAGCTCAGCGCCGCCAAGGACTCCAATGCGGGTCTTGAGTTGAAGCTAACCACTTTGACCAAGACTATGGACAGCGCCAAGAAGCGGGAGGCGACCCTGAAAGAAGAGATCAAGGCCGACAAGGCGCTGCTGGAGAGCATTGCCGCCACCCAAAATGCCTTCAGGAGAAATGTGGAGCACTGGACGGGAGTCTTGTGGATGCTGCCACAGATATCGACAAGGAGCTGACGCAGCTGGGGATGGAAGATCTCGGGTATCCCTCCGACGACAACCTCCAACCCAGCGCCAAGCTCGTCCTGTTCTTTAAGGGCGTGGCGACGGCCCTTCAGCGGCTCCGGGAAAGGATCCCCAAGCAGCTGGCCGACGAGTCGTGCAAGATCTGCGCGGGAGCTCTTCAGAAAGTGTTGATGAAGGTGGCCTTCCGCAATCCGGGCCTCCGCCTCACCAACATCCTCAGGACCTTGCCACCGGAAGCTGATCTGGAGGAGCTCACGGCCCTTGTCGCACCCATTGTGGACAAGGTGAGCGGGATCAAGAGGGTCGAAGGCGATCGCGTAGATTAGGCCGCCCATTTCTTCTTTCCTTGTCGCTGTTTATCATGTCATGAAAACAATCTGTTAGAGCTGCGACAAGCTATCTTTGTAATATAGCTTTGTTCTATGGAATGATTGCAATGTTATTCCCTTTACTTGATTCCTTCCTTTTTATGTTTTTGCCCTACGCTTTTAGGGAACTTGTCGGTGCAGGCACCTGAGCCGCGAGCGCTGAGTGCGGGACGTCAGCAGCCTGCTGGCGGTGCCGCTTCCGACAAGAAACCTTGTCGCTACTAGTCGCAGCTCACTTAAGTTGCTGAGCGGACTCGAAACAAAGTAAGGGCGCTAGTGGCTCACTTAAGTTGCTGAGCGGACTCGAAACAAAGTAAGGGCGCTAGCAGCTCACTTAAGTTGTTGAGCCGACTCGAAACAAAGTAAGGGCGCAACTAGCTATGAGTTGGTTCCTCCGCGCACAGGTTTTCCATACAAAGTGTGGTCGTTCAAGGGAGATAACTTAAAAATTTAAAAAATCTGATTGCTCAAACTTTGGCAACTTAGCTTTTCTGTTGTTTGCTTCCCGGCAAGGAAAAACTTTTCTTGAACGACGCCTGGTCCATACCATCGTCTTCTCCTCCCCCCCGGCAAACTTGTGGGCGAGGGGAACCTTCCTTTCAAAAGAAAGAAGAGACAATACAAGTATTGGCCTTTATGGCTCGTTATTGCTTACCGTGGGGTAGGTGCTGCACAAAGTGTCAGATCATATATGCCAAAAAATAAGAAGCATGAAATCGACAAAATGTGCGGAGCACAAGAGCTTTACTTATGCACGGGGTCTGCGCCCGGCTTTGTACAAAGGATTACATGCAACAGCGGCAAGACTTGTACAAAAGGTGGTTGCCGAAAGAGGTTCTGACAACCGCGCCTTACGGGTAAAACTTATGAAGATGTTCAATGTTCCAGGAGTTGCTCACCGGAATGCCATCTTCAGTCTCAAGGCGGACAGCGCCAGGCCTAGTGACTCGTTTCACCCGGTAAGGGCCTTCCCACTTCGGCGTCAACTTGTTGGAATTCTTGGCGGACTGAACACGCCGAAGAACAAGGTCGCCTTCCTCGAGACTTCTGGCATTAACTTTGTGGCTATGGTAGCGGCGCAAAGCTTGCTGGTAGCGAGCAGCTCGCACAGCAGCCTGAAGACGGTCTTCCTCAAGGAGCAGCGCGTCATCTTGTCGCAGCTGCTCTTGCTCAAGCTCATCATAAGCGAGCACTCGAGGTGACCCGTATACGAGTTTCGTGGGGATAATTGCCTCTGCTCCATAGACTAGAGCGAAAGGTGTCTGTCCAGTGGCTCGATTTGGCGTCGTCCTGATCGACCAAAGAACCACCGGCAGCTCCTCGATCTAGTTTCTTCCGCACTTGTGCAGCCTGTCGAAAGTTCTGGTCTTGAGCCCGCGCAGCACTTCAGCATTTGCCCTCTCCGCTTGACCGTTGCTTCTCGGGTGAGCAACAGAAGCGAAGCAGACCTTGGCGCCAAGATCTTGGGCGTACTGCATGAAGGTGTGGCTCGTAAATTGTGTACCGTTGTCGGTGATTATCCTGTTGGGGATCCCGAAGCGGCAAACAATCGACCTGAAGAACTTGACTGCTGACTGTGCTGTCACCTTCCTCACTGGTTCCACTTCCGGCCACTTTGTGAACTTGTCGATTGCAACGTACAAGTACTCAAAGCCGCCGACAGCTCGGGGAAAGGGGCCGAGGATGTCGAGCCCCCAGACCGAAAATGGCCAGGATAAAGGGATCGTCTGGACAGCTTGAGCTGGTTGGTGTATCTGCTTGGAATGGAACTGGCACGCTTCACACTTGGTTACTTGTGCAGTTGCATCCTGGAGGGCTGTCGGCCAAAAGAAACCTTGCCGGAATGCTTTGCCGACAAGTGCTCTCGCGCCAATGTGGTGACCACATATGCCTCCATGTATCTCTGCCAACAGCTTTTGTCCGTCTTCCCGGTGAATACACTTCAATTTCACACCGTTGAGTCTTCTTCTGTACAGTGTCTTTCCGCTTCTTCTTGCTCCTCGGGTAGTTCTCCTGTCTGAAGGAAACGGACAATCTGCTGCGCCCATGCTGGAGCTTGTGGCTCGACAACAAGGATTAAAGGCAAATCTGCGGCTGCGGGAACGTCCGCTTCTACGGCAAGAACTTGCGGGTCTGCCGGAGCTTGACGTTCCCCCGCAAGCTTGCCGGAGCAAAACTTGCCGGGAGCTTCTGCTTCAACGGAACAAACCTTGGGGTTTGCCGGAGCAGACTGCTCCTCAGCGCTCTTGGCGTTGATCTTGGGGACTGCTGCAGGAACATCTGCTTCTACGACGAGAACCTGCGGCTCTGCCGGAGCGTGACGTTCCCCGGCAAGCTTGCCGGAGCAAAACTTGTCGGGAGCTTCTGCTTCAACGGAACAAACCTTGGGGTTTGCCGGAGCAGACTGCTCCTCAGCGCTCTTGGCATTGATTTTGGGATTCTTGGCGGCGGCTTCGGGAAGCTCTGCCGGCAAATAGTCACCAGAAATCAACTTCCTCTTCTTGCTCTGTCTAGTTGACGGCATTACGGATGGTTGAGTCAGCTTGAGTACAAAGATCCCTGGTTCCACAGGTAACTTAAGTGCGGCACACTTTGACAGGCCATCTGCAATGGCGTTCTGAGCTCTTGGAACATGTTCCATTTGTAGGCCGTCAAAGTGCTCTTCTAGCTTCCTCACTTCGTCAACGTAAGCTTCCATCAACGGACTTTGATAATTCTTGTTCACTTGGCGGACGACAAGCTGTGAGTCACCCCTGACAATGAGCTTCTTGATCCCAAGGTCTGCCGCGATCCTGAGACCGGCAAGCAAGCCTTCATACTCTGCAGTATTGTTTGTTGCTTGCTCCTTAGGAAAGTGCATCTGGACTACGTACATGAGGTGCTCTCCGGTGGGTGCGACAAGCAGCATGCCAGCGCCGGCGCCTTGCAGCAAAAAGGCACCATCAAAGTACATTAGCCACTCTTTGCTCGCTTGCTTGACGGGGATGCTCGTTTCTGGAATTTCTTCATCTGGTGTTGGCGTCCATTCTGCTATAAATTCTGCCAATGCTCTGCTCTGGATAGTTGAAGTACTTTCAAACTTGAGGCCAAAGCTTGACAGTTCCAATGCCCACTCAACAATCCTGCCTGTCGCTTCTGGATTCTGAAGTATCCTCTTCAGCGGAAAGCGAGTGACAACTGTGATCTCATGTGCTTGGAAGTAATGGCGTAGCTTTCTCGAGGCCATGAGAAGGCCGAAAAGCAATTTCTGCACGCCAGAGTACCTTGACCTAGCCCCCTGCCGAAGGGAACTGACAAAGTAAACTGGACGCTGCACCATTTTCTTCTGTATCTCCTCTCGCATCTGCGCAGATCCATCTTTGTCGGGACCAGAGCTAGCCGGGGAAGCCCCCTGCTTGTCGCTGGTTGCTAGCTCGTCATCTGCCTCCCTCTCTGCTACTAACGCAGCACTAACCACTTGATTGGTTGCCGCTATGTACAGCAGCAACTTCTCTTGTGGCTTAGGTGCGACAAGTATTGGAGGGGAGGACAGGTATCTCTTCAAGTCTTGCAGCGCAGCCTCCGCTTCCGGAGTCCATCTCATTGGACCTGCCTTTTTCAATAATTTGAAAAACGGCAGGGCGCGCTCAGCAGACCTAGAGATAAACCTGCTGAGAGCAGCCACGCAACCGGCAAGTCTTTGTACATCCTTGACGTGCTTGGGTGCTTCAATCTGCTCAATGGCCTTGATCTTGTCGGGATTGGCTTCAATTCCCCGTTGAGACACGAAGAACCCGAGAAGCTTGCCGGAGGGGACTCCAAACACACACTTCTCTGGGTTGAGCTTGAGGCTGATCTTGCGCAGATTTGCAAAGGTCTTGTCTAAATCTTGAATCAAAGTTGCTCTGTCCTTGCTCTTGACCACTATGCCATCCATGTAAGCTTCCACATTTCTGTGTATTTGCGGCTCAAGAGCAACATGGACCACTCTTGCAAATGTTGAACCAGCATTTTTTAATCCGAAAGGCATCCGTATGAAACAGTACGTGCCACATGGAGTAATAAATGCGGTCTTCTCCTCATCCTCTTCTGCCATGAAGATCTGATGATATCCTGAGTATGCGTCAAGAAATGAAAGCAAATCACATCCGGCTGTGGAGTCAACAATCTGGTCAATGCGCGGCAAAGGAAATGGGTCTTTGGGACAAGCTTTGTTAACATCGGTAAAATCGATACAAAGTCTCCATTTCCCGCTTGCCTTGCGCACGACTACAAGATTGGCCAGCCACGTAGGATGGAGCACTCCTCTGACAAGGCCTGCTGCTTCCAGTTTCTTGATTTCTTCTGCAATGAATTCTTGGCGCTCCACTGCCTGCTTCCTGACCTTCTGCTTGACGAGCCGCGCATGAGGACAAACGGCAAGGTGGTGCTCAATCACTTTCCTGGGAACACCGGGGATGTCAGACGGTTGCCACGCAAACACGTCGACATTCGCCCACAGGAAAGCAACGAGCGCGCTTTCCTATTTAGGGTCGAGAGTGGCACTGATGGTGAAGGTACCACCAGTGCCGTCCTCCTTGGCGGACACCTTCTTCGTCTCTGGTGGAGCTGCCATCGTCTTCTTACACTTGCCGGTGGAGGTCGATGGTGCGTCCTTGATGGCAGCGCAGCACTCCGAAGAGGTGCGCTTGCTGGAGTGGGCATCAGAACTCTTGCCGGACTTGGTCTTCTTCCCCCCGAGAGCTTCAGCGGCAAGTGACTTGTGATCTGCTGCGGCTGCTGCTTCCCGGTAGATCTTGTCGGCGCAGATAAGAGCATCCTTCTTGTCGCCGGGGACAGAGATGACGCTTATCGGGCCTGGCATCTTCAGCATATTGTATGCATAGTGAGAGGCCGCCATGAACTTGGCGAGTGCTGGACGGCCAAGTATCCCATTGTAAGGCAATGGAATATCGGCAACGTCAAATGTGACTCTCTCAGTCCTGAAGTTTAGCTCGCTGCCAAATGTTACCGGCAGCGTGACTTTTCCCTTCGGCTTGCTCCTTCCCGTATTGATTCCTTGGAACGTGCCGGTCTCTTCGAGCTCGCTGTCAGGGATCTGGAGTTTCTGGAGTACAGCGGAGGAGATCAGGTTCAAGCAGGCCCCGCCGTCAACTAGCATCTTAGTGACCTTGAGGTTGCGGATAGTTGGTGAAACCAACATCGGCAAGCACTCGACCGCAGTTGTGCGATCAGGGTGGTCCTCAATGTCAAAGATGATAGGCGTGCTGGACCATTTCAGAAGCTTGCGCGATTCGACAGGTGGTTCCGCTGCATTGACTTCCCGCACCCACTGCTTGAGTTGGCGGTGTGAAGTATGGAGAGAAGCACCACCGTCAACGCACAGGACTTCTGTGGCTTTCTGGAACTCCTGCTCACTGGTCTCGACATCATCCATGTCTTCGTCGTCGTCGTCTTCATCGTTGTCGCGGCCGCGGGGAGGTCTATCTCCTTGCCACTGCTTGGCCTTGCTGCGGCGTCCTCCCCGGCCGGCGCGCTTCTTGCCGGATTCTCCAGCACCTCCTTGGGCCCTCTCCTTGTTGCGTCGCTCGTACTCAGCCTTTTGCTGCTGAACAAGCTGCTCGACTTTCTTGCAGCTCTGGAGGTCGTGGCCCTTGGTGCGGTGAATCTTGTAGTACTGCTTGTCGGAGCCGTCCTGCTTGTCGGTGGCCACCACAGCCTGACAGTTGGTGCACACGGCAACCTCCTTGCCGGAGCTACCAACTTTTGCTTTCTTGGTGCCACTTTCGTTGCCGGACTGCTCAACGACTAGCACTTCTTTGCCTTTCTTCTTCCTGTTGCGCCGCCGGTTTTTCTTTGCCGGGGCAGTATCTTCGCTGTCAGATCCTTCTACTCCGGTCTTCTCTCCGGGGAGTTTCCTCCCTTCCTCAGCGCGTGCACACTTGTCGGCCAGGGCATACAGCTCACTGACGTCTCTGATCCTGCACATCACCATCTCCTCCCGCATCCTGCAGTTACGCACGTTCTGATGAAATGTGCTGATGACCGCGGCGGGGTGGACGTCTGGGATGTTGTACTGTACATGGCTGAACCTCTGAATGTACTTGCGCAGGGGCTCTCCTTCCTTCTGGACGAGCAGATGAAGGTCACTCTCTTGGCCATGAGGTTTGTGGCCGCCTGTAAAGGCGCCGACAAACTGATGGCATAGGTCTGCCCAGGAGGATATGGAGTTGTCCGGCAAGTGCATGAGCCAGGACCTGACGTTGGGCTTGAGCACCAACGGGAAGTAGTTGGCAAGGATCTTATCGTTCCGCCCCCCAGCAGCCTGCACCGTGATGGTGTAGATGCTGAGGAACTCTGACGGATGCGACTTGCCGTCGTACTTCTCTGGCACATTTGGTTTGAAATTCTTCGTGCTGGGCCACTGGACTTGCCGCAGCTCACGAGTGAACGCAGGGCAACCTACCGTGTACGGCAAGTCGCCTGGTTCCCCTGGCGCATGCATGTCGACAGAGGGTCCAGCGCGCTGGTCTGATTAACGTCGCGCTTCTCTTCGGCGCTCGATGCGAGTACGAGCGTCCTCTTGCTGCCGTTCTTGAAGAACTTGGCGCCGATCGCGATGATCTCGCGGATCTGACGACGCGGTGGAGTCGCTGTCGAGGTGGATCCAACGAGTCGGCGATCTTGGCCTTCGGGGCGGAGAGTGCACAGAGGTTGCACCCCCACCGGTCTTGTCGCCACCGGCTCGTGCCTGACTGACTGGCTGCGGCTGCGACGTGCTCGGCTGCCGCTGAGTGTCGCCGTTGGCGAAGCCGATGAGACTCTGGATGGTAGCCCTCCAGTTGTCGATCTTGTCCGCCGTCGGAGGGTAGTCTAGGAGCAGTTGAGCTCGCGCCAAAGCTTCTGCTGTAGTGGCGGGTGGTGGTGGCGAACGGTGCGAGGAGCGGGATATGCTCGGACTTCTAACCACGTTAGAAGGAGCAGTATCTCGTCCAGGCGACCGTGCCTCGCTCGTGCCAGCATGCTGGTGTGCATGGTGGTCTTGAGTGCTCCGAGATCCACCAGCTCGATCTTGATCTAGCAAACGCATGGTACCATGAGTACGATGACGTTGCCGGTCCCGCGCCTCCTGAGATGGGCGCGGTGCATGTACGGACGCCGAGGTCTTGGAGTGCGCCCAGTCGTTGTGGGAGCCGGCTACGCCACCGATAGGCAGCACAGCCTTGTCCTTGGACCTGGCAGCACCGTGAGCTCCCTCGTCGACGCGTGTTCTTCCGCCGGCGCCTGCCCCATCAGCCGTTTGCTGCGGGGATGGTGGGTTCGGCGCGGACGGAGCAGCTGCCTCCGAAACCTTCTTCTTCGGCGGCATGTTGATGAAGATGATGAAGATCTAGCTCGCGAGAACACCGGATCTGGTTCACACAACTTCGACGCCCCTACCTGGCGCGCCAAAGATGTCGGGGTACTGATCCACGAACACCTATGGGACCGGCGGACCGAGTCCCTTTCGGTTCGGCGGGGGCGGAGATCGTGCAAAGAGCAAATCGAGGCGATACACACGAGCGATTTACCCAGGTTCGGGCCACACGGATGCGTAAAACCCTACTCCTCCTTTGTGGTTTGTATTGATTTCTTGCTCGGGAGTGCGGAGTGCTACAGTACACTTCAGCAGCTAACGAGACCAAGCGTGAGTGTTTTTCGAACCAGCTAACAGCTAACCCCCCTACATTGCACACGGGCCTCCTTTTATATGCTCAAGGGGTCACCGACAGGTGGCAACGGAGGCAAAGGGTAAAAATGGAAAGGTGCTGCGGTAGGTACAACTACCTGCTACAGTGTATCATACCTAACCCTGACGGCAGGGGACAAGGGCCTTAAATGCCCGTCTGTGTCGCCTAAACAGTGCAAAAAGGGACCGTCAGGGGCACCACCGCTCGCCACGATGGCAAACTTGTCAGCGCCGCTTGCCACCGCGCACCGCAAGCTGCACAGCTTTCCGCCACGTACGCCTGGAGGGGTCCCAGAGCGACACGTTGGTGGATGTGCTGGAGCGCGGGCACAGTGGTGTCTTGCCGCGGCAAGCGCCTTGCCGCGGTTGTTGTCTTGTCGTGCCCGGGAGCTTGTCGCTCACCGGGCCTTGCCGGGGCGCGTGGTGCGCCGCGGCAAGTTCCTTGAAATGCCTTGAGTGGCCTTCCCGGCAAGCTCCTCTTGCCGGGGTCTTGGGATGCCTTTGTTAGCCTTCCCGGCAAGCTCCTCTTGCCAGGGTCTTGTCTTCTTGACTTGGATACTTTGTTCTTGAATGGCTCCAAAGGAACCACAGAGGACCTTGGCGGTCACCCGGCAAGCCTCGCCGCGGGATGCTGCGACTGCCCGTGCACAAGTTCGGGATACTAGGGTACCCCTACTCTAGTACACCGACACTTTCTTTGGCCATGTTATTTTGAGCAGACATAATTGCTTTGTTAGTATGCTTGAAGCATTATTATTATTATGTCAATATAAACTTTTGTCTTGAATCTTTCGAATCTGAATATTCATATCACAATTAAGAATATTTGCATTGAAATTATGCCAAGTAGCACTCCGCATCAAAAATTCTCTTTTTATCATTTACCTACTCGAGGACGAGCAGGAATTAAGCTTGGGGATGCCTGATACGTCTCCAACGTATCTATAATTTTTGATTGCTCCATGCTACATTTTCTACTGTTTTGGACTATATTGGGCTTTATTTTTCACTTTTATATTATTTTTGGGACTAACCTATTAACCGGAGGCCCAGCCCAGAATTGCTGTTTTTTTGCCTATTTCAGTGTTTCGAAGAAACAGAATATCAAATGGAGTCCAAACGGAATGAAACCTTCGGGAACGTGATTTTCTCACCGAACGTGATCCAGGAGACTTGGACCCTACGCCAAGGCATCAGAGAGGCGGTCACGAGGGTGGGGGGCGCCCCCCTAGGGCGCGCCCCCTGCCTCGTGGGCCCCTCCGAGCTCCACCGACGTACTCCTTCCTCCTATATATACCTACGTACCCCCAAACAAACAGATACGGAGCCAAAAACCTAATTCCACCGCCGCAACTTTCTGTATCCACGAGATCCCATCTTGGGGCCTATTCCGAAGCTCCATCGGAGAGGGCCGTCATCACGGAGGGCTTCTACATCATCATAGCCTCTCCGATGAAGTGGGAGTAGTTTACCTCAGACCTTCGGGGTCCATAGTTAGTAGCTAGATGGCTTCTTATCTCTTTTTGGATCTCAATACAAAGTTCCCCCCCTCTCTTGTGGAGATCTATTCGATGTAATCTTCTTTTTGCGGTGTGTTTGTTGAGACCGATGAATTGTGGGTTTATGATCAAGTCTATCTATGAATAATATTTGAATCTTCTCTGAATTCTTTTATATATGATCGGTTATCTTTGCTAGTCTCTTTGAATTATCCGTTTGGTTTGGCCAACTAGATTGGTAGTTCTTGCCATGGGAGAAGTGCTTAGCTTTGGGTTCGATCTTGCGGTGTCCTTTCCCAGTGACAGAAGGGGCAGCAAGGCACGTATTGCATCGTTACCATCGAGGATAACAAGATGGGGTTTATTTCATATTGCATGAATTTATCTCTCTACATCATGTCATCTTGCTTAAAGCGTTACTCTGTTTTTAACTTAATACTCTAGATGCATGCTGGATAGCGGTCGATGAGTGGAGTAATAGTAGTAGATGCATAATCGTTTCGGTCTACTTGTCACGAACGTGATGCCTATATACATGATCATGCCTAGATATTCTCATAACTATGCTCAATTCTGTCAATTGATCAATAGTAATTTTTTCACCCACCGTAGAATACTTATGCTCTTGAGAGAAGCCACTAGTGAAATCTATGGCCCCCGGGTCTATTCTCATCATATTAATCTCAATCACTTTAATCTTGCTTTGCTTTTAATTTGCCTTTTACTTTTCACTTTGCATCTTTATATCAAAAATACCAAAAATATTATATCTATCAGATCTCACTCTCGTAAGTGACCGTGAAGGGATTGACAACCCCTAATCACGTTGGTTGCGAGTAGCTATCGTTTTGTGCAGGTACAAGGGACTTGAGCGTAGCCTCCTACTGGATTGATACCTTGGTTCTCAAAAACTGAGGGAAATACTTACGCTACTATGCTGCATCATCCCTTCCTCTTCGGGGAAATCCAACGCAAGCTCAAGAGGTAGCAATAAGGTAATTTAATTTTCTTTCTAGGAAAGTGTTCCATGCCTTTCCTGAACAGAAATTGGAATCTAATATTCCCTTCTTTCATATTAATAATTGCACCAATCGTTCTAAGGAAAGGTCTACCAAGAATAATGGGACATGTAGGATTGCAATCAATGTAAAGAACAATGAAATCTACAGGCACATAATTCCTATTTTAAACAATAAGAACATCATTAATCCTTCTCATAGGTTTCTTAATAGTGGAATACACAAGATGCAAATTTAAAGAACAATCGTCAAATTCACGGAATCCTAACACATCACACAAAGTTTTTGGAATCGTGGAAACACTAACACCCAAATCACATAAAGCATAGAATTCATGATCTTTAATTTTAGAAAGTTCCAGTTCAAGCTTTTCTTCATAAGATTGCATTAAAGCATCAACGATATGTTTAGTAAAAGCTTTATTTTGATTATAAGCATGCGGAGAATTTAGCACGGATTGCAACAAGGAAATACAATATATTAAAGAACAATTATCATAATTAAATTTCTTGAAATCCAAAATAGTGGGTTCATTGCTATGTCAAGTTTTGACCTCATCAATCCCACTTTTACCAAATTTTGCATCAAGATCTAAAAACTCTGAATCATTGGGACACCTTTAACTAAAGTTAACTCATCTCCAGTCCCATAATTATCAAGATTCATATTGCAAAACAAAGATTTAATAGGAGACACATCAATCACTTTTAGATATTCATCCTTATTATCATCAAAACTAGAAGAACACGCTTTTATAAAGCAATCTTTTTTAGCACGCATCCTAGCGGTTCTTTCTTTGCACTCATCAATGGAAATTCTCATGGCTTTGAGAGACTCATTGATATCATGCTTAGGTGGAATATATCTAAGTTTCAAAGAATCAACATCAAGAGAAATTCTATCCACGTTCCTAGCCAACTCATCAATCTTAGACCGTTTTTCTTCAATCAAAGCATTGAAACTCTTTTGCGAACTAATAAATTCTTTAATATTAGATTCAAAATTAGAGGGCATCTTATTATAATTTCCGTAAGAATTGTTGTAGGAATTACCATAATTATTAGAGGAATTACTAGGAAACGGCCTAGGATTAAAATTTCCTCTATATGCGTTGTTACCAAAATTGTTCCTACCAACAAAATTCACATCCATAGATTCATTATTATTCTCAATCAAAGTAGACAAAGGCATATCATTAGGATCAGAAGAAACACTCTTATTAGCAAACAATTTCATATGTTCATCCATCTTTACACTCAAAACATTAATTTCTTCTATTGCATGCACCTTTTTACTAGTAGATCTTTCAGTGTGCCATTGAGAATAATTAGACATAATATTATCTAGGAGTTTGGTAGCTTCTCCTAAAGTGATTTCCATAAAAGTGCCTCCCATGGCCGAATCTAAAAGATTTCTAGAAGCAAAATTCAATCCAGCATAATTACGTATCATTAATTTCATCCTCTCCCAAGCTTGTGCAACATGTTCATGATCAAGTTGCTTAAAATTCATAATATCGTTTCTAAGAGAGATGATCTTAGCGGGAGGAAAATAGTTAGAGATAAAAGCATCTTTGCACTTATTCCATGAATCAATACTATTTTTAGGCAAAGAAGAAAACCAAGTTTCAGCACGATCTCTAAGTGTAAACGAAAATAGCTTCAATTTAACAATATCATTATCCACATCTTTATTCTTTTGCATATCACACAAATCAACAAAGCTATTCAGATGGGTAGCGGCATCTTCACTAGGAAGGTCGGAAAACGGATCTTTCATGACAAGATTCAGCAAAGCAGTATTAGTTTCACAAGATTCAGCATCGGTAAGAGGAGCAATCAGATTGCTAATAAAATCATTATTGTTGGTATTAGAAAAGTTACACAATTTAGTATTATCTTGAGCCATCGTGACAAACAATCCAACACACAAGCACACAAGAAGCAAGCGAAAAGAGACGAACTAGAAAAGAGAGGGGGAACGGAAAAAGAGGGCGAATAAAATGGCAAGGGTGAAGTGGGGGAGAGGAAAACGAGAGGCAAATGGCAAATAATGTAATGTGAGGGATAAGAGTTTGTGATGGGTACTTGGTATGTCTTGACTTGTGCGTAGATCTCCCCGGCAACGGTGCCAGAAATGGCTTGTTGACGGGAGATCAAATCTTGACTTGACTTGGTGCAACCTCCCAACAACGGCGCCAGAAATCCTTCTTGCTACCTCTTGAGCACTGCGTTGGTTTTCCCTTGAAGAGGAAAGTGTGATGCAGCAAAGTAGCGTAAGTATTTCCCTCAGTTTTTGAGAACCAAGGTATCAATCCAGTAGGAGACTACATGCAAGTCCCTCGTACCTACACAAACAAATAAGAACCTCGCAACCAACGTGATAAAGGGGTTGTCAATCCCTTCACGGTCACTTACGAGAGTGAGATCTGATAGAGATAATAAGATAAATAAATATTTTTGGTATTTTTATGATATATATTGAAAGTAAAGATTGCAAAGTAAAATAGATAGGAAACTTTATATGATAAAAGATTGACCCCGGGGCCATAGGTTTCACTAGTGGCTTCTCTAAAGATAGCATAAGTATTACGGTGGGTGAGCAAATTACTGTCGAGCAATTGATAGAAGAGTGCATAATTATGAGAATATCTAGGCATGATCATGTACATAGGCATCACGTCCACGACAAGTAGACCAAAACGATTCTGCATCTACTACTATTACTCCACACATCGACCGCTATCCAGCATGCATCTAGAGTATTAAGTTCATAAGAATAGAGTAATGCATTAGGCAAGATAACATGATGTAGAGGGATAAACTCAAGCAATATGATATAAACCCCATCTTTTTGTCCTCGATGGCAACAATACAATACGTGCGTTGCTGCCCCTACTGTCACTGGGAAAGGACACCGCAAGATTGAACCCAAAGCTAAGCACTTCTCCCATTGAAAGAAAGATCAATCTAGTAGGCCAAACAAAACTGATAATCCGAAGAGACTTGCAAAGATAACCAATCATACATAAAAGATTTCAGAGAAGAATCAAATATTGTTCATAGATAAACTTGATCACAAACCCACAATTCATCGGATCTCGACAAACACACCGCAAAAAGAGTTACATGAAATATTGAAGGAAATATGCCCTAGAGACAATAATAAAGTTGTTATTTATATTTCCTTATATCATGCTAAATGTTTATTATTCATTCTAGAATTGTATTAGCTGGAAACTTAGTACATGTGTGAATACATAGACAAACAGAGTGTCCCTAGAATGCCTCTACTTGACTAGCTCGTTAATCGAAGATGGTTAATTTTCCTAGCCATGGACATATGTTGTCATTTGATGAATAGGATCACATCATTAGAGAATGATGTGATGGACAAGACCCATCCGTTAGCTTAGCATAATGATCGTTCAGTTTTTTTGCTACTGCTTTCTTCATAACTTATACATGTTCCTCAGCCTATGAGATTATGCAACTCCCGAATACTAGAGGAACACCTTGTGTGCTATCAAACGTCACAACCTAACTGGGTGATTATAAAGATGCTCTACAGGTGTCTCCGATGGTGTTTGTTGAGTTGGCATAGATCGAGATTAGGGTTTGTCACTCTGTGTATCGGAGAGGTATATCTGGGCCCTCTCGGTAATGCACATCACTCTAAGCCTTGCAAGCATTGTGACTAATGAGTTAGTTGCGGGATGATGCATTACGGAACGAGTGAAGAAACTTTCCGGTAACGATATTGAACTAGGTATGAGAATACGATGATCGAATCTCGGGCTAGTAACATACCGATGACAAAGGGAACAACGTATATCATTATGCGGATTGACCGATAAAGATCTTCGTAGAATACGTGGGAGCCAATATGAACATCCAGGTTCCGCTATTGGTTATTGACAGGAGACGTGTCTCGATCATGTCTACATAGTTCTCGAACCCGTAGGGTCCGCACGCTTAACGTTCGGTGATGATCGATATTATGAGTTTATGTGTTTTGATGTACTGATGTTTGTTCGGAGTCCCAGATGAGGTCGGGGACATGACGAGGAGTCTCGAAATGGTCGATACATAAAGATCGGTATATTGGAAAGCTATATTCGGACATCAGAAAGGTTCCGAGTGATTCAGGTATTTCTCGGAGTACCGGAGAGTTACGGGAATTCGTATTGGGCCTTATTGGTCCATACGAGAAAGGAGAGAAAGGCCTCAAGGGTGGCCGCGCCCCTTCCCCATGGACTGGTCCGAATTGGACTAGGGAAAGGGGGCCCCCTTCCTTCTTTCTCCTTCTCCTTCTCCCTTTCCTTTTTCCTATTCCATGTAGGCCCCCCTTTCCGATCATTGTGCTAAGATAACGGATGGGTGCCGGGGTACGGATCCACGGGCACCTATGGGACCGGCGGACCGAGTCCCTTTCGGTTCGGCGGGGGCGGAGATCGTGCAAAGAGCAAATCGAGGCGATACACGCGAGCGATTTACCCAGGTTCGGGCCGCACGGATGCGTAAAACCCTACTCCTGCTTTGTGGTTTGTATTGATTTCTTGCTCGGGAGCGCGGAGTGCTACAGTACACTTCAGCAGCTAATGAGACCGAGCGTGAGTGTATCTGGGCTCGCTAAACCCCCCCCCCCCTACGTTGCGCACGGGCCTCCTTTTATATGCTTAAGGGGTCACCGACAGGTGGCAACGGAGGCAAAGGGTAAAAATGGAAAGGTGCTGCGGTAGGCACAGCTACCTGCTACAGTGTATCATACCTAACCCTGACGGCAGGGGACAAGGGCGGTAAATGCGCGTCTGTGTCGCCTAAACAATGCAAAAAGGGACCGCCAGGGACGCCACCGTTCGCCACGATGGCGATCTTGTCAGCGCCGCTTGCCACCGCACGCCGCTGGCTGCACAGCCTCCCGCCACGTACGCCTGGAAGGGTCCCAGAGCGACACGTTGGTGGATGTGCTGGAGCGCGGGCACAGTGGTGTCTTGCCGCGGCGAGCGCCTTGCCACGGTTGTTGTCTTGTCGTGCCCGGGAGCTTGTCGCTCACCGGGCCTTGCCGGGACGCGTGGTGCGCCGCGGCAAGTTCCTTGAAATGCCTTGGGTGGCCTTCCCGGCAAGCTCCTCTTGCCGGGGTCTTGGGATGCTTTTGTTAGCCTTCCCGGCAAGCTCCTCTTGCCGGGGTCTTGTCTTCTTGGCTTGGACACTTTGTTCTTGAATGGCTCCAAAGGAACCACGGAGGACCTTGGCGGTCACCCGGCAAGCCTTGCCGCGGGATGCTGCGACTGCCCGTGCACAAGTTCGGGATACTAGGGTACCCCTACTCTAGTACACCGACAGGAGCCCCCGGGCCTGGGCCATACACGGTGCCGAGCGCTGTTGGGCCAGGCCCAAAACAGGGCACGGGCACGCGCGGCCTAGGTTACGCCGTATCTCACTCCGTATCCACCGCGTCCTCCCCGAACGGCACGCGTTGAATGCGGCGTTGTGGGAGAGATCGTGGGTGGTTTCTTTATTCGGAAATGCGGAACGTCCGCCCCCTCCCTCTTTATAAGCAGGGGAAACAGGGGCAGTTCGCCCACTCGCCCGTTGCTGCTTCCAATCTCAGAAATCTCCGCCGCTCCCTCGCCTTCCCAAAGCTGAGAGAGAGAGAGAGCAGTGCTCCGCCCCCCATCGCCACCAGCACCACCAACGCCGTCGACCTCCTCCACTACTTCCGCCATGGCTCCAAAAGCCGACAAGGGGAAGGTCGTGAAGTCGACCGAGGCGCAGCGGCTTGCAGTGCTACGGAAGGAGCGGGCCGTCTTCCCCCCCAAGCTTGGCGCGAAGGAGCTGAGGGAGAACTACTACCTTTTTTGGTCGACGGAGACGCGCGCGCATCCGCGCACGAAGGTACCCCCCACCGCCGCTTGGAAGAAAGCCCCAAACGGATACCCTTTCTTCGCATTGTTCTTCTACTGCGGGCTCTGCCCGCCTTTCTCTGAATTCTTCGGCGACATCATGAATACCTACGGATTCCACCTCCTTGACTTCACCCCCAATGCCGTTCTGACCATGGCAGTTTTCGCACATCTCTGCGAAAACTTTGTCGGAGTCCATCCCAACGTAGCCCTCTTCCGCCACTTCTTCATACCCCGAGTAGAGAGAGGAGAGCCTCTATCCGGCGGAATCGCCTGGATCTCAAGGGCCGGCAAGAAGGAAACGTATCTGGAGGGAGAATTCCGCGGCAAGTGGGAGGAGTGGAGAGCAGATTGGTGCTGGATTGACGAGGAGAACCCGCAGCCATTCACCACCCGGCGCCGAACCCCAGTAGCACGCAGCAGCGATTGGAGTGACGTGGCCCCGGAAGACGACAGGCTGAAGATTGCCGTCACCAGGATCCTACGCCTCAGGCTTGCCGGGCTTACTGTTGGCGCTGTTGGCGCAGACTTCCTTCGCCGCCGCATCGCCCCCCTGCAGGAACGGGGGAGGCCCACTTGGGAGTTCAAGAATGCGGCAGATATCATGAGGCTGCGGCCGGGCCTCAACTTCAACTTCACAATTCTGGAGCTCAACGCGATGCTGCAGGAGCTCTTCAAGTATGACCCCCAACATCCCGAAGTTTTCAGGTTGCCGGGGGGCGTCGTTCCGCTATGCAACAACTCCTCGCTCGACCGCATCCGCGCAATGATGCCGGAGTGCGACTCGCATGGAATTGTGCCAACTTGGCAGGAGCCTGCAGACGACGTCGTGCAGCAGTTCTTCGATGACTTGGTGGAAGTGCCGATCCACTCCGACGAGAAGGACAGCCTCACCCGCGACACCACCGATGCGGAGATGGCACTCATCGCCACTAGGCTGGAAGAGGCGGCGGCAGCCGCAGCCGCGGCCGAGTTTGGATTCACCGTGGAGGAGGCAGATGCAGCAGAAGCGGCAAGCCGTGCCGAGCGAGGGGAGCCCGCCGGCAAGAAGGAGCTTGCCGGGCGTGACGCCGAGCCGAGCGAGCCTGCCAAGGACACGAGCGGCTCGTTGGAAATCAACTCCTCTTGCTCCTCATCTTCGGGCAGCTCGCTGCAAGCAGAGCCTCCATCCCCACCAAGAAGGCGTCTCCGCAAGGCCAGTGACGTGGCGGAGCGGCAAGCGGGTCAACAGTCGCCGCGCCGCGTGACACGCTCCACGGCGGCAAACACCGTTGCCACGGGAGCGCCTCATGCTGCGACGGCAACTGGAGCGGGGTCTAGCCGGACCACCACTTCAGTTCCTGCCGCTGCTCACGCCGCGCCGGCAGCCGGGGCGGGGTCGTCTTAGACCACCGCCACTGCTCCCTCCAAGCGGCCAAGGGAAGCTTCTCCTCCGCCTCCTCGCACCGGGCGCGCGCCGGACTTCGACTTCTCCGCATTCAGCTCCGACGAGGAAGAAGAAGAAGAGTAAGCTTCTCTTGCTGTTCTTGCAGTTCTTCAATTCTTGCTGTTTTTCTTGTATCTCATTTGCTTTTCTTTCTGAACTTGTTCCTCTTTAGGACTCTGGCCCAGAGAGCGGCAAAGAGAGCTAAGGTCCCGGTGATCGTCATTGAGGACGAGTCCACTGCGACAGCAGGTGGCGCGCCCGAGACAACCTTGCCGGACCCGGCGACTTTTCTCCAGAGCAGCCCCTAGCGTAAGTGTATGATTTACTTTCCGCTGCGAGGTGTGCATGGGTACTTGTCTTTGCTGATATCTGCTTGTTGATTTGTGTAGGAGCCGAGCGGCCCCACCGGGAGCCAAGGGAGAATCCCCCGACAAGGGAGAATTCTCCAACAAGGGAGGGCTTTCCGGTAAGGGAGAAGTCTCCGGCAAGGGAGGGTTCTCCGGCAAGGGACAGCGCCAGCGGCCCTCCGACGGCGGAGAACCTGACTGCAGAAACTGGCACAGGTAACCCTTTTGCTTCAAAACCTCCCTTGGGTTCTTCTTCTCTTGATCTTCTTTTTGTTGGATATTTGCTTGACTCTTCCCCCTTTTCCGGCCGTCAGACCCATCCGCTGCAGAGAAGATGGAGACCGAGGTCGCTGCCGACGAAGCAGCCGGTGGTGGCGATGCCGCCGGCGCAGAGGCCGCCAAGGCTGCCGCCGCGGCAACTGGCGAGGGGTCTGGCGATCGCACTGACGGCCCTGAGGCCGCAGGAGCGTCAGGCGCTGCACCGACCGCCGACCCGTCCGCCGCTGCCGCAGCGCCAGGCTCTGAAGAGCCCCAGCCAGGCGTATACTTGAAGGCCGGTGAAGGCGTCTTCATCAACCTCCCCTGGGCGTCGAGCTCCAGGGCGCCGGTCGAGGGAGAGATCTTCGACGGGGAAGTGCTCGCCTCCGCTGGGCTGACGCTGGTCGACGCGCCAAGCAGCAGCAGCAACGAGTCTGAGGAGGAGCGGCTGCGGCGGAAGTTGCTGTCGCTCTACCGCGCGCGGCAAGCCAAGCTGGAATCCCGTGAGGCGCTTGTCGCGAAGGTGGGAGCAGACATCGAAAAGCGCGCGGAAGAGCTCAGGGGTTTCCACTGGGAAGCTCTCCGGTCCTTGGCAGAGGAGCGGGAGCAACTTGCCGAAGCGCAGAAGGCCTTCCTCCTCGAGAAGGCTGAAGTCAAAGAGCAGCAACGACTTGCCGCTGTGAAGCTATCCGCAGAGGAGGGCGAGCTGGCGCAGCGGAAGGTCAATCTTGACGCCCACGAGGAGGAGCTTGCCGTGCGCGAGGAAAAACTCGGCAGAGCCCTCAAGCAAGCAGAGGACGCTGCCGCCGCCGCCGAGGCCGCCAAGAAGGAGTTGGAGACGAAGGTGGCGCAGTTAGAAGCCGATCTTGCTGAGAAGGGCAAAGAGCTCAGCGCCGCCAAGGACTCCAATGCGGGTCTTGAGTCGAAGTTGACTGCTTTGACCAAGACGCTAGACGGCGCCAAGAAGCAGGAGGCGACCTTGAAAGAAGAGATCAAGGCCGACAAGGCGCTGCTGGAGAGCATTGCCGCCACCCAAAATGGCTTCAGGAAAAATGTGGAGCACTGGACGGAGAGTCTTGTGGATGCTGCCACAGATATTGACAGGGAGTTGGCACAGCTGGGGATGGAGGATCTCGGGTATCCCTCCGACGAGAACCTCTAACCCAGCGCCAAGCTCGTCTTGTTCTTCAAGGGTGTGGGGACAGCCCTCCAGCGACTCCGGGAGAGGATCCCCAAGCAGTTGGCCGACGAGTCGCGCAAGATCTGCATGGGAGCTCTTCAGAAAGTGTTGATGAAGGTGGCCTTCCGCAATCCGGGACTCAACTTCACCAACGTCCTCAAGACCCTGCCGCCGGATGCTGATCTGGAGGCGCTCAAGGTCCTTGTCGCACCCATTGTGGACAAGGTGAGCGGGATCAAGAGGATCGAGGGCGATCGCGTAGATTAGGCCGCCCGTTTCTTCTTTTCTTGTCGCTGTTTATCATGTTATGAAAACAATTTGTTAGAGCTGCGACAAGCTATCTTTGTAATATAACTCTACTCTAGGCAATGATTGCAACGTTATTCCGTTTACTTTATTCCTCCCTTTGTATGTCTTTTTACCCTACGCTTTTAGGGAACTTGCCGGTGCAGGCACCAGAGCCGCGAGCGCTGAGTGCGGGACGTCAGCAGCCTGTTGGCGGTGCCGCTACCGACAAGAATCCTTGTCACAACTAGTTGCTGCTCGCTTAAGTTGTTGAGCGGACTCGAAACAAAGTAAGGGCGCAACTAGCTACGAGTTGGTTCCTCCGCGCATAGGTTTTCCATACAAAGTGCGGTCGTTCAAGGGAGATAACTTAAAACTTAAAAAATCTGATTGCTCAATCTCTGGCAACTTAGCTTTTCTGTTGTTTGCTTCCCGGCAAGGCGAAACTTTCTTGAACGACGCCTGGTCCATACCATCGTCTTCTCCTTTCCTCCCCGGCAAACTTGTGGGCGAGGGAACCTTTCTTTCCTTGAGAGAAAAGAAAGAAGAGAAAATAAAGATATGGAGCCTTACGGCTCGTTATTGCTTACCGGGGTTTAGGTGCTGCACAAAGTGTCAGATAACACATGCATAAAATAGAAAGCATGAAATTGACAAAATGTGCGGAGCACATGAGCTTTACTTATGCACGGGGTCTGCGCCCGGCTTTGTACAAAGGATTACATGCAACAACGGCAAGACTTGTACAAAAGGTGATTGCCGGAACAGGTTCCGGCAACCATGCCTTACGGGTAAAACTTACGAAGATGCTCAATGTTCCAGGAGTTGCTCACCGGAATGCCATCTTCGGTCTCAAGGCGGACAGCGCCAGGCCTAGTGACTCGTTTCACCCGGTAAGGGCCTTCCCACTTCGGGGTCAACTTGTTGGAATTCTTGGTGGACTGAACACGCCGAAGAACAAGGTCGCCTTCCTCGAGACTTCTGGCATTAACTTTGCGGCTATGGTAGCGGCGCAAAGCTTGCTGGTAGCGAGCAGCTCGCACAGCAGCCTGAAGACGGTCTTCCTCAAGGAGCAGCGCGTCATCTTGTCGCAGCTGCTCTTGCTCGAGCTCATCATAAGCGAGCACTCGAGGTGACCCGTATACGAGTTCCGTGGGGAGAACTGCCTCTGCTCCATAGACTAGAGCGAAAGGTGTCTGGACAGTGGCTCGATTTGGCATCGTCCTGATCGACCAAAGAACCACCGGCAGCTCCTCGATCCAGTTTCTTCCGCACTTGTGCAGCCTGTCGAAAGTTCTGGTCATGAGCCCGCGCAGCACTTCAGCATTTGCCCTCTCCGCTTGACCGTTGCTTCTCGGGTGAGCAATAGAAGTGAAGCAGACCTTGGCGCCAAGATCTTGGGCGTACTGCATGAAGGTGTGGCTCGTAAATTGTGTACCGTTGTCGGTGATTATCCTGTTGGGGATCCCGAAGCGGCAAACAATCGACCTGAAGAACTTGACTGCTGACTGTGCTGTCACCTTCCTCACTGGTTCCACTTCCGGCCACTTTGTGAACTTGTCGATTGCAACGTACAAGTACTCAAAGCCGCCGACAGCTCGGGGAAAGGGGCCGAGGATGTCGAGCCCCCAGACCGAAAATGGCCAGGATAAAGGGATCGTCTGGAGAGCTTGAGCTGGTTGGTGTATCTGCTTGGAATGGAACTGGCACGCTTCACACTTGGTTACTTGTGCAGTTGCATCCTGGAGGGCTGTCGGCCAAAAGAAACCTTGCCGGAATGCTTTGCCGACAAGTGCTCTTGCGCCAATGTGGTGTCCACATATGCCTCCATGTATCTCTGCCAACAGCTTTTGTCCGTCTTCCCGGTGAATACACTTCAATTTCACACCGTTAATCCTCTTCTGTATAGTGTCTTGTCGACAAACTGGTACATACTTGACTGCCGGGCTACTCTTTCCGCTTCTTCTTGCTCTTCGGGAAGTTCTCCTGTCTTAAGGAAACGGACAATCTTGTGTGCCCATGCTGGAGCTTGTGGCTCGACAACAAGGACTAAAGGCAAATCTGCCGCTGCGGGAATATCCGCTTCTACGGCGAGAACCTGCAGATCTGCCGGAGCTTGATGTTCCCCGGCAAGCTTGCCGGAGCAAAACTTGCCGGGAGCTTCTGCTTCAACGGAACAAACCCTGGGGTTTGCCGGAGCAGACTGCTCCTCAGCGCTCTTGGCGTTGATCTTGGGGATTGCTGCGGGAACATCCGCTTCTGCGGCGAGAACCTGCGGCTCTGCCGGAGCGTGACGTTCCCCGACAAGCTTGCCGGAGCAAAACTTCTCGGGAGCTTCTGCTTCAACGGGACAAACCCTAGGGCTTGCCGGAGCAGACTGCTCCTCAGCGCTCTTGGCGTTGATCTTGGGGACCTTCTTGGCGGCGGCTTCGGGAAGCTCTGCCGGCAAATAGTCACCAGAAATCAACTTCCTCTTTTTGCTCTGTCTAGTTGATGGCGTTACGAACGGCTGAGTCAGCTTGAGCACAAAGATCCCTGGTTCCACAGGTAACTTAAGTGCGGCGCACTTTGACAGGCCATCGGCAATGGCGTTCTGAGCTCTTGGAACATGTTCCATTTGTAGGCCGTCAAAGTGCTCTTCTAGCTTTCTCACTTCGTCGACGTAAGCTTCCATCAACGGACTCTGATAATTCTTGTTTACTTGGCGGACGACAAGTTGTGAGTCACCCCTGACAATGAGCTTCTTGATCCCAAGGTCTGCTGCGATCCTGAGACCGGCAAGCAAGCCTTCATACTCTGCAGTATTGTTTGTTGCTTGCTCCTTGGGAAAGTGCATCTGGACTACGTACTTGAGGTGCTCTCCGGCGGGTGCGACAAGCAGCACGCCAGCGCCGGCGCCTTGCAGCGAAAAGGCACCATCAAAGTACATCAGCCACTCTTTGCTTGCTTCCTTGACGGGGATGCTCGTTTCTGGAATCTCTTCATCTGGTGTTGGCGTCCATTCTGCTATAAATTCTGCCAATGCCCTGCTCTGGATAGTTGAAGTACTTTCAAACTTGAGGCCAAAGCTTGATAGTTCCAGTGCCCACTCAACAATCCTGCCTGTCGCTTCTGGATTCTGCAGTATCCTCTTTAGCGGAAAGCGAGTGACAACTGTGATCTCATGTGCTTGGAAATAATGGCGCAGCTTTCTCGAGGCCATGAGAAGGCTGAAAAGCAACTTCTGCACGCCAGAGTACCTTGACCTAGCCCCCTGTAGAAGGGAACTGACAAAGTAAACTGGGCGCTTCACCATTTTCTTCTGTATCTCCTCTCGCATCTGCGCAGATCCATCTTTGTCGGGACCAGAGCTTGTCGGGGAAGCCCCCGGCTTGTCGCTGGATGTGCTTGCCGTGGTTGCGGGCTCATCATCTGCCTCCCTCTCTGCTACTAACGCAACACTAACCACTTGATTGGTTGCCGCTATGTACAGCAGCAACTTCTCTTGTGGCTTAGGTGTGACAAGTATTGGAGGGGAGGACAGGTATCTCTTGTGGCTTAGGTGCGACAAGTATTGGAGGGGAGGACAGGTATCTCTTCTGCAATGAATTCTTGGCGCTCCACTTCTTGTTTCCTAACCTTCTGCTTGACGAGCCGCGCATGAGGACAAACGGCAAGGTGGTGCTCAATCACTTTCCTGGGAACACCGGGGATGTCAGACGGTTGCCACGCAAACACGTCGACATTCGCCCGCAGGAAAGCAACGAGCGCGCTTTCCTATTTAGGGTCGAGAGTGGCACTGATGGTGAAGGTACCACCAGTGCCGTCCTCCTTGGCGGACACCTTTTTCGTCTCTGGCGGAGCTGCCATCGTCTTCTTACACTTGCCGGTGGAGCTCGATGGTGCGTCCTCGACGGCAGCGCAGCACTCCGAAGAGGTGCGCTTGCCGGAGTGGGCATCAGAACTCTTGCCGGACTTGGTCTTCTTCTTCCCCCCGGGAGCTTCAGCGGCAAGTGACTTGTGATCTGCTGCGGCTGCTGCTTCCCGGTAGATCTTGTCGGCGCAGATAAGAGCATCCTTCTTGTCGCCGGGGACAGAGATGACGCTTATCGGGCCTGGCATCTTCAGCATATTGTATGCATAGTGAGAGGCCGCCATGAACTTGGCGAGTGCTGGACGGCCAAGTATCCCATTGTAAGGCAATGGAATATCGGCAACGTCAAAAGTGACTCTCTCAGTCCTGAAGTTTAGCTCGCTACCAAATGTTACCGGCAGCGTGACTTTCCCCTTCGGCTTGCTCCTTCCCGGGTTGATTCCTTGGAATGTGCCGGTCTCTTTAAGCTCGCTGTCAGGGATCTGGAGTTTTTGGAGTACAGCAGAGGAGATCAGGTTCAAGCCGGCCCCGCCGTCAACTAGCATCTTAGTGACCTTGAGGTTGCGGATAGTTGGTGAAACCAACATCGGCAAGCACCCGACCGCAGTTGTGCGATCAGGGTGGTCCTCAATGTCAAAGATGATAGGCGTGCTGGACCATTTCAGAAGCTTGCGCGACTCGACAGGTGGTTCCGCTGCATTGACTTCCCGCACCCACTATTTGAGTTGGCGGTGCGAAGTATGCAGAGAAGCACCGCCGTCAACGCACAGGACTTCTGTGGCTTTCTGGAACTCCTGCTCGCTGGTCTCGACATCGTCCATGTCTTCGTCGTCGTCGTCGTCTTCATCGTTGTCGCGGCCGCAGGGAGTTCTATCTCCTTGCTGCTGCTTGGCCTTGCCGCGGCGTCCTCCCCGGCCGGCGCGCTTCTTGCCGGATTCTCCAGCACCTCCTTGGGCCCTCTCCTTGTCGCGTCGCTCGTAGTCAGCCTTTTGCTGCTGGACAAGCTGCTCGACCTTTTTGCAGCTCTGGAGGTCATGGCCCTTGGTGCGGTGAATCTTGCAGTACTGCTTGTCGGTGCCGTCCTGCTTGTCGGCGACTGCCACAGCCTGGCAGTTGGTGCATGCGGCAATCTCCTTGCCGGAGCTACCAACTTTGGCCTTCTTGGCGCCACCTTCGTTGCCGGACTGCTCAACGACTAGCACCTCTTTGCCTTTCTTCTTCCTGTTCCGCCGCCGGTTTCTCTTTGTCGGGGCAGCATCCTCGCTGTCAGATCCTTCTGCTCCGGTCTTCTCTCCGGGGAGTTTCCTTCCTTCCTCAGCGCGTGCACACTTGTCGGCCAGGGCATACAGCTCACTGACGTCTCTGATCCTGCACATCACCATCTCCTCCCGCATCCTACGGTTATGCATGTTCTGATGGAACGCGCTGATGACCGCGGCGGGGTGGACGTCTGGGATGTTATACTGTACACGGCTGAACCTCTGAATGTACTTGCGCAGGGGCTCTCCTTCCTTCTGGGCGCGCCAAAGATGCCGGGGTACTGATCCACGGGCACCTATGGGACCGGCGGACCGAGTCCCTTTCGGTTCGGCGGGGGCGGAGATCGTGCAAAGAGCAAATCGAGGCGATACACGCGAGCGATTTACCCAGGTTCGGGCCGCACGAATGCGTAAAACCCTACTCCTGCTTTGTGGTTTGTATTGATTTCTTGCTCGAGAGCGCGGAGTGCTACAGTACACTTCAGCAGCTAACGAGACCGAGCGTGAGTGTATCTGGGCTCGCTAAACCGCCCCCTATGTTGCGCACGGGCCTCCTTTTATATGCTCAAGGGGTCACCGACAGGTGGCAACGGAGGCAAAGGGTAAAAATGGAAAGGTGCTGCGGTAGGCACAGCTACCTGCTACAGTGTATCATACCTAACCCTGACGGCAGGGGACAAGGGCAGTAAATGCCCGTCTGTGTCGCCTAAACAGTGCAAAAAGGGACCGCCAGGGACGCCACCGTTTGCCACGATGGCGATCTTGTCAGCGCCGCTTGCCACCGCACGCCGCTGGCTGCACAGCCTCCCGCCACGTACGCCTGGAAGCGTCCCAGAGCGACACGTTGGTGGATGTGCTGGAGCGCGGGCACAGTGGTGTCTTGCCGCGGTTGTTGTCTTGTCGCGCCCGGGAGCTTGTCGCTCACCGGGCCTTGCCGGGACGCGTGGTGCGCCGTGGCAAGTTCCTTGAAATGCCTTGGGTGGCCTTCCCGGCAAGCTCCTCTTGCCGGGGTCTTGGGATGCTTTTGTTAGCCTTCCCGGCAAGCTCCTCTTGCCGGGGTCTTGTCTTCTTGGCTTGGACACTTTGTTCTTGAATGGCTCCAAAGGAACCACGGAGGACCTTGGCGGTCACCCGGCAAGCCTTGCCGCGGGATGCTGCGACTGCCCGTGCACAAGTTCGGGATACTAGGGTACCCCTACTCTAGTACACCGACAATGGGTCAAGTCAATCGCATCATTCTCTAATGATGTGATCCCATTTATCAAATGACAACTCTTTGTCCATGGCTAGGAAACTTAACCATCTTTGATTAACAGGCTAGTCAAGTAGAGGCATACTAGTGACACTCAGTTTGTCTATGTATTCACACATGTACTAAGTTTCTGGTTAATACAATTTTAGCATGAATAATAAACATTTATCATGATATAAGGAAATATAAATAACAACTTAATTATTGCCTCTAGGGCATATTTCCTTCATTTTGCATGTCTATGTTGTTGTAGATAAATGACCCATGGTACTGTTCCTTTGAATTTTAATGCATTCCTACAGAAAGCTAAGTTGAAAGATGATGGTATCAACTACACAGACTGGGTCCGTAACTTGAGGATTATCTGTTGGAAATATGCCCTAGAGGCAATAATAAAAGAATTATTATTATATTTCCTTGTTCATGATAATTGTCTTTATTCATGCTATAATTGTGTTATCCGGAAATCGTAATACATGTGTGAATAATAGACACCAACATGTCCCTAGTAAGCCTCTAGTTGACTAGCTCGTTGATCAACAGATAGTCAAGGTTTCCTGACTATGGACATTGGATGTCATTGATAACGAGATCACATCATTAGGAGAATGATGTGATGGATAAGACCCAATCCAAAACATAGCACAAGATCGTATAGTTCGTTTGCTAGAGTTTTCCAATGTCAAGTATCTTTTCCTTAGACCATGAGATCGTGTAACTCCCGGATACCGTAGGAGTGCTTTGGGTGTACCAAACGTCACAACGTAACTGGGTGACTATAAAGGTATACTACGGGTATCTCCGAAAGTGTCTGTTGGGTTGACACGGATCAAGACTGGGATTTGTCACTCCGTATGACGGAGAGGTATCACTGGGCCCACTCGGTAATGCATCATCATAATGAGCTCAAAGTGACCAAGTGTCTGGTCACGGGATCATGCATTACGGTACGAGTAAAGTGACTTGCCGGTAATGAGATTGAACGAGGTATTGGGATACCGACGATCGAATCTCGGGAAAGTAACATACCGATTGACAAAGGGAATTGTATACGGGGTTGCTTGAATCCTTGACATCGTGGTTCATCCGATGAGATCATCGAGGAGCATGTGGGAGCCAACATGGGTATACAGATTCCGCTGTTGGTTATTGACCGGAGAGCGATCTCGGTCATGTCTACATGTCTCCCGAACCCGTAGGGTCTACACACTTAAGGTTTGGTGACGCTAGGGTTGTAGGGATATGTATATGTAGTAACCCTAATGTTGTTCGGAGTCCCGGATGAGATCCTGGACGTCACGAGGAGTTCCGGAATGGTCCGGAGGTAAAGAAAATTATATAGGAGGTGCTATTTCGGCCGTCGGGACAATTTTCGGGGTCACCGGTATTGTACCGGGACCACCGGAAGGGTCCCCGGGGGTCCACCGGGTGGGGCCACCTATCCCGGAGGGCCCCATGGGCTGAAGTGGTAAGGGATCCAGCCCAAAGTGGGCTGGGGCGCCACTTCCCCTAGGGCTCATGCGCCTAGGGTGGGGAAACCCTAAAGGGGGGCGGCCCCTTGCTTGGGGGGCAAGCCCCCCACCCCTTGGCCGCCACCCCCCTAGGAGATTGCATCTCCTAGGGCAGGCACCCCCCTAGGCCCCCCTATATATAGTGGGGGGGATGGAGGACCTCTTACCTTTGCCTTTAGTGCCTCCCTCTCCCTCTCCAACACCTCCTCCTCCTCCATAGAGCTTGGCGAAGCCCTGCCGGAGTACTGCAACTCCATCACCACCACGCCGTCGTGCTGCTGCTGGAGCCATCTTCCTCAACCTCTCCTTCCCCCTTGCTGGAACAAGAAGGAGGAGACGTTACGCTGACCATACGTGTGTTGAACGCGGAGGTGCCGTCCGTTCGGCGCTAGGATCTCCGTTGATTTGGATCACGTCGAGTACGACTTCCTCATCCCCGTTCTTTGAACGCTTCCGCGCGTGATCTACAAAGGTATGTAGATGCAATCCAATCACTCATTGCTAGATGAACTCCTAGATGGATCTTGGTGAAACCATAGGAAATTTTTTGTTTTCTGCAACGTTCCCCAACAGTGGCATCATGAGCTAGGTCTATGCGTAGTTCTCTTGCACGTGTAGAACACAATTTGTTGTGGGCGTTGATGTTGTCAACTTTCTTGCCGCTACTAGTCTTATCTTGCTTCAACGGTATTGTGGGATGAAGCGGCCCGGACCAACCTTACACGTACGCTTACGTGAGACCGGTTCCACCGACTAACATGCACAAGTTGCATAAGGTGGCTGGCGGGTGTCTGTCTCTCCCACTTTAGTTGGAGCGGATTCGATGAAAAGGGTCCTTATGAAGGGTAAATAGAAGTTGAAAAATCACGTTGTGGCTTTCACGTAGGTAAGAAAACGTTCTTGCTAGAACCCTATTGCAGCCACGTAAAACTTGCAACAACAATTAGAGGACGTCTAACTTGTTTTTGCAGCAAGTGTTCTGTGATGTGATATGGCCAAAGTTGTGATGAATGATGAATGATATATATGTGATGTATGAGATGTTCATGCTATTGTAATAGGAATCACGACTTGCATGTCGATGAGTATGACAACCGGCAGGAGCCATAGGAGTTGTCTTTATTTTTTGTATGACCCGCGTGTCATGAGAAACGCCATGTAAATTACTTTACTTTATTGCTAAACGCGTTAGCCGTAGTAGTAGAAGTAATAGTTGGCGAGCAACTTCATGGAGACACGATGATGGAGATCATGATGATGGAGATCATGGTGTCATGCCGGTGACAAGATGATCATGGAGCCCCAAGATGGAGATCAAAGGAGCTATGTGATATTGGCCATATCATGTCACTATTATTATTTGATTGCATGTGATGTTTATCATGTTTCTGCATCTTGTTTACTTAGAATGACGGTAGTAAATAAGATGATCCCTCATAATAATTTCAAGAAAGTGTTTCCCCTAACTGTGCACCGTTGCGACAGTTCGTTGTTTCGAAGCACCACGTGATGATCGGGTGTTAGATTCCAATGTTCACATACAACGGGTGTAAGAAAGATTTACACATGCAAACACTTAGGTTGACTTGACGAGCCTAGCATGTGCAGACATGGCCTCGGAACACAGATGACCGAAAGGTCAAGCATGAGTCGTATAGAAGATACGATCAACATGAACATGTTCACCGATGTTGACTAGTCCGTCTCACGTGATGATCGGACATGGCCTAGTTAACTCGGATCATGTTATACTTAGATTACTGGAGGGATGTCTATCTAAGTGGGAGTTCATTGAATAATTTGATTAGATGAACTTAATTATCATGAACTTAGTCTAAATTTTTTACAATATGTCTTGTAGATCAAATGGCCAACGTAGTCCTCAACTTCAAAGCGTTCCTAGAGAAAACCAAGCTGAAAGACGATGCCAGCAACTACACGGACTGGGTCCAGAACCTGAGGATCATCCTCATAGCTACCAAGAAAGATTATGTCCTACAAGCACCGCTAGGTGACGCACCTGTTCTCCCTGCAGAACAAGACGTTATGAACGCTTGGCAGGCACGTACCGATGACTACTCCCTCGTTCAGTGCGACATGCTTTACAGCTTAGAGCCGGGGCTCCAAAAGCGTTTTGAGAGACACGGAGCATATGAGATGTTCGAAGAGCTGAAAATGGTTTTCCAAGCTCATGCCCGGGTCGAGAGATATCAAGTCTCCGACAAGTTCTTCAGCTGTAAGATGGAGGAAAACAGTTCTGTCAGTGAGCACATACTCACTATGTCTAGGTTGCATAACCGCTTGACTCAGCTGGGAGTTAATCTCCCGGATGACGCAGTCATTGACAGAATCCTTCAGTCGCTTCCACCGAGCTACAAGAGCTTTGTGATGAACTTCAATATGCAGGGGATGGAAAAGACCATTCCTGAAGTATTTGCAATGCTGAAATCGGCAGAGGTAGAAGTCAAAAAGGAACATCAAGTGTTGATGGTGAATAAAACCACTAAGTTCAAGAAGGGAAAGGGTAAGAAAGCCTTCAAGAAGGACGGCAAGGGAGTTTCCGCGCCCGGCAAGCAAGCTGCCGGGAAGAAGCCAAAGAATGGACCCAAGCCCGAGACTGAGTGCTTTTATTGCAAGGGAAGTGGTCACTGGAAGCGGAACTGCCCCAAATACTTAGCGGACAAGAAGGCCGGCATCACGAAAGGTATATGTGATATACATGTAATTGATGTGTACCTTACCAGTACTCGTAGTAGCTCCTGGGTATTTGATACCGGTGCGGTTGCTCACATTTGTAACTCAAAACAGGAGCTACGGAATAAGCGGAGACTGGCAAAGGACGAGGTGACGATGCGCGTTGGGAATGGTTCCAAGGTCAATGTGATCGCCGTCGGCACGCTACCTCTACATTTACCTTCGGGATTAGTTTTAAACCTTAATAATTGTTATTTAGTGCCAGCTTTGAGCATGAACATTGTATCAGGATCTCGTTTACTTTGAGATGGCTACTCATTTAAATCCAAGAATAATGGTTGTTCTATTTATATGAGAGATATGTTTTATGGTCATGCTCCGATGGTGAATGGTTTATTCTTAATGAATCTCGAGCGTAATGCTACACATGTTCATAGTGTGAGTACCAAAAGATGTAAGATTGATAATGATAGTCCCACATACTTGTGGCACTGCCGCCTTGTTCACATAGGTGTCAAACGCATGAAGAAGCTCCATGCTGATGGACTTTTAGAGTCTCTTGATTACGAATCATTTAACACGTGCGAACCATGCCTCATGGGTAAAATGACCAAGACTCCGTTCTCAGGAACAATGGAGCGAGCAACCAACTTATTGGAAATCATACATACTGATGTGTGCGGTCCAATGAGTGTTGAGGCTCGCGGTGGCTATCGTTATGTTCTCACCCTCACTGATGACTTGAGTAGATATGGGTATGTCTACTTAATGAAATACAAGTCTGAGACCTTTGAAAAGTTCAAGGAATTTCAGAGTGAGGTTGAGAATCAACGTGACAGGAAAATCTAGTTCCTGCGATCAGATCATGGAGGAGAATACTTGAGTCACGAGTTTGGCACACACTTAAGAAAATGTGGAATAGTTTCACAACTCACGCCGCCTGGAACACCTCAGCGTAATGGTGTGTTTGAACGTCGTAATCGCACTCTATTAGATATGGTGCGATCTATGATGTCTCTTACCGATTTACTGCTATCTTTTTGGGGCTATGCTTTGGAGACTGCCGCATTCACTTTAAATAGGGCTCCGTCGAAATCCGTTGAGACGACACCGTATGAATTATGGTTTGGGAAGAAACCTAAGTTGTCGTTTCTAAAAGTTTGGGGATGCGATGCTTATGTCAAGAAACTTCAACCTGAAAAGCTCGAACCCAAGTCGGAAAAATGCGTCTTCATAGGATACCCTAAAGAAACTATTGGGTATACCTTCTACCTCAGATCCGAAGGCAAGATCTTTGTTGCCAAGAATGGATCCTTTCTAGAGAAGGAGTTTCTCTTGAAAGAAGTAAGTGGGAGGAAAGTAGAACTTGATGAAGTATTACCTCTTGAACCAGAAAATGGCGCAACTCAAGAAAATGTTCCTGAGGTGCCTGCACCGACTAGAGAGGAAGTTAATGATGATGATCAAGATACTTCTGATCAAGCTCCTACTGAAATTCGAAGGTCCACAAGGATACGTTCCGCACCAGATTGGTACGGCAACCCTGTCTTGGAAATCATGTTGTTAGACAACGGTGAACCTTCAAACTATGAAGAAGCGATGGCGGGCCCGGGTTCCGACAAATGGCTGGAAGCCATGAAATCCGAGATAGGATCCATGTATGAAAACGAAGTATGGACTTTGACTGACTTGCCCGTAGAGCGGCGAGCCATAGAAAATAAATGGATCTTTAAGAAGAAGACAGACGCGGATGGTAATGTGACCATCTATAAATCTCGGCTTGTCGCTAAGGGTTATCGACAAGTTCAAGGGATTGACTACGATGAGACTTTCTCACCGGTAGCGAAGCTAAAGTCCGTTCGAATCATGTTAGCAATTGCCGCATTCTATGATTATGAGATATGGCAAATGGACGTCAAAACGGCATTCCTTAATGGTTTCCTTAAGGAAGAATTGTATATGATGCAGCCGGAAGGTTTTGTCGATCCTAAGAATGCTGACAAGGTGTGCAAGCTCCAACGCTCGATTTATGGGCTGGTGCAAGCATCTCGGAGTTGGAACATTCACTTTGATGAGATGATCAAAGCGTTTGGGTTTACGCAGACTTATGGAGAAGCCTGTGTTTACAAGAAAGTGAGTGGGAGCTCTGTAGCATTTCTCATATTATATGTAGATGACATACTTTTGATGGGAAATGATATAGAGCTTTTGGACAGCATTAAGGCCTACTTGAATAAGAGTTTTTCAATAAGGACCTTGGAGAAGCTACTTATATATTAGGCATCAAGATCTACAGAGATAGATCAAGATGCCTCATAGGTCTTTCACAAAGCACATACCTTGATAAGATATTGAAGAAGTTCAATATGGATCAGTCTAAGAAGGGGTTCTTGCCTGTGTTGCAAGGTGTGAAATTGAGCTCAGCTCAATGTCCGACCACGACAGAAGATATAGAAGAGATGAGTGTCATCCCCTATGCCTCAACCATAGGGTCTATTATGTATGCTATGCTGTGTACCAGACCTGATGTAAACCTTGCCGTAAGTTTGGTAGGAAGGTACCAAAGTAATCCCGGCAAGGAACACTGGACAGCGGTCAAGAATATCCTGAAGTACCTGAAAAGGACTAAGGAAATGTTTCTCGTTTATGGAGGCGACGAAGAGCTCGTCGTAAAAGGTTACGTCGACGCTAGCTTCGACACTGATCTGGGTGACTCTAAGTCACAAACCGGATACGTGTATATTTTGAATGGTGGGGCAGTAAGCTGGTGCAGTTGCAAGCAGAGCGTCGTGGCGGGATCTACATGTGAAGCGGAGTACATGGCAGCCTCGGAGGCAGCGCATGAAGCAATTTGGGTGAAGGAGTTCATCACTGACCTAGGAGTCATACCCAATGCGTCGGGGCCGATCAAGCTCTTCTGTGACAACACTGGAGCTATTGCTCTTGCCAAGGAGCCCAGGTTTCACAAGAAGACCAGGCACATCAAGCGTCGCTTCAACTCCATTCATGAAAATGTTCAAGATGGAGACATAGATATTTGTAAAGTACATACAGACCTGAATGTAGCAGATCCGTTGACTAAACCTCTCCCTAGAGCAAAACATGCTCAACACCAGAATTCCATGGGTGTTCGATTCATCACAATGTAACTAGATTATTGACTCTAGTGCAAGTGGGAGACTGTTGGAAATATGCCCTAGAGGCAATAATTAAAGAATTATTATTATATTTCCTTGTTCATGATAATTCTCTTTATTCATGCTATAATTGTGTTATCCGGAAATCGTAATACATGTGTGAATAATAGACACCAACATGTCCCTAGTAAGCCTCTAGTTGACTAGCTCGTTGATCAACAGATAGTCATGGTTTCCTGACTATGGACATTGGATGTCATTGATAACGAGATCACATCATTAGGAGAATGATGTGATGGACAAGACCCAATCCTAAACATAGCACAAGATCGTATAGTTTGTTTGCTAGAGTTTTCCAATGTCAAGTATCTTTTCCTTAGACCATGAGATCGTGTAACTCCCGGATACCGTAGGAGTGCTTTGGGTGTACCAAACGTCACAACGTAACTGGGTGACTATAAAGGTATACTACGGGTATCTCCGAAAGTGTCTGTTGGGTTGACACAGATCAAGACTGGGATTTGTCACTCCGTATGACGGAGAGGTATCACTGGGCCCACTCGGTAATGCATCATCATAATGAGCTCAAAGTGACCAAGTGTCTAGTCACGGGATCATGCATTACGGTACGAGTAAAGTGACTTGCCGGTAACGAGATTGAATGAGGTATTGGGATACCGATGATCGAATCTCGGGCAAGTAACATACCGATTGACAAAGGGAATTGTATACGGGGTTGCTTGAATCCTTGACATCGTGGTTCATCCGATGAGATCATCGAGGAGCATGTGGGAGACAACATGGGTATCCAGATCCCGCTGTTGGTTATTTACCGGAGAGCGATCTCGGTCATGTCTACATGTCTCCCGAACCCGTAGGGTCTACACACTTAAGGTTCGGTGACACTAGGGTTGTAGGGATATGTATATGTAGTAACCCCAATGTTGTTCGGAGTACCGGATGAGATCCCAGACATCACGAGGAGTTCCGGAATGGTCCGGAGGTAAAGAATTATATATAGGAAGTGCTATTTCGGTCGTCGGGACAAGTTTCGGGGTCACCGGTATTGTACCGGGACCACCGGAAGGGTCCCGGGGGTCCACCGGGTGGGGCCACCTATCCCGGAGGGCCCCATGGGCTGAAGTGGGAAGCGATCCAGCCCAAAGTAGGCTGGGGCGCCACTTCCCCTAGGGCCCATGCGCCTAGGGTGGGGAAACCCTAAAGGGGGGCGCCCCCTTGCTTGGGGGGCAAGCCCCCCACCCCTTGGCCGCCGCCCCCTAGGAGATTGCATCTCCTAGGGCCGGCGCCCCCCCTAGGCCCCCCTATATATAGTGGGGGCGATGGAGGACCTCTTACCTTTGCCTTTGGTGCCTCCTTCTCCCTCTCCAACACCTCCTCCTCCTCCATAGTGCTTTGCGAAGCCCTGCCGGAGTACTGCAGCTCCATCACCACCACGCCGTCGTGCTGCTGCTGGAGCCATCTTCCTCAACCTCTCCTTCCCCCTTGCTGGATCAAGAAGGAGGAGACGTTACGCTGACCGTACGTGTGTTGAACGCGGAGGTGCCGTCCGTTCGGCGCTAGGATCTCCGGTGATTTGGATCACGTCGAGTACGACTTCCTCATCCCCGTTCTTTGAACGCTTCCGCGTGTGATCTACAAAGGTATGTAGATGCAATCCAATCACTCATTGCTAGATGAACTCCTAGATGCATCTTGGTGAAACCGTAGGAAAATTTTTGTTTTCTGCAACGTTCCCCAACATTATCCTCATTGTTGCACGGAAGAATTACATCCTGGAAGCACCACTAGGTGCAAAGCCTGCTGCACGAGCAACAACAGATGTTATGAATGTCTGGCAGAGCAAATCTGACGACTACTCGATAGTTCAGTGTGCCATGCTTTACGGCTTAGAATCGGGACTTCAACGACATTTTGAACGTCATGGAGCATATGAGATGTTCAAGGAGTTGAAGTTAATATTTCAAGAAAATGCCCGGATTGAGAGATATGAAGTCTCCAATAAGTTCTACAGCTGCAAAATGGAGGAGAATAGTTCTGTCAGTGAACATATACTCAAAATGTCTGGGTACCACAACCACTTGACTCAACTGGGAGTTAATCTTCCTTATGATAGTGTCATTGACATAGTTCTTCAATCACTGCCACCAAGCTACAAAAGCTTCGTGATGAACTATAATATGTAAGGGATGGATAAGAAAATTCCCGAGCTCTTCGCAATGCTAAAGGCTGCGGAGGTAGAAATCAAGAAGGAGCATCAAGTGTTGATGGTTAACAAGACCACTAGTTTCAAGAAAAAGGGCAAAGGGAAGAAGGGGAACTTCAAGAAGAACAGCAAGCAAGTTGATGCTCATGTGAAGAAACCCTAGTCTGGACCTAAGCCTGAGACTGAGTGCTTCTTCTGCAATGGGACTGGTCACTGGAAGCGGAACTGCCCCAAATATTTTGCGGATAAGAAGGATGGAAAAGTGAAAGGTATATTTGATATACATGTTATTGATGTGTACCTTACTAATGCTCGCAGTAGTGCCTGGGTATTTGATACCGGTTTTGTTGCTAATACTTGCAACCTGAAACAGGGGCTATGGATTAAGCGAAGATTGGCTAAGGACGAGGTCACGATGTGCGTGGGAAATGGTTCCAAAGTCGACGTGATCGCGGTCGGCACGCTACCTCTACATCTACCTTTAGGATTAGTATTAGACCTGAATAATTTTTATTTGGCGCCAGCATTAAGCATGATCATTATATCTGGATCTTGTTTAATGCAAGACGGTTATTCATTTAAATCAGAGAATAATGGTTTTTCAATTTATATGAGTAATATCTTTTATGGTCATGCACCCTTGATGAGTGGTCTATTTTTATTGAATCTCGATAGTAGTGATACACATATTCATAGTATTGAAGCCAAAAGATATAAGTTTAATAATGATAGTGCAACTTATTTGTGGCACTGCCGTTTAGGTCATATTGGTGTAAAGCGCATGAAGAAACTCCATGCTGATGTGCTTTTGGAATCACTTCACTTGATGCTTGTGAACCATGCCTCATGGGCAAGATGACTAAGACTCCATTCTCCGGAACAAGGGAACGAGCAACAGACTTATTGGAAATAATACATACTGATGTATGTGGTCCGATGAGTGTTGATGCTCGTGGCGGGTATCGTTATTTTCAGACCTTCACAAATGATTTGAGCAGATATGGGTATGTCTACTTGATGAAACATAAGTCTGAAACATTTCAAAAGTTCAAAGAATTTTAGAATGAAGTGGAAAATCATCGTAACAAGAAAATTAAGTTTCTATGATCTGATCGTGGAGGTGAATATTGGAGTTATGAGTTTGGTCTTCATTTGAAACAATGCAAAATAGTTTCGCAACTCACGCCACCTGGAACACCAAAGCGTAACGGTGTGTCCGAACGTCACAACCGCACTTTATTAGATATGGTGTGATCTATGATGTCTCTTACTGATTTACCGCTATCATTTTGATGTTATGCTTTAGAGACGGCTGATACGTCCATTTTGCATCATGCTTTTATATCGATATTTATTGCATTATGGACTGTTATTACACATTATGTCACAATACTTATGCCTTTTCTCTCCTATTTTATAAGGTTTGCACGAAGAGGGAGAATGCCGGCAGTTGGAATTCTAGGCTGGAAAAGGAGAAAATATTAGAGACCTATTCTGCACAACTCCAAAAGTCCTGAAACTCCACGATTGTCAGTTCTGGAATATATAAAAAATATTGGGCGAAGAAAGCACTAGAGGGGGGCCACACCCTGTCCACGAGGGTGGGGGGCGCGTCCTACCCCCTGGGCCCGCCCCCCTGCCTCGTGGCCCGCCTGGCAGGCCTCCAGTGCCCATCTTTTTCTATATGAAGTCTTTCGCCCTGGAAAATATTAGAAGGAAGCTTTCGGGACGAAGCACCGCCGTCTTGAGGCGGAACCTTGGTGGAACCAATCTTGGGCTCCAGCGGAGCTGTTCTGCCGGGGAAACATCCATCCGGGAGGGGGAAATCATCACCATCGTCATCACCATTGATCCTCTCATCGGGAGGGGGTCAATCTCCATCAGCATCTTCACCAGCACCATCTCCTCTCAAACCATAGTTCATCTCTTGTATCCAATCTTTGTCTCAAAACCTCAGATTGGTACCTGTGGGTTGCTAGTAGTGTTGATTACTCCATGTAGTTGATGCTAGTTGGTTTATTTGGTGGAAGATCATATGTTCAGATCCTTTCTGCATATTAATACCCCTCTGATTATGAACATGAATATGATTTATGAGTAGTTACGTTTGTTCCTGAGGACATGGGAGAAGTCTTGCTATAAGTAGTCATGTGAATTTGGTATTCGTTCGATATTTTGATGAGATGTATGTTGTCTTTCCTCTAGTGGTGTCATGTGAACGTCGAATACATGGCACTTCACCATTGTTTGGGCCTAGGGGGAGGCATTGGGAAGTAATAAGTAGATGATGGGTTGCTAGAGTGATAGAAGCTTAAACCCTAGTTTATGCGTTGCTTCGTAAGGGGCTGATTTGGATCCACATGTTTCATGCTATGGTTAGGTTTACCTTAATACTTCTTTTTTTTGAATATGTACTGCAAGCAACAGCCTCATAGCTCTTTATTGAAAACAACAAAGAATAAAGTCCTATTACAAGTCCATAAAAGTAAAGGAAAGAGGAAGACAGAAATACTTACAAACTTACAACCCAAGCAGGCAAAGAAAAACACTACCTAAGGAAGGTTAGAGATCGAAGTTAGAAGGCTATCCTTGTATTTACATTTTATCCTATGAGAAAGACGGGTTATGTCATGGATGAAGTTATGTCTCCATGCGCTGAAAGAAGGTGTCTCATTCCTGAAAACCTTTCCATTCCTCAAGATCCAAATGTTCCAAGCTGCTATAAAGACCACTTCAGTGAAGAAAGAATGCCCAAAATCCTTCCTAGCCTTTATTGCCATGTTGTATGTTGTCATCCCAGGCTGTGGGTCCCAGATAATCTGCAAGTAATTCCAGACTCTAATGCTAAAATTACAAGAGAAGAACAGATGTGCACGATCTTCATGGATCAGATATGAACATAGAACGCAAGTATGATCTTCCACATGCCAATGCCTTCTGAGTAGCATGTCTCTGGTGTTTAAACGATCTCTCAGCAGTAACCAACCAAACATTTTGATTTTCAATGTACATGAAGATTTCCAAATCCATTGGAAGATTGGATCAACAACAATATGCTGATGCTCATACACATAGAAGGATTTGGGTCTGAAACAACCCTTATGAAAAGGCCAAATCCATGCGTCATGAGTTGCAGAGCAAGAATAAGCACGAGTCAGCTATTGAAGACATTCAAGCTCAGCAAAGGCTTGTGTAGAGAGGGGAAAATGCAAATTTGACAAAAACTCCTAGGAAAGCACATCAGACACTGAAAGCTGCTCATCAATAACAAAGGAGAAGAGCCTGGGAAATTTTTCACTGAACAGGAACCCTTAAGCTCAACCATCCATCTATGAGACCAAAAGAGAATGGACCTGCCATCACCAAACGTTGGAGTAGCCATCTGACAATATTTGTCAGCCAATTTAAACACATCACGCCACCAGAAAGATCCACAGATTGTGGTGGTATGAGGGACAGAGTTGGCATAGTAGGCATTCCAAATAAGGCCAACCCAGGGGATGTCATGATGATTATAAAATTTGTGCAAGAACTTCATAAGCAAGGCCTCATTCTGCACCCTGAGATTAAGCACACCAAGACCCCCTTTGTTTTTTGGTAAGCATACCAAGTCCCAAGCAGCCAGAGATTGTCTTGGAGTATCAGAGTTCCCTCTCCATAGACATTGTCTCTGAATCCTTTCAATTTGCTTCAAAATTCCAGTTGGGATGACTAGTGTGCATAGGAAGTATATGGGCATTGATGTTAAAACAGACTGGAGCAACTGCAACCTGCTACCTTGATTCAGAAAACATGAAGTGGCAGACAATCTTCTTTCAATCCTATGCACAAGGGGCATGAGGTCTTGGATTGAGGGCCTTGTAGTCCCCATGGGTAGACCCAAGTAAGTAAAAGGCATGGTTCCTATACTACATCCAAGAATTGAGGCCAACCTGTTAGCTTCATCAGATGACATGTTCATAGGCACCATAAGGGATTTTGTAAAATTCACAGATAATCCTGTTGTGGCAGCAAAGACATCAAGCATGTCTTTAAGAGCAAGCAGTTGATGATCAATAGCAGGCAACACAATTAGTGTATCATCAGCATACTGAACAATGGGGTAATCCTGGCTGTTGGAAGGGATTGGCAAAGTCAGAATTCCTTTACTGCACATGTCATTGACAACAGACTGAAGCAGGTCAGCAGCAAGGACAAAAAGAAGAGGTGACATTGGGTCTCCTTGCCTGACTCCTCTCTTAAATTTAAAATGGTTACCAGGAACACCATTAATAAGCACAGAAGAAGAACCAGAAGACAAAATAGTTTGCATCCAGGAAATCCATTTGTCATTAAAACCCTTGTATCTTAAGATTCTAAGAATGGCATCATGCTCAATAGTGTCAAAGGCTTTAGTAAAATCCAATTTCAGTAGCACTATTGGTCTCTTTGAAGCATTACACTGGTGGATATACTCAAAGCACCAAGCTAGACAATCCTGAATTGACCTGGATTTAATAAACCCATATTGGTTTTTATGAATACAGGAAAGCATGACCTTCTGCAACTTGTTTGCCAAAAGTTTAGTGAGGAATTTCAAACAGGTATTTGTCAAAGATATTGGCCTGTAATCATTCAAACCCTCAGGTGAAAGCTTTTTTGGAATCAAGGTTATGAGAGAACTGTTGATACACTCCAAATCAAGGTGCCCCTCAGACAACTCTTTGACCAGTTGATGAAAGTCATCTTTAATTATGTGCCAACACTTCTTAAGAAAAAGGCTAGTGAAACCATCTGGCCCAGGTGCTCTGTCAGGAGGCATTTCCTTAATAACACAATCAATTTCCTGCTCAGAAAAGGGCTTGGTCAAGTCATCTAGTCCCTGAACCTTCTTGATAATATTTGGCATATCAAAACCCATTTGCGTATTATTTGTGCATCCCATCCTCTGCTTGAACTCCTGCAAAAATAGTCCAGCAATTGATGCATGATCAGAGGTCACTTACCCATCATCAGAAGTTATACTAGAAATAGAGTTATTCCTATATCTCTTTGTGGCCATGGCATGGAAAAATTTGGTGTTTTCCTCTCCCACTTTAATGTTTCTAATGGTACATCTCTGCTTCCAGTAGATAAATTGCAACCTTAGAGTTTCCTCCAAATGCAACTTTACAATTTTCCTGAAATTTTCCTCAGGCCCAGACAAAGGCCTTAACTCCTCAAGACCATCCAGACAAAGAATTACTTTATTGCAGTTGGAAATTAGAGCCTTGACGGTGGAAAGGCTAATGTGCCAATGTTTGAGTGCCTGCCTGAGAGCTTTGAACTTTGCAGATATTATAGCAGCAGAAGATCTCTTATGAACTGGCCTACTCCAAGATTCACTGACACAATCAAGAAAACCAGGCAAATTAGTCCAGTAATTTTCAAATCTAAATACTTTGGCCTTGGGAATAGTGGTTTTGATTTGCACCACACATGGCACATGATCTGAAGTGGTTCTAGCCAGAGGTATGACCATAGTGTTAGGATAAGAACATGTCCATGAAGGGGTTGTAAAAAACCAATCAATCTGTTCAAGCAAAGGAGCAGTTTGCATATTTGTCCAAGTGTACTTTCTGCCCTTGATAGGTAATTCAATTAAGCCCAGATGCCCAATAACCTCATTAAAGATGAACATGTCATTAATATCACCACCTGGTTTATTCCTATTTTCCATTGATCGCATGAAATTGAAATCACCCAGTAACATCCAGTTAGCATCATCAGGGATAATTATATCATGCAACCAATTAATAAAATTATCTCTAGCTGGGTTTTGACAGGGTCCATAGACTGAAACTAGAGTCCAGGTTTGGGAGTTATGAACAGACTTGAACTCCACCATAATACCAAAACTATTGGACTCAATTAGCTTTGCAGCAAACAAAGCAGTATTCCATACGACTAACAACCCACCCGAAGCTCCAAACGAAGGCACATGGATAAACTGATCGAAACGTCGTGGACAACACTTACGGATGAAACGCTGATCAATGACCTCACATTTTGTTTCTTGGAGGCAAGCAATGGAACAAGCACTTTCATCGATTTTCTGATGAACTGCACGCTTTCTGTCATCTGAATTCAGACCTCGCACATTCCAACAAAGAACTTTCCAATCTCTAACATCATTCTGATTCATTACAGACCATAATAAAGTAACAGCAAAAGACTGTCACATAATGACAGTACCAGTTCAGCCAAGGGATAGCATAAAAGTTCAGACAAAGCCTAAAAGATAAGTGTAGATAAATGGTTTTCACAAGGGTTAACCATAAACCCCACCAAATGAAACGATCAGCTATCATTGGAACTAGGAGGAGCAGAAGACTTGCAAGAAGAAGCCTCAAGCTTCTCCTTAGTGAGCTTCTCCGGCCCAATGCCGAGGCGAAGACCAACCTGCTGAAGCACATTGATTGGCGTGGGCGGCGGCACAGTAGGTTGATCTGCATCGTGAGGAGAAGCCCGTGGTAGTTCGCCATCCACAGTAACCTTGCGCTTCTTCTGAGGCTTTGCTGCAGGTTTCTTCATAGGGGACTTGGCTGGATTAGAATGCCTGAAGCCATCACGTAGGGCTGAGAGCCTGGCACTGCGCCTAACCTTAGACTCAACAATCACAGACTTTGGTTTATGAGCACGAGCTGGACGCTGACTTGGGGCCGCAGAGAAATTGAAGGCATACATCTCAACAGCAGACAAAGCTGGATCAACCATGGCACAATCCTCAGCAACATTGTCAAAACAAAGTGCACGAGCAACAGGAGGCTTCCTTGGAATATTCACCATCCGACGAACAGGTGAAGGATGAAAAACCAGCTTGTTCTTCATAGCAGAGTAAGAGAAAGATACCTCCCAAGAGTGCTTAGACAGTAGAATTGGTTTAAAAGGACTGTAGAACTGTAACCCTCGAGGAATGTGCATTGTATCAAAGACTGGCATCATACGCTGAAAAGATCTTGTCCATTGCATTACCGGAGGAAGCTCTGGTCTGAAAACTGTCAGAACTTGACCAATAACAACATGAGGCTGGATCAGAGGAGACACATAGGCTGCCACAACACCTTGCTGATTATTGACAGATCCCTCAGCAGAATCAATAGGCCCCGAGTTCTCTAAAACCACTGACTCTTGAGAAGCAGGTAGTGCTTCATCCGCATGAATCTCCTCAATAATGACATTGTCATGCTGGTTATGAGGCTGCGGATCATCATTGTGAGCATGAGGGTCTTCATTCCATCCCAGCTCTGGAAACTCAGGCATGACAAAGTTAACATCATCAAAAGGCATGTTCCCGGGCAGCGGATGAGGGTTTCCATTGAAAGGCATCAGATCTTCATCAGCTGGCATAATATCAGCAAATTCTGCAGAGAGCACATAGATAGGTGCTGTCCAAGAAAGACGCGTAGCTCCAAAGTCGGCATACTCACGATAGACAACATCCCTAGGTACTTGCTGAGGGCTTGGGAAAGAAACATAAACAAGAGTCCTGACTAGCCGCGGATCATCCTGATGCCAGATATGAAAACGACCAAAGGTGCTAACTGCCTCAGAAATATATTGTGTTGTGCGGTAATCCAAAGGAACACCTAACATCATAATCCAGCCCCTACGAAAACCCTGAATAGCTCTGTGATTGATGCCTTGATCATGAGGAACAAACCGAACAAAGTGACCATTGCCAAGATCATAAGGAGGATGATTTATAATGGCATGCCTAGATGCAGGAGATCGGAACTCAAACAAACCAACACCCTCAATCCATTGCTGATCACTAAGAACGTCACGGTGAAGCTGAGTCATCACAAAATCACTAACCAGTTGCCGGAAGTGATGAATCTGTCCAAGTGGCGGCGGAGGCTCAACAAAGCCAATGGCAAACTGCTCATGGCGACGGTCCAGCGCAATGGCTGGAGAGTAGAAAGTCCGAGGCACGCGGGTTGGCCCTCCATCGATGAACTCGAACCCCGGTGGAAGGAAATCAAGAGGATCCAGGGGAAAGTTTGCCATGTCTTGCTCTGGTGGAGGTGGAGCAGGTTGGTGGTGCACGGGAAGGGGTGAAGACGTGATGGGACTCGTCTGCACCGGCGCGTGGGTCGTCTCTATACCCGAGGAGTCCCTAGGCGATGGAGTAGGAGGCTGACTCGTGGCGGGCATGGGAATCAACAGTGGAGATTTTTCTGGATTTTGTTTCGTGTGTTTAACTCTCCAAACATAACCATTATCCTGGGCCCAATTAATGCAATCCCGACGACGATGACCATAACGTGAGCAAGCCAGGCAAACAGGACAAGAGACCGACAAGTGGCCCCGCTGGTGATAGTTGGAACAAGTTAGAACACGGTCAACCATGTCATTGACCATCTCATCAAACAAATCAACAGCTTCCTGAGTAGACGGGATATCCATTGGTTGGGTGGTGGGCTGTAGCCCGTCATGCAAGGCTGGCCCAACATGGGATGCAGGAGAAACAAGAGCAGATGAGAACAAACTAACAGCCTCAGGTGAATTCCGTTGAATCCGCGGCGGATCAACAGAACCGAAAACAATCGATGGAGAAGCAACAGTCCACTGGAGATTCGCCGGTGGCGATGGTCGAATGATCAAACGCTCCTTTGCCGAGACAACATATCCAGCATCAGAAACTGTATCAATACAATCCTGCGTGGCCGGATATCTATAACCCTTGCATGCATCATAGCTTTGGAATGTTGCAAAAGAAATTTTCTTTTGCACAGAACCAGAAGATCTAAAAGAGGACTTAGACGGTGGTTTATGCATAGCGATCATCCCAAGCGCCGCCCGTCTCTTAGATGGACTAACTAAGATCCATTCCGCATCACTTTGCAACTTCCAAAGTTTAAACTCACGAACCCAATTTGGTCCTCCACGGCCCCAAAGATTAAAATAACATTTGAATTGCGGGCAAGCAAAAGATCGAAGATCAACAATAAAGAAACCAACTTGCTTGGAAGAAACGTTGAAGGAATAAACCTTGTCACGTAAACATGAGACACCCAACTCGATCGCAGATCCACCAACAGCAGCCTCCAGAGCCGCCGCCACAGAATGATCATCAAGCCTGAAAACATGACGGCTAAAGGACACCACCAACTTGAAGTGACCTGTGTCCTCCGTAGGGTGGACCGAAAAACCAGTAGATCTAAAAACTTTATCCGCAAACTCCAAACCCTTGGAGAAGTCCAAGCCAAGGGTTGATCCCGATGAGAAAACCATGACCCCTGAGTGAGGGGGAGACGCCGGAGAGATTGGTAGGGAAAGATTAGGGTTTTAGTGGTGGTGGGAGGAGATCGCCGGAGGTGGGGTGGGAGGTGGGAGGTGGGAGACGCCATCGTAGTCCAAAAACCACCACTTGTTCGTGCAGTTATGAGGCTGACTTGAAGAATGTTGTAGCCTCCGAAAATCTTAATACTTCTTTTGTAGTTGCGGATGCTTGCAAGAGGGGTTAATAATAAGTGGGATGCTTGTCCAAGGAAGGGCAGTACCCAAGCACCGGTCCACCCACATATCTAATTATCAAAGTAACGAACGCGAATCATATGAGCATGATGAAAACTAGCTTGACGATAATTCCCATGTGTCCTCAGGAGCGCTTTCCTTTATATAAGAGTTTGTCCAGGCTTGTACTTTGCTACAAAAAGGATTGGGCCACCTTGATGCACCTTGTTTACTTTTATTACTTGTTACCCGTTACGAATTACCTTATCACAAAACTATCTGTTACCGATAATTTCAGTGCTTGCAGAGAATACCTTACTGAAAACCACTTGTCATTTCCTTCTGCTCCTTGTTGGGTTCGACACTCCTACTTATCGAAAGGACTACTATAGATCCCCTATACTTGTGGGTCATAAAGACTCTTTTCTGGCGCCATTGCCAGGGAGTGAAGCACCTTTGGTAAGGAAAAATTTATATAGTGTGCTGAAATTTACTGTCACTGGTTAGTATGGAAAGTTATCCTTTGAGGGGCTTGTTCGGGGTATCTTCACCCCGACCAGTAGAGCAAAGAGTTGCGCCTCAACCTACTGAACCTACTGAAAATGTTTACTTATTCCTTCGGGTATGATAGAAAAACTGCTAGCTAATCCTTTTACAGGAGATGGAACATTACATCCCAATTTGCACCTAATCTTTGTGGATGAAGTTTGTGGATTATTTAAGCTTGCGGGTATGCCCGAGGATGTTATCAAGAAGAAGATCTTCCTTTATCTTTGAAGGGAAAGGCATTGACATGGTTTAGGCTATGCGATGATATTGGATCATGGAACTACAACCGATTGAAATAGGAATTTCATCAGAAGTTTTATCCTATGCATCTGGTTCATCATGATCGTAATTATATATATATATAATTTTTGTCCACGTGAAGGAGAAAGCATCGCTCAAGCCTGGGGAGGCTTAAGTCAATGTTATATTCATGCCCCAATCATGAGCTCTCAAGAGAAATTATTATTCAAAAATTTTATGCTCGGCTTTCTCTCAATAATCGCTCCATGCTTGATACTTCTTGTACTGGTTCTTTTATGATGAAGGCTATTGAATTCAGATGGGATTTATTGGAATGAATTAAATGCAACTCTGAAGATTGGGAACTCGATGAAGGTAAGGAGTTAGGTATAACACCTAAGTTTGATTGTGTTAAATCTTTTATGGATACCGATGTTTTTCGTGAATTTAGCACTAAATATGGACTTGACTCCGAGATAGTAGCTTCTTTCTATGAATCATTTGCTACTCATGTTGATCTCCCTAAGGAGAAGTGGTTTAAATATCATCCTCCCATTGAAGTGAAAGTAGTTGAACCTATTAAAGTTGAAGAAAAGACTATCACTTATAATGTTGATCCTACTATTCCTACCGCTTATATTGAGAAACCACCTTTCCCTGTTAGAATAAAGGATCATGCTAGAGCTTCAACTGTGGTTAACAAAAGTAATATTAGAACACCCAAACCCTCTGAGAAAATTAAAGTTGAACCTAGTATTGCTATGGTTAAAGATCTCTTGGTCGATAATATTGATGGGCATGTTATTTACTTCTGTGATGAAGCTGCTAGAATTGCTAAACCCGATACTAAAGATAAACATAGACCTGTTGTTGGCATGCCTGTTGTTTCTGTTAAAATAGGAGATCACTATTATCATGGCTTATGTGATATGGGTGCTAGTGTCAGTGCAATACCTTATATAAAGAAATTATGCATGATATTGCACCTGCTGAGATATAAGATATTGATGTTACTATTAAGCTTGCCAATAGGGATACTATCTCTCCGGTTGGGATTGTTAGAGCTGTTGAAGTCTTGTGTGGGAAAATTAAATATCCTACTAATTTTCTTGTTCTTGCTTCCCCACAATATAGCTTTTGTCCCATTATATTTGGTAGACCCTTCTTGAATACTGTTAATGCTAAGATAGACTGCAAAAAGGATATTGTTTCTGTTGGTTTAGGGGATATGTCTCTTGATTTTGATTTTGCTAAATTTTTTAGACAATCCCATGATAAAGAATTGCCTAGTAAAGATGAAATTATTGCTCTTGCTTCTATTGTTGTGCCTCCTAATGATCCTTTAGAACAATATTTGTTAGACCATGAAAATGATATGTTTATGAATGAAATAAGGGAAATAGATGAAGTATTCTTTAAACAGGGACCTATTTTGAAACACAACTTGCCTGTTGAAATTCTAGGGGATCATCCTCCACCCAAGGGTGATCCCATGTTTGAGCTTAAACCATTAACTGATACACTTAAATATGCTTATCTTGATGAAAAGAAGATATATCCTGTTATTATTAGTGCTAACCTTTCAGAGCAAGAAGAAGAGAAATTATTGAAAACTCTGAAGAAGCACCGTGCTGCTATTGGATATACTCTTGATGATCTCAAGGGTATTAGTCCCACTCTATGCCAGCACAAAATAAAATTGGAGAAGGACGCTAAACCGGTTGTTGATCACCAACGACAGTTAAATCGTAAGATGAAAGAAGTGGTAAGAAATGAAATACTAAAGCTTCTGGAGGCAGGTATAATTTATCCCGTTGCTGATAGTCAGTGGGTAATTCCTGTCCATTGTGTCCCTAAGAAGGGAGGCATTACTGTTGTTCCTAATGATAAAGCTGAATTGATCCCACAAAGAATTGTTACAGGTTATCGAATAGTAATTGACTTCCACAAATTAAATAAAGCTACTAAAAAGGATCATTACCCTTTACCTTTTATTGATCAAATGCTAGAAAGATTATCCAAACATAGACATTTTTGCTTTTTAGATGGTTATTCTGGTTTCTCTCAAATACATGTGACAAAAGAGGATCAGGAAAAGACCACTTTTACTTGCCCTTTCGGCACCTTTGCTTATAGACATATGCCTTTTGGTTTATGTAACGCACCTGCTACCTTTCAAAGATGTATGACTGCTATATTCTCTGACTTTTGTGAAAATATTGTTGAGGTTTTCATGGATGATTTTTTCATGTATGGAACTTCTTTTGATGATTGCTTAAGCAACCTTGATCGATTTTTGTAGAGATTTGAAGAAACTAATCTTGTCTTGAATTGGGAGAAGTGCCACTTTATGGTTAATGAAGGTATTGTCTTGGGGCATAAAGTTTTTGAAAGAGGTATTGAAGTTGATAAAGCTAAAGTTGATGCTATTGAAAAGATGCCATGTCCTAAGGACATTAAAGGTATAAGAAGTTTCCTTGGTCATGCCGGTTTTTATAGGAGGTTCATTAAAGACTTCTCAAAAATTTCTAGGCTTCTGTGAAAGACTAAATGATAGTTGAGTATGTGGACTTGCTGAAAAGCTCTTATATTGACTCTTTTCGATGTTATGATAAATTGCAATTGCTTCAATGACTGAGATTATAGTTTGTTAGTTTTCAATGAAGTTTTTGATTCATACTTTAGCATAAGAAATCATATGACTATATATATATATATGTGTGTGTGTGTGTGTGTGTGTTACTGTTCTAAGAATGATCATGATGCCCTCATGTCCGTATTTTATTTTATCGACACCTCTGTCTATAAACATGTGGACAAATTTTTCGATATCGGCTTCCGCTTGAGGACAAGCGAGGTATAAGCTTGGGGGAGTTGATACGTCCATTTTGCATCATGCTTTTATATCGATATTTCTTGCACTATGGACTGTTATTACAAATTATGTCACAATACTTATGCCTTTTCTCTCTTATTTTATAAGGTTTGCACGAAGAGGGAGAATGCCGGCAGCTGGAATTCTGGGCTGGAAAAGGAGCAAATATTAGAGACCTATTCTACACAACTCCAAAAGTCCTGAAACTCCATGAAAGTCAGTTTTGGAATATATAAAAAATATTGGGCAAAGAAAGCACCAGAGGAGGGCCACACCCTATCCACGAGGGTGGGGGCGCACCCTACCCCCTAGGCACGCCCCCTGCCTCGTGGCCCCCCTGGCAGGCCTCAAGTGCCCATCTTTTGCTATATGAAGTCTTTCGCCCTGGAAAAAATCAGAAGGAATCTTTCGGGATGAAGCGCCGCCGTCTCGAGGCGAAACCTTGGCGGAACCAATCTAGGGCTCCGGTGGAGCTGTTCTGCCGGGGAAACATCCCTCCGGGAGGGGGAAATCGTCACCATCGTCATCACCATCGATCCTCTCATCGGGAGGGGCTCAATCTCCATCAACATCTTCACCAGCACCATCTCTTCTCAAACCCTAGTTCATCTCTTGTATCCAATCTTTGTCTCAAAACCTCAGATTGGTACCTGTGGGTTGCTAGTAGTGTTGATTACTCCTTGTAGTTGATACTAGTTGGTTTATTTGGTGGAAGATCATATGTTCAGATCCTTTATGCATATTAATACCCCTCTGATTATGAACATGAATATGATTTTTGAGTAGTTACATTTGTTCCTGAGGACATGGGAGAAGTCTTGCTATAAGTAGTCATGTGAATTTGGTATTCGTTTGATATTTTGATGAGATGTATGTTTTCTTTCCTCTAGTGGTGTCATGTGAACGTCGACTACATGGCACTTCACCATTGTTTGGGCCTAGGGGAAGGCATTGGGAAGTAATAAGTAGATGATGGGTTGCTAGAGTGACAGAAGCTTAAACCCTAGTTTATGCGTTGCTTCGTAAGGGGCTGATTTGGATTCACATGTTTCATGCTATGGTTAGGTTTACCTTAATACTTCTTTTGTAATTGCGGATGCTTTCAAGAGGGGTTAATAATAAGTGGGATGCTTGTCCAAGGAAGGGCACTACCCAAGCACCGGTCCACCCACAAATCAAATTATCAAAGTAACGAAAGCGAATCATATGAGCATGATGAAAACTAGCTTGACGATAATTCCCATGTGTCCTCAGGAGCGCTTTCCTCTTTATAAGAGTTTGTCCAGGCTTGTCCTTTGCTACAAAAAGGATTGGGCCACCTTGTTGCACCTTTTTTACTTTTATTACTTGTTACCCGTTACGAATTACCTCTTCACAAAACTATCTTTTACCGATAATTTCAGTGCTTGCAGAGAATACCTTCCTGAAAACCGCTTGTCATTTCCTTCTGCTCCTCGTTGGGTTCGACACTCTTACTTATCGAAAGGACTACGATAGATCCCCTATACTCATGGTTCATCAACGGCTGCATTCACGCTAAATAGGGCACCATCGAAATCCGTTGAGACGACAGCATATGAACTATGGTTTGGCAAGAAACCCAAGTTGTCGTTTCTTAAAGTTTGGGGCTACGATGCTTACGTGAAAAAGCTTCAACCTGATAAGCTCGAATCCATATCAGAGAAATGTGTCTTCATAGGATACCCAAAGAAAACTGTTGGGTACACCTTCTGTCACAGATCCGAAGACAAGATATTCGTTGCTAAGAATGGATCCTTTCTAGAGAAGGAGTTTCTCTCGAAAGAAGTGAGTGGGAGGAAAGTAGAACTTGATGAGGTAACTGTACCTTCTCCATTATTGGAGAGTAGTTCATCACAGAAATCAGTTCCACTGATTCCTACACCAATTACTGAGGAAGCTAATGATGATGATCATGAAACTTCTGATCAAGTTACTACCGAACCTCATAGGTCATCCAGAGTAAGATCCGCACTAGAGTGGTACGGTAATCCTATTCTGGAGGTCATGTTACTTGACCATAACGAACCTACGAACTATGAGGAAGCGATGATGAGCCCAGATTCCGCAAAATGGCTTGAGGCCATGAAATCCGAGATGGAATCCATGTATGAGAACAAAGTGTGGACTTTGGTTGACTTGCCCGATGACCGGCAAGCCATAGAGAATAAATGGATCTTCAAGAAGAAGACTGGCGCTGACGGTAATGTTACTGTCTACAAAGCTCGACTTGTTGCGAAAGGTTTTCGGCAAGTTCAAGGAGTTGACTACGATGAGACCTTCTCACCCGTAGCAATGCTTAAGTCCGTCCAAATCATATTAGCAATTGCCGCATTTTATGATTATGAAATTTGGCAAATGGATGTCAAAACTACATTCCTTAATGGATATCTTAAAGAAGAGTTGTATATGATGCAACCGGAAGGTTTTTTCGATCCAAAAGGTGCTAACAAAGTGTGCAAGCTCCAGCGATCCATTTATGGACTGGTGCAAGCATCTCGGAGTTGGAATATACGCTTTGATAGTGTGATCAAAGCATATGGTTTTATACAGACTTTTGGAGAAGCCTGTATTTACAAGAAAGTGAGTGGGAGCTCCGTAGAATTTCTGATATTATATGTGGATGACATATTGTTGATCGGAAATGATACTGAATTTCTGAATAGCATAAAAGGATACTTTAAGAATTTTCCAATGAAAGACCTCGGTGAAGCTTCTTATATGTTAGGCATCAAGATCTATAGAGATAGATCAAGACGCTTAATTGGACTTTCACAAAGCACATACCTTCATAAAGTTTTGAAGAAGTTCAAAATGGATCAAGCAAAGAAAGGGTTCTTGCCTGTGTTACAAGGTGTGAAGTTGATTCAGACTCAATGCCCGACCACTGCAGAAGATAGAGAGAAAATGAAAGTCATTCCCTATGCCTCAGCCATAGGTTCTATCATGTATGCAATGTTGTGTACCAGACTTGATGTGTGCCTTGCTATTAGTTTAGTAGGGAGGTACCAAAGTAATCCAGGAGTGGATCACTGGACAGCGGTCAAGAACATCCTGAAATACCTGAAAAGGACTAAGGAAATGTTTCTCGTTTATGGAGGTGACAAAGAGCTCATCGTAAACGGTTACGTCGATGCAAGCTTTGACACCGATCCGGATGACTCTAAGTCACAAACCGGATACACATTTTTATTGAATGGTGGAGCTGTCAGTTGGTGCAGTTCTAAGCAGAGTGTCATGGCGGGATCTACGTGTGAAGCGGAATACATAGCTGCTTCAGAAGTAGCAAATGAAGGAGTCTGGAGGAAGGAGTTCATATCCGATCTAGGTGTAATACCTAGTGCATCGGTTCCAATGAAAATCTTTTGTGACAATACTGGTGCAATTGCCTTGGCAAAGGAATCAAAATTTCACAAGAGAACCAAGCACATCAAGAGACGCTTCAATTCCATCCGCGCCAAGTCAAGGAGGGACACATAGAGATTTGCGAGATACATACAGATCTGAATGTTGCAGATCCATTGACTAAGCCTCTCTCACGAGCAAAACATGATCAACACCAAGACTCCAGGGATGTTAGAACCATTACTGTGTAATCTAGATTATTAACTCTAGTGTAAGTGGGGGGCCGAAGGAAATATGCCCTAGAGGCAATAATAAAGTTGTTATTTATATTTCCTTATATCATGATAAATGTTTATTATTCATGCTAGAATTGTATTAACCGGAAACTTAGTACATGTGTGAATACATAGACAAACAAAGTGTCGCTAGTATGCCTCTACTTGACTAGCTCGTTAATCAAAGATGGTTAAGTTTCCTAGCCATAGACATGTGTTGTCATTTGATGAACGTGATCACATCATTAGAGAATGATGTGATGGACTAGACCCATCAGTTAGCTTAGCACTATGATCGTTTAGTTCATTGCTATTGCTTTCTTCATGACTTATACATGTTCCTATGACTATGAGATTATGTAACTCCCGAATACGAGAGGAACACCTTGTGTGCTATCAAACATCACAACGTAACTGGGTGATTATAAAGATGCTCTATAGGTGTCTCCGATGGTGTTTGTTGAGTTGGCATAGATCGAGATTAGGATTTGTCACTCCGTGTATCGGAGAGGTATCTCTGGGCCCTCTCGGTAATGCACATCACTATGATCCTTGCAAGCAATGTGACTAATGAGTTAGTAACGGGATGATGCATTACGGAACGAGTAAAGAGACTTTCCGGTAACGAGATTGAACTAGGTATGATGATACCGATGATCGAATCTCGGGCAAGTAACATACCGATGACAAAGGGAACAACATATGTTGTTATGCAGTTTGACCGATAAAGATCTTCGTAGAATATGTAGGAACCAATATGAGCATCCAGGTTCCACTATTGGTTATTTACAGGAGAAGAGTCTCGGTCATGTCTACATAGTTCTCGAACCCATAGGGTCCGCACGCTTAACGTTCGACGATGATATGTATTATGAGTTATGTGATTTGATGTACTGAAGGCTGTATGGAGTCCCGGATGTGATCACGGACATGATGAGGAGTCTCGAAATGGTCGAGACATAAAGATTCATATATTGGAATGCTACATTCGGACACTAGAATGGTTCGGGTCATTTCGGATAAGTTTCGGAGTACCGGGGGTTACCGGAACCCCCTCCGGAAAGTTAATTATTGGGCCTTATGGGCCTAGTGGTGGAAGAGAGGACGCAGGCCAAGAGGTGGCGCGTGCTCCCCCTAGCCCAAACCGAATTGGACTAGGGCTAGGGGGGCTGGCCCCCCTTTCCTTCTCTTCTTCCTCTCCTTCCTTCTTCTCCTACTTAGACTAGGAAAGGGGGAAACCTACTCCTACTAGGACTAGGAATCCCCCCTTGGGCGCGCCCCTTGAGGCCGGCCCTCCTGCTCCTCCCCTCCTTTATATACGGGGGAGGGGGCACCCCATAGACACACAAGTTGATCTTTAGCCGTGTGCGGTGTCCCCGTCCATAGTTTTCCACCTCGGTCATATTATCGTAGTGCTTAGGCGAAGCCCTACGTCGGTAACTTCATCATCACCGTCAACAGGCCATCGTGCTGACGCAACTCACCCTCGGTGAGGGAGTCCTGGATTAGGGGGTCTCCGGACAGCCGGACTATATCCTTTGGCCGGACTATTGGACTATGAAGATACAAGATTAAAGACTTCGTCCCGTGTCCGGATGGGACTCTACTTGGCATGGAAGGCAAGCTAGGCAATACGGATATGTATATCTCCTCCTTTGTAGCCGACCTTGTGTAACCCTAGCCCCCTCCGGTGTCTATATAAACCGGAGTGTTTAGTCCGTAGGACAACATAAAATCATACCATAGGCTAGCTTCTAGGGTTTAGCCTCTCCGATCTCGTGGTAGATCAACTCTTGTAATACCCATATCATCAAGAATAAATCAAGCAGGACGTAGGGTTTTACCTCCACCAAGAGGGCCCGAACCTGGGTAAAACATCGTGTCCCCTGCCTCCTGTTACCATCCGCCTTAGACGCACAGTTCGGGACCCCCTACCCGAGATCCGCTGGTTTTGACACCGACATTGGTGCTTTCATTGAGAGTTCCTCTGTGTCGTCTCCGTTAGGCTTGATGGCTCCTACGATCATCGATAGCGATGTAGTCCAGGGTGAGACTTTTCTTCCCGGACAGATCTTTGTGTTCGGCGGCTTTGCACTGCGGGCCAACTCGCTTGGCCATCTGGAGTAGATCGAAAGTTACGCCCCTGGCCACCAGGTCAGGTTTGGAAGCTTAAACTACACGGCCAATATCCGCGGAGACTTGATCTTCGACAGATTCGATCCCCTGCCTTGTGCGTCACACGGTCACAGACGAAGTAATGGATCAACAAATCCCAGAGAGTTTCAAACCCGTAAATATAGAATCATACGATGGCACAACAGATCCTGCGGTATGGATCGAGGATTTCCTCCTGCATATCAACATGGCACGCGGTGATGATCTACACGCCATTAAATACCTCCCACTCAAACTAAAAGGACCAGCTCGGCATTGGCTCAATAGCCTGCCAGCAGAGTCCATTGGCTGTTGGGAAGATCTGGAAGCTGCATTCCTCAACAACTTTCAGGGCACTTGCGACCACCAGATGCCGATGACTTGAGCCACATAATTCAGCAGCCAGAGGAATTGGCCAGGAAATTCTGGAAACGGTTCCTAACAAAGAAAAATCAAATCGTCGACTGTCCGGATGCAGAGGCCCTAGCAGTTTTCAGGCACAACATCCGCGACGAGTGGCTAGCCCGGCACCTTGGTCAGGAAAAGCCGAAATCTATGGCATCCCTCACGACACTCATGACCCGCTTTTGTGCGGGAGAAGACAGTTGGCTGGCTCGCAGTAATAACATATCAAAGAACCATGGTACTTCGGATACCAAGGACAGCAATAGCAGGTCACGTTGCAACAAACATAAGCGCCGCATTAACAGCGATAATACCGAGGATACGGCAGTCAATGCCGGATTCAAAGGCTCTAAACCCGGTCAGCGGAAAAAGCCATTCAAACGAAGCACTCCGGGCCCGTCCACTTTGGACCGTATACTCGATCGCTCGTGTCAAATACACGGCACCCCAGACAAGCCAGCCAACCACACCAACAGGGATAGTTGGGTGTTCAAGCAGGCCGGCAAGTTAATTGCCGAAAACAAAGATAAGGGCCACATAGAGATGACGAGGAAGAGCCCCGGCAGCCGAACACCGGAGGACAGAAGAGGTTCCCCCCACAAGTGCGGACGGTGAACATGATATACGCAACCCACATCTCCAAGAGGGAGCGGAAGCGTGCGCTCAGGGACGTGTATGCGTTGGAGCTAGTCGCCCCAAAGTTCAACCCATGGTCCTCCTGTCCGATCACCTTTGATCATAGGGACCAACCCACTAGTATCCGTGATGGTGGATTTGCCGCACTAGTCCTAGATCCAATCATTGACGGATTTCACCTCACTCGAGTCCTTATGGATGGTGGCAGCAGCCTGAACCTGCTTTATCAGGACACCGTGCGCAAAATGGGTATAGACCCCTCAAGGATAAAACCCACAAAAACGACCTTTAAAGGCGTCATACCAGGTGTAGAGGCCCATTGCACAGGCTCAGTCACACTTGAAGTGGTCTTCGGATCCCCGGATAACTTCCGAAGCGAAGAGTTAATCTTCGATATAGTCCCGGTCCGAAGTGGTTATCATGCACTGCTCGGGCGAACCGCATTTGCGAGATTCAATGCGGTACCGCATTAGGCATACCTCAAGCTCAAGATGCCAGGACCTCGGGGGGTCATTACAGTTAATGGAAACACATAGCACTCTCTCCGAACGGAGGAGCACACTGTGGCCCTCGCAGCAGAAGCGCAAAGCAGCCTCTTAAGGCAATCCACCAGTTCGGCGTTTAAGGTCCCGGACACCTTCAAGCGCGCCTGGAGTAATCGGCAACAGGACCGCCTGGCACGTTCCGAGCTCGCATAGCAATGCGGCCCCCAGCCCGGTCCCAGCCAAACAGCGAAATCCGTGCCACACGTACATAATTACGCATTAAAAATACCATGGTCACAAGCTGGGAGGGGGGCACGACGGTGGCACGCCCCAAGTCGCAGCTTAAACCACACTAGGGGCTTCCCGCTTTGTTATTTTTCTCTTTCAGGACTTCAATCTCTGGAAACCCTGTCCGGCAACGTGATTGCCGAACACACGATGCATTATCCAAGGAGGCAGAAAGCTACGTCACACCACAGAACTCCCAGGTGGATTACGATAACGAGTGAAATATTTGCTTTACTACCATTCCTCAGCTTGCCCTTGGAAGGGACATGTCAAACAGTCCTACTTTTTGCTTATCGCACTACTTGTATCATTCTGCTTTAACGCACCCTTTTTGAATAAAAAATGCATAGCATTAAGACTATTATTGCATTCTTCTTTTTATATATGTTCATTTATGACATCCAGCACCCGTACACTCTGGTATGGCCAATACGCCAGGGGCTTAAGCATACCCCATAATATGGCGTGAGAAGTCCGAACACTTTCGACAGTGCGGCACCCCAAACTTATAACATTATATGCATCAACTCCGAATCATGTATTGGGTCAATAGTTAGGTTTGCCCGGCTCCCATGTTTTGGTACCTTACGTTCCACTATATCGGCTAAGGTAGCACTGGGAGAACTACTGCGATTGTGCCCCGGTTCTGCTGGGCTAAGCACCTCAGTAGAGAATGCAAAAACTGACTGTCATGATATATAAGGTGAGAGACTGGTTGCTGTTCGAGAGGTTTCGAGTCCCTAAAGGCTTATGCCGCTTAGAGCGAGGAGTCGGCCCTGTCCGGCTTAAGTCGTGTATCGCGCTCCGAATTCGGCCTTCCGATACTAGGGGCTTTGCCGAAATTTAAAATTATAGAATTCTATGGCTAAGTGAGAGTGCTAACGCATTATAGTCCGATTGCCTTGTTCGTTGTGCTAAGCACCTCCCTCGAAGAACCCAACAATGGGAACAAGAGTGCTCAGGTTTATCCCGAACACCCCAGCACTCGTGGCGTGGGGGCTGAAGCCGACGACTAGCCATCTCTCTGATTTGATAAACAGCCGAACAGAAGGTAATATTTTAAATTCAAACAAGCGTTGCATAGCGCATATGAACAAGTTTTCATAACTACAGGATTACACGAGCGAATTTACTCGAACATTATATCTTTCGTACACCCGTCCGCTACGAGACGAGCACCCTTCAGGACACCCTCATAGTACATCTCGGGGTGGCGATGCTCCTTTCCCTCCGGCGGCCCTTCCTTAATCAGCTTCACGGCGTCTAGCTTGGCCCATTGCCCCTTCATACGGGCGAAAGCCCGGCATGCACCTTCGATGCAGACGGACCACTTGATGACTTCCAGCCGTGGGCATGCATCCACAAGCCGCCTCACCAGGCCGAAGTAGCTATTGGGAAGGGCGTCGCTAGGCCACATCCGGACTATAAAGCCCTTCATGGCCTGTTCAGCCGTCTTGTGTAGCTCGACCAGCTGCTTCAGCTGGTCGCTCAGAGGCATCGGATGTTCAGTCCCAGTATACTGAGACCAGAACAGCTTCTCCGTTGAGCTTCCCTCCTCGGACTGGTAAAACTGTGCGGCATCCAACACGCTGCGGGGCAAATCTGCGAATGCTCCCGGAGAGCTCCGGATTCGGGTAAGTAACAGGTAATTTACTTTCACATGCTTGCTTTGCATATAGAATGCCTTACCCGCCGCTATCTTCTTCATCGCATCAATCTCCTGGAGGGCCTTTTGGGCTTCGGCCTTGGCATTCTTTGCGCTCTCAAGGGCCGCGGCAAGCTCGGACTCTCGCGTCTTCAAGTCAAGCTCCAATGCCTCGTGCTTCGTCACGAGAGCATGGAGCTCTTGCTGCATCTCGCCCACCCATGCCTCATGCCTTTCCCGCTCGGTGCGCTCCTTGGCCGCTTTGTTTTCGGCCTCGGATAGCGCTTGCTTCATGTTCGCCACCTCGGTCGTGGCCCCTGGCAAATTTACAATGATCCTGTCATTTTGCAATCGCATTCTCTTTATACATATCCATAGACTAGGTACTACTTACCTTTGTTCTCCTCGAGCTGCCTCTTGGCAAGGCTGAGCTCGTCCCTGGACCCTTTAAGGTCCTGCTTCAGTGCGGTGACCTCCACAGTTAGTGCTGCAGAGGCCAGCAGCGAAGCCTGCATACGCATATTGACATACTTATATTAGACTCCTGCGATATTGTTTGATCCTCCGTTCGGCTTTTCTTTGTGAACACCGAACAGAGCATCAGGGGCTACTGTCTATGCGGTAATATTTTCCCCCATATTTCAAAAACTTACCTCAAAGCCTGTTAGAAGGCTGGCACAGGCTTCAGTCAGTCCGCTCTTGGCGGACTGAACCTTCTGGACCATCGCACTCATAATAGTGCGGTGCTCTTCGTCGATGGAAGCGTTGCGAAGCGCTCCCAGCAGATTGTCCGGTGCCTCTGGATGGACAGAGGTCACCGGCACAGGCGTCTTGCCCCTTTTGGAAGGAGGCCGCCTGCCCGAGTCTGGAACCACTGGGGGTTCCGGCGTGGTGTTCGGCTGAGGGCCGAACTCGGAGCCCTCGGGAGCCTTGCTCCCTCTGCTCCCGGAGTCCGGAAGGTCACCTTGAGGCACCTCCGGGACTGTCTCCCCTCGACCCGGTGCCTCTTGAGACAATACCTCAGCATTGTCCGTAGGGCAAGGGGAGGTGGCGGTCGGAAGTGGATCGCTATCCATATCCGACGAGCCCAGGGAGCCATCCGACGATACGTCGATACGTGCTCGTGGCGCTCTGCATAGTCATAATTCGGCGTTAGGAGAGGCAGTGTGACAAAGGTATGCTATGAGTTACTCTAGCATCCGAATACTTTCGACTTCGCCAGGGGCTTGTCCCTGAGCAGCCACTCGTCTTCGCCTTTGGCGGCGGTGGTGGAGTGGTCCGGAAGGAGAGTCCTTTCTTTCTTGGACCCTTCGGCACCCCCGGTTGGGGCGGCCTTCCTTTTCTTGTCTCCCCTGACTGGAGGGAGAGCATCTTCATCTTTCTCCTCGTCTTCGGGGGAGGATTGCGTCGCGGAGTTATCGGACGATGAGTCCGATAACACCTGGCGTCGGGAACTCTTTCGGGTTCCCTTGGCCTTCTTGGTCTTCTCCGGTACCTTGTAAGGAGCCGGAGTCAGCATCTCCGTCAGGAGAGCATCCGCAGTGTCTTCGGGAAGAGGGGCCGGACAGTTAATCTGCCCCGACGTCTCCACCCAGTCCTGTCAAAGGCATGGAGCTCAGACCCCGCACATGGTTAAGCTAGGGGAAATAAATATCCTACCGGATGTATAGAACTCACAGAATGTGCTTGGCGCTTAGCCCGCGGTCCTCGATGAGGAAGGGAGGGACCTCGGCACCCTTGAACAGCACCTTCCAGACGTCCTTATGTGTCGTGTCAAAGAGCTCGCTCAGAGTCTGGTGCTGGGCCGGGTCGAACTCCCACAAGTTGAAGTCCCGTTCTTGGCACGGGAGGATCCGGCAGATGAGCATGACCTGGACTATGTTGACAAGCTTGAGCTTCTTGCTGGACATATTCTGGATACATTTCTGGAGTCCGTCCAGCTCTACCGACGAACCCTAGGACAGGCCCTTCTCTTTCCAGGAGGTGAGCCGCGTGGGGATTCCGGATCAAAACTTGGTGGCAGCCACCCATTTGGCGTCGCGCGGCTCGGTGGTGTAGAACCACGCCGATTGCCACCCCTTTATGGTCTCCACGAAGGAGCCTTCGAGCCATATAACATTGGGCATCTTGCCCACCATGGCTCCGCCGCATTCTACTTGTTGGCCTCCCACCACCTTCGGCTTGATATTGAAGGTCTTTAACCACAGGCTGAAGTGGGGCCGGATGCGGAGGAAAGCCTCACACACGACGTTGAACGCTGAAATTTTGAGGATGAATTTCGGGGCCAGATCATGGAAGTCCAGCCCATAGTAGAACATGAGACCACGGACGAATGGATGGAGGGGAAACCCCAGTCCGCGGAGGAAGTGGTGGAGGAAGACTACCCTCTCGTGAGGTTCAGGGTAGGAATGATCTGCCCCGCGACGGGCAACCGATGCGTGATGCTCGCGGCTAAGTATCCGTCTCCGCGCAGCTTCTTGATGTGTCCCTCCGTAACGGAGGAAGCCATCCATTTGCCTCCCGCTCCAGACATGATTGGAGAAGGTTGAGGGGAAGGATGTGGACTTGGGCGTGGGAGCTCGAGTGCGCAAGAATGGGTAAGCGAGGAGGAAGAAGGCGAGGGTAGAAAAGGTGAGACCTTGTCTCATTATAAGGGCGGACTAAACTATGCACCTCCATTAGCCTGGTAAAACTCGCTTATCCACCAAGCGCCGTAATTGATGGCGCGGTTGGGTTACCCACGTCCGTATTGATGAGAATCCCGTAATAAGGGGAACACGATCTCTGCTTTGACAAGACGTGTCAAGAAACTGCCTCGCGTTATGTGCGGGGCTAGTTAAAGAAAAACGGTTCGAATAATCGCCGAGCCATGGCATGATGTCATGTTGCCTAAACGTGTCAGCAGATTAGATTTGTGGAAATATTATTCTCTCTACGATGGTATGTGGAACTTAATTTGCAGGGTCGGATACTATCCTTTATTTGAACTCTTCTGTGGTATATCCGGAGGAGGAACCCGCCTTGCAATGCCGAAGACAACACTGAGCGCCGGACTCATCGTCATTGAAGCCTGGTTCAGGGGCTACTGAGGGAGTCCTGGATTACGGGGTCTCCGGACAGCTGGACTATATCCTTTGGCCGGACTGTTGGACTATGAAGATACAAGATTGAAGACTTCGTCCCGTGTCCAGATGGGACTCTACTTGGCGTTGAAGGCAAGCTAGGCAATACGGATATGTATATCTCCTCCTTTGTAACCGACCTTGTGTAACCCTAGCCCCCTCCGGTGTCTATATAAACCGGAGGGTTTAGTCCGTAGGACAACATACAATCATACCATAGGCTACCTTCTAGGGTTTAGCCTCTCCGATCTCGTGGTAGATCAACTCTTGTAATACCCATATCATCAAGAATAAATCAAGCAGGACGTAGGGTTTTACCTCCATCAAGAGGGCTCGAACCTGGGTAAAACATCGTGTCCCCTACCTCCTGTTACCATCCGCATTAGACGCACAGTTCGGGACCCCCTACCTGAGATCCGCCGGTTTTGACACCGACACTCGGCCTCAGCTAGATCAAGAGGACGAGGGACGTCACTGAGCTGAATGTGTGCAGATCACGGAGGTGCCGTGCGTTCGGTACTTGATCGGTTGGATCGCGAAGACGTTCGACTACATCAACCGCGTTACTGAACACTTCTGCTTTTGGTCTATGAGGGTACGTAGACACACTCTCCCCTCTCGTTGCTATGCATCTCCTAGATAGATCTCGAGTGATAGTAGGAATTTTTTTTAAATACTGTGTTCCCCAACAATTTCGATATGGACTACATACTGAGCAAAATGAGTCAATCGACACTCTAAAATATGTCTATCTGGTATTTCATGTAAAGATTAAAATAGAAGGGCCCCCGCTTCGCCCTTCTCTGGTGACACGGGGGAAACCCTACTCACCGTCACCACTAGCCACCCCTTCTCCCCCTTGCCATACCCGGAGGGACTGCCGGCGAAGCCCGCACACGTTCCAGGGATGGCGGCGGTGGGGCGATTCCAAGGTGCTTTGCGATGATGCAAATACGAAGTAGTGTTGACATCATGATATGGAAGAACAGTTGGAGTCGACACGACAATAATACATGGGAGCTTGTGGATCTTCCCAACAATTAAAAAACCATGGATCTCAAGTGAGAATTTAAGATCAAGAAAGATGCCGAAGGGTCCGTGAAGCACAAAGCGAGGCTAGTAGCCAAAGAGTACGTGCATGATGAAGGTGTGAACTTTGTAATGTTCGTTCCCATTGCAAAGATGCAATCGGTGAGATTACTCATAACCCTCGCAGATCATGAATCATGGCAGATACATAACACGGATGTAAAATCGGTATTTTTTGACGGAGAGTTAGAAGGCGAGGTTTACGTGAACCAGCCACCGGGATTCATCAAAGAGGGAGAAGAGAAAAAGGTACTGAAGCTACACAAAGTCTTGTACGGGATACGTCAAGGCCCACGGGCATGAATGACCGGTCTTTGATTTCTCTTATATTTTGGAAAGCCCCACTAGAGCATGCAATGTACCAACAAGGTGAAGGGAAGGATCATCTACTAGTTGGCCCTTATGTCGATGACCTATTAATTAGTGGATCAGATGAAGAGGTGATTGTAAAGTTCAAGCTACAAATGAAGGAGCTTTTCAAGATGGATGGCCCTCGTCTTTTGAGTTAATACGTTGGGATAGAGGTACATCAAAAGTCGGAGGGGATCACACTATGGCAAGAGACATACGCTTTGGATTAGTAGTGTCAAAAGGATGCAGAACATCTATAACATTTCTTCCCATATTCATGAGACTTTCACTCTGCTGTTGCATTAGTCAAGTTTAATTTCATTACATATGTGTGCATGTATCAGTTTTCATATTTAAAGTGATATGTTTAATAATTATGAGAAAATTTGCCAAATTTGCTGGGCACAAAACAGAGGCATCCGGAAGTAGGACAAACGTCAATGATATTATTGGCGTCGTATCTCAAATGGAATGGCACTCATGGAGGCAATTGAACCAAGCTACTATTGTATGCCTACCTATGGCATCGTAGTTTTATCTCTCTATTGCCACCGTTGGCTTTTGCTCGATTATGTTCCTGCTCATATTACTGAACTTAATGTTAGCTAATTAGCTTTTGTAATCATATGCCCGTGCTGAATTGGATGTTGTCTTGCTTCCGGGATGGGTTAGCTTTTATAATCTCATGACCGTGTTGAACTCGATGATGTTATTCTTTTGGTACAGTGTGAATGTTTATTCTTACCGTTAAACCTGATAATTGGTTGTCCTGTTACATGTGCTTAACTTGCCTTCATACTAATACATCATGCCGTTTGATCTTCCACAACTTGACCATATCATTGGGACCGGCACCCTCGCGCCAAGGCGCGTTGCCGATTTAGTTTTTATTAAAGGGGATAACATGGGCTTCTGCACCCTGCCTTCTACATACACGGGACAAGATAGCTAAAAAAACTTTTTTATGTTTATTTCTTAAACTGATTTGTAAGGTCTTCTGAATTCCTCCAGTATCCAAGTCAGACCTGCAATATTCATATTGAACTGTTCAATAGTAGTTACAAAATTATCACCACATATACACACGTATAGGGACGAAAATGGAGTGGAAACTTTCCGTTTTTCCGGAGGAAAAATGGAAACGGAGAGGAAATATCAAAACGGAAACGGAAATTTACAAAACGGAAGTGGAAATGGAATTTTTTATGCGGAAGCGGAAACAAAAACGGAATGGTGTTTTCCGGTGGAACATGCATGGAAATGGAACTTTCCGTTCTCGTGAATATGGAATTTTTGTTTTTACTATAGACCTATAGCTACTTTGTAGCCCAATCACCAAAGAGAACACAATGACACAATTAGTAGAATGGATCTAAGGCCGAACTTCTACTACCACACATGTACTCAGCTTGACCATATACGCAATTGTCCGGTACAACTACAATACTACGCTAAGTTGCTAACATAATGATATTATTTTGTAGCCATGTTAACAACTCATTGAATTTGTTTGTTTTTGTGTGTATTTCTGTATGATTCAAGGGGTTTTTAAGTTCCGATCAATGCCTATTTCTGTTTCCGTATCCACTTTGTATTTGTTCCGTGTCCGTTTCCGGTAATATCTATTTCCGTATTCATTTTCGGGGTTTCTGTATTCGTTTATGCTTCTGCAAAAAAAATGTGAAAACAAATATGGTAGCACTCAGTTTCGTCCGTTTCCGCTCCGTTTTCATCCCTACACACGTACATGTATATGTACACACATACATACATGTACTGTACATGATGGCAGTTATTGTTACTCCTAGTTGGCATCATTTATTTACTAATGTTTGTTTACTCCCAACACACCTACTACTTATTCGCCAAGTAATTAGTTAACAACTTATGCAGTGGCGGTGATGACGACTAATTAAGCACTAATGGTCCGACCACCGTCGACGCAGATGACCTGCCCGGTGATGAAGGAAGCCGCCGGCATGCACAGAAATGCCACCGCGGAGGCGATCTCAGCTGGCTTGCCACTCCGCCGCAACGGGGTTTTGGAGTGCTCCTGTTCCAGGTACTCCGTATCCATCTGCCAAATATATCCACAAATAATATCCACAAATTTGTTAATGGTTAGTCCGTGTGTCTAGCATTTTTGGCCAAATATATCCATAAATAATATCCGTGATGTCCAAATCCTTGTCCCTCCTCGTGCAAAGTGAACTCGTTACTTCCGCATAGAAAAGTGAACGCATTACTTTGTTCTTAGGATAAAGTGAACTTAGTATCTCACCAAAAGCTTACCAGGCCTAGTTAAAAATTACTGTGGTGCTCGTTTATAAACAAGAAAACATTTGCTACTCCATTAGGCTATACAGTACTCTCTCCGTCCTAGATTACCTGTCTTATATTTGTCTAAATACAAATACATCTAACACTAGATACCGAGTAGGGCGTTTTGGTGCCCAGGCTCATCTGCACCCGGTTAGAAAAAAATTCATAAAAAAATTCGAAACAAATTCAAAAAATTCCAAATAAAATTTGTATGGTAGACAATTTGATGCGTGAGGTCCGCCCCAAATTTCAAGTCATTTGGACGCATGAGAAGCTCTCAGCAAAAAAGACAAATCAGACCAAAACAGTACATGAACAGTAAACATTTTTACAGACCCCCAATTTGTCTTTTTTGCTGAGAGCTGCTCATATGTCCAAATGACTTGAAATTTGGAGCTGGCCTCACGCATCAAAATGTCTATCACACAAATTTTATTTGGAATTTTTTGAATTTTTCTAGTATTTGTTTTGATTTTTTTCGTCGGCGCGGGTGCAGATGAGCTCGGGTGCAGAAATGGATTTTCGCTAGATACCTCTGTATCTAGAGAAATCTAAGGCAGGTAATTTGGAACAGAGGTAGTACTATGTTGCTTACGTCTTTAATCATATCGGTTGTGATAAATCCTGGGGCGACACCGTTCACACGGATCTTGTCAGGGGCCCACTCGGTGGCCAAACTCCTCGTCAGTTGGTTCATTGCACCTACATACATGATGTAATAACATTTTTAAACTTGAAGCTGATCTAGTTTCACAAAATTTGACTTAAACTGAAACTAATATTAGATTTATCTTGAAATGGAGTGAGCACGTACCTTTTGTGATAGCATAGACGGTGGAGCCTACGAAGCCGATGGAGCCTCCAATGGAGGACATGTTGATGATGCTGCCTCCTCCGGCGCGCACGAGAAGAGGGCGCGCGAGCTGGCTGAGATGGAAGCTCGACTCCAGGTTGGTAGCCATCACCTTGGAGTACTCCTCCGCGGTGCACTCCGCGGTGGGCTTCACCAGCAGCTGCCCCGCGTTGTTCACCTACGTACATACATATACATACTCCCGATCGCTAGGCGCTAGCAATCCAGAAGACACACAAAATCCACAGTTTACAGACACATATAGAACTCACTAGTATGTCGAGCTTGCCGTCGAAGGTCTGCCGGACGGTGTCCATGAGCCTCTCCCTGTCGGCGCGCACAGAGACGTCGCAGGCGGAGGCGGTGACATGCAGGCCCTTCTCCTCCCACCGCCGTCGGCACTCCTCCAGCTCCGCCGCGTTCCGGGAGCAGGCATGCACCCTCGCACCGAACCCTGCCGGTCAAATTTATAGTTATGAAATGTAGTTTAATATTAGTAAATTCGTTATGAAAGGTGATATTTTTTAATATAAATTTGTTCAAACTTTGCAAAGTTTGACTTGACATAAATCTAATATGCGAAGTATAAATGACCGGAGGGAGTACTGACTAGTTTTGCAGGACGAATATTTTAGCACCTTCAAGGATTGAAATGTCATTTAAAATTTTTGAGAAGGTGTTTCTTAATGGTTTATGCGACCCCCCCCCCCCCCCCCCCCCAATCCAAATTAATTGATATTCTCAAAGATATTTCAAAGCAGTGTACAAGATAATTTTTGTGAAACCTTCTCAATTTTTTACCGCAGTCTGCCAATCTCTAGATGTCATATGAGTGCCCATGCCAAGTTTCATATTTTCAGACTTTGTTTTCATCTTTTGGAATTAAAAAATAATAAGTCCATGTTCTTAGTCGAGTCTTGACACCCTCAAGTTTGTTATTATTGTATAAAGTCTAAACATAGACTCAGAAACACAAATGTAATTTTTCGACCCAACTTTTTCATGCACTTGCAGTTCAAATGCCTAGAAATGCATTTAATCGTAGCTAATGAATCCCCCCAAAATGCCATTTTTAGCATATTTAACTCAGTTGTCCACATACACGCATCCCTATGAACGCACGCATACACACCGTACTCCTATGAGCACCTCCGAGATACTGAGCCGAGACAACAACTCACAAAGTCACCACATGCACATTCATAGTGGACGGGAGCGTCTCGTCCCACTGAATGAACATCACCTGAAAGCCTAAATAAATTCTGAAAAATGCGAGCACGAGTGCATAGTCTCGGACTTGAACACTGATGGGTTGTTTCCATCACAAGAAACCTAACCATCTCAACTAGGCTCAGTTTACAGAATGCCAAATTTTGACTTAGAGCATGTAGTACCGTATCTTGAGTGTGGAAGATTATTGAAGTCCAATGGATGAAACAACAGTCGTATCGCCTTCAAACCTGACTCTTGGTGTCTCTCTAAACCATGTTTCTTCCTCGAAGATGGTTTAAATTCTAGGCAGTGTACGTCACAAATTCTATAATACCTTCTCAAAATTTTTACCACCGTCTCTAGATGTCATATGAGGGCACCATGTTTACAGGACTTTGTTACCACTTTTAGAAATTAAAGAAAACCAGTAAACTCCATGTTCGAGATAGAGTCTTGGCACCCTCATGTTTGATACTTATTTTTTTTTGTATAAGGCCTAAACATAGACTCAAGAACACAAATATGATTTTGCAATCTAATTTTGCCAAAATTTTCATGCACCTGCAGCCCAATTTTTTTTCTTAGATTAGCCAGCTGCTAGCCTTGTTGATTAATTTTTTCTTGATCCAGTTTAATGCATGCATGACCTTCCAGGATGTTTGGGTGCATCACCGGGATTTAGTGTATGTTAAAAACACCTGATGCTACCTTCATCTTAAACTAGCTAGCTTGTAAAAGCATTCCCTCAAAAAAAAAAAGCTAGCTTGTAACAGCAGTGCTGATCAGAAGACAAACAAACAACAAATGATCTTGAACGTTAGAGTACAATGCGATCAATGCTGCTACATATGCATGAACATAAAATGATAGAAAAAATACCCACTGCTACCTCAACACACTAGCTAGTTACAAAGTGTATGTCCAAATATACATGAGCAGTGCGAACGAGCAACTACTAGCTAATGAAGCCCTAAAAGGCTTGTACCGGACGCACTTCTGGGTTCCGCGAGAAAAAAAAGGTCGGCATTGGAAGCATGCTCGGGTCAGGGGAGGCGAGGAAACTCAGGCAAGAGAACATGGGGCCTATGCGCGGCGGCGCTGTCGGTTTCAGAACCATCGCCGTTGTGTCGTCGTCCTCCTGGTCCTCCTTGTCGCCCATCCAGCTCACGGCGGTAGCTTGTGCCGGGCAAGGCTTCTTGTGCGTGTCCCAGCGATCAGCGGTGGTCGCGCGGCTGGGCGGCAGCCGCTTGTTGCTATCCCACCTCCCTCCGGGGCTCGTGCTGCTTGGTCGGCTTGACGACGACGAAGACGAGGACGTGCGGCTGCTGCGGGAGAACTGCTTGTTTATGTCCCAACACTCGCAGGATGAGGCTCGGCCGGGACTTGAGCTGCTGCAGCACGACGAAGCTGGGCCGCTGGGGTAGTGGGCTTCTTGTCCTTCTTGTGCGCATCCCATTCCCACCTCTCAACGGAGTCGGCACGGCCGGGCATGGGGTTGGGCTTGGAGGCGAAGGAAGCCGGCAGGATGATGAGGCACGGCTTCATCTGCGGGGTCGGGAGAAGACCGGGGAGAAGGGACGCGGCGGCTTTGGCCATTGCTCGCTCAACGGAAAACATCGGTGATCTCTCTTGGCGCTTTAACTTTGAGAGCTGGCGCCTTGGCCGGAGAAGGAACAGACGATCTGATGGTTGGACGAGGGATGTAGTCTACATCCCTATGTAGTTGGGAAGACGGTGTTCGACGGCCAGTCGGCCACGTACGAGACTACATTTCGAATTAGGAGTGCGCTAGCAAGCTAGATGAATGAGATGCCATACGTACGTACGAACGGACAATCCGGCCAGCAGCGGGGTTGAATTGACACGTAGGTACGCCCAAATTAATTCAGACACTGCGCGTGCACGTACACACTTCTAGTCCTTTTTCTTTTCTTTTTCAAATCAATCAATAATTTCATTGATCTTTTTCTTTAGGGTTATAAATAAGTTTAAGGAAAAGCTAACCGGGGACCGTAAAAATCTGACGATTCCCGGCGAACGCCCCGATAACCGTCGCTTTCTGCTGAATCTTGGAGCAGCAGCTGGCCCACGTCATCCTATTAGACCCGTTCGCTGGGACGAAGCTTCTTGCGAAACATTAACCATTAGTGTATGTTAAGAACACATGACTATAACATAGCATAGAAAATTTGGTTCTTTCGTATCTTTGAAGATAAATTGTGATTTGATGGAACCAAGACTATAACATAGCATAGAAAAGGATTTAGTGTATGTTAAGAACACATGATGCTTACCTTCGTCTTAAACTAGCTTGCAATTAAAAGTTGCTGATCAGAATACAAACAAACAGGAAATGATCTCTATCTTTAGAGTACAATGCGATCAATGCTGCTACGTACACACTAGTTACAGACTGTATGTCGAGTACAAATAAGTAGTGCGACCGAGCAACTATTACTAATGTAACCCTAGAAGGCTTGTACGGGAAGCACTCCCGGGTTCCGCGAGCGAAAGAAGGCCGGCATTGGAAGCATGCTCGGATCAGGCGAGCCAAGGAAGCTCGGGCCAGAGAACATGGGGCCTAGGCGCGGCGCTGTCGGTCTCCGAACCATCGCCGTTGTGTCTTCCCCTTGGTCCTTTTTGTCGCCTGTCCGGCTCCGGCTCACGGCGGCAGCTTGTGCCGGGCGAGGCTTCTTGTGCGTGTCCCAGCGATCAGCAGAGGTCGCGCGGCTGGGCGGCAGCTGCTTCCTGCTATCCCACTTCCCGCACGGCGACGCCCCGCCGGAGCTCGTGCTGCTTCGACGGCTTGACGACGACGACGACGACCACGACGACGGGCGGCTGCCGCTGGAGAAGTGCTTGTTTATGTCCCAGCGCTGGCAGGAGGAGGCTCGGCCGGGACTTGAGCTGCTGGAGCACGACGAGGCTGGGCTCGTGGGCCTCTTGTCCTTCTTGTGCGCGTCCCACCTCTCGACGTTGTCGGCGCGGCCGGGCTTGGGCTTGGGGTTGGAGGCCAAGGAAGCCGGCAGGATGATGAGGCAGGGCTTCGTGGGCGGGGTCGGGAGAAGACCCGGGAGAAGGGACGCGGCGGCTTTGGCCATTGCTCGCTCGACGGAATACATCGGCTTTGATTTTGAGAGGAGGCGCCTTGGCCGGAGAAGGAACAGACGATCTGATGGTAGCACGAGGGATCCAGTTGGGTGGGTGCGTGCGTACATATAGATTACCAGCTCCTCCGCAGTGACGGATTCCATTTCGAATTAGGGGCGGGCCAAGACCGTCTTCGACTACCAGTCGGCCACATACGAACGAGACTCCATTTCGAATTAGCAGTGCGCTAGCTACATGAATGAGATGCCGTACGTACGTACGAATCGGCAATCCGGCTGGCAGCGGGGTACCACTTGTGGGAACAATATTTTTTTTGCCCCTAGAAATGGTTACAAACTCAGCAAATACTTCTTTCTTGTATGATGCAAATGCCAAGAATTTGGCTTCGGTTTTCTAACAAAAAAACTATCCAAAGTGTATAGATCTATATTACTTTTTTGTCGATGACTGATTTCTGCACATAGATCCTCCAAATGGGTTTAAAGGAATGATTGAGAAGGTGGAGGAGCTGATGAAGAGAATACCAAATTCTCACTGTCTTAATCAAGTAACCAATCCAGCCAATCCAGACGCCTATTTCAAATGGACCCGTACCAACATTAGATATTCTATCTTTTCATGATTTGCGCGAATTGTAAATCTTGCTTCTGGATTTTATACCCTTAGGCATCAATATACTCCATTATCATTTTTCTGGAACAAACTTCAGGACCCAAGACATGGGAGGAGTGGACACATTAGGCAAACTGGATATGTTTGAGGCACTGAGAGCAACTTCAACTGGCCGACCCAAACGGACGGCGTTTTTGTCCGCTTTTTGTTCGTTTGGGTCGGCCGCCCGTCCGCCGTCCGCCCTCTTTTAGTTTTGGGTCGGCAGTGTGCCCAACGGGCCGACCCATTTTCATGACCGCGCGCGTTTAACATCATGCCGTCGCCCTGATTTTGACGCTCCAGCACGCGGGAAAGGTTCGCGCGCGCTGGTTTTGGCACTCCAGTGCGTGGGAAAGGTTCGCGCGCGCGCCGCGGCCGACGCTCGGTATAAAAGAAGACGCTCTCTCCACACTCTGTCGGCCGCCCACTCTCGCCGCCTCTGCGCCACCATGTCGATCCGCTGCCTACGCGCTTCGGATTTTCACAGAGTCCGCGAGCAACGCTTCGGCGCCTTCTCCGCCGAGATCTGGTTTCGCGAGAAATGTCTCGCCCTCGGCACCTTCGACACCGCAGAGGAGGCGGCCCGCGCGCACGACGCGGCGGCGTGGCGCCTCCTGAGGCCTCGTCGGGATATGAATTTTCCTAACGTGTCGAGCCAGCGGGCGCAGGATCTGGCGCCTCTCCCGCGGCTTTTCACCGACGAGGATCATCGTGTCCACCGGAGCCGGCAGCGTCGCCTCGCCATTGCAGAGAAGGACGTGGAAGCCTTGGTGCTGTGGCGTGGAGGCTACCCGTAGGACATCGTCGATGAGCACCAGTTTTGCAAGCAATTGAGATCGGAGAGGGACGCGAGGAGGAGGGAGCGAGCCGCCTATCGGGAGGACAAGCGTTCGTGGAAGCAGACAGCTCAATTGAAATTGAAGCTACGAGAAACGGCGGGTTGGGACTTTGAAGACAAGGCGTATGCTGACGCCTACATTCAGACATCGGAGGAGGACATTACCGAGTCGGATTCAGAAATCGACGAGTAGTGGTCTTTTCTTTTTATCTGTGTACGCTAGAATTATCTATGTATCCTTTTTTACCTGAAAAAATGGCCAGCGGTGTCGGCGACGTAGCAGAGGGCGAGGGTGTGAATCCAATGTGCCACCGACCAGCAGGCCCGGTGAGAAAAGAGGGCGAGCGCACGCGCGTCCGTCTCGTGTCCGCGCCGACACAAATCCGGCTCAAAAATGAGACTGGAATGGGTCGCCCGCCGACGAAAAACGGACGCGCGTCCGTTTGGGTCAGCACGTTGGGCCGCCACTTTTGTCCGCGCCGACCCAAACAGACGCGGGCGGACGAAATGGGTAGCCCCATTGGAGTTGCTCTGACAGGTCTAGGGAAGTACCTGGAGTCTGAAGATGAAAAATCTATCCATAAAAAGGGTGCGTGGAACCTTCGGTAAGCTCTGTACTTTCAGGTAATCCCATTCCCATAAGGCATTACCATGGTGTTTGGCTTTACAGTACAGATTATACTTTGTCTATGCCTACAAGGTGTTCGATAATAATCTAACTCGACTCCTGAGGATGATATAACTTTGTAATATGTTCTTTATTGTTCGTTGTATAGGTTTTCCATTTGATATATGATCCTGATGTGTTCTTCTTGTAGATGATGCCGTCGCTACCACCCTCACATCGAGGTGTCTCCGGTTAATTGTACTGCATGGTGTGATTGGATTGACGAGATCCTCCGTTCATCCCGCTCGGCAGTCTTGCTGAATGGGGTGCCTGGGAGATGGTTCGAAATGAAGTATGGTCTCTGCCAGGGGGATCTGTCGTGGTTCTGAGCCTGACAGTAGAATAGGGGGGGAGGGGGGTAGGAATGTAGAGGCAAGATCCTACCTATGAAGAAATTGTACACACGAGTTTTACGAGTTCAGGCCCTTCTCGAAAGAAGTAACAACCCTACGCCTCGGAGCCCGGAGGCGGTCGACTGGATATATGCGTGTGAATTACAAAAAGTGCGAACCCTTGTCCCAGAGGAGGGGGGCGGCTTATATAGAGTGCGCCAGGACCCCAGCTCCCCTCCATTACATATGGTTCAATGTTCATAAAGGAGGAGCGTTACTGGTAACGTCCGAAGTAAAGTGCTATAAATGTCCATAAAGCTATGGTTTAAATCCCGACCGTTGCGGAGTGAAGGGCTTCTCATCTTCTGGTGGTCGAGCATCTTCAAGGTGGTCGAGTGAACACATCTTCATGGTCGAGTGGATGATGGTTTCTCTTCGGCTGCTTCTGATTCTTTGTAGAGATGTCCTTGGGGAGGGTATGTATGACAGATCCATGACCCTACCCTAGGTACATAGCTTCATCAATAGCCCCCGAATGGATCAGGGTTTGAGTGAGGAAGGAGTTGGGAACACTTCCGACTTATTCTTTGTGCTATGAGCATATCTTGTTCTGGAACAATGAACTGAGGAGACGACATTGACTCCTTTTTCAGTCGCCTTGGTCCATTCTTGGTTTCTGTCGTGTGAATTTTCACGGTAGAATTCCAAATGATAATGTAGAGGACGTTTTCAGTCTGGCAAGTTGCTCTGCTCTCCGCGGATTTCGCGGGATTCGAATTTTGGGAAGCGCGCCGGACGGGCGAGACCGTGGTAATCGGGACGGATTAGGCAAGTCTCCTCGATCTCCGCACCACCTTTTTCGCCACGTACTGCGCGCGCGACTGTTGCGGGATTTGTTTCCATCGTCTGGGTCCACCAGTCAGTCACTCGGGGAATGACCTTATAAAAGGCACCGGACCAGGCCTCTGTCCCGTGCGCTCCCATTCTCTTTTCTTCTTCCTCCGACCTCTCCGCCGCGCTCGCTTCCGCTCTCGTCACCGGACCCTCGCTCGAACTTGATCCGTCGCCATGGGGAAAGAGAAGACAGTGGCGCTGGAGCGCGCGAAGAAGGCAACCTTGAAGGTGAAGGGCAAGCGGACCAGCCGGGGCGGATCCTCGTCGAGATCTGGCCTGCCGCCGGGCTGGATCTAGGGCGACTGGATCCGCTCGACGATCAGCCAGGACGACCTCGACGACCTGGTGGAGGGGGGACTGATCCCCCACAAGTCGGCACGGCTCCCGGGGAATGAGACCGAGGCACAACCAAGCGAGGGTGAGTGCGTTCTCCTCGCCACCCATGTAGATCGCGGATTCTCATTGCCTCCCCATCCTTTCTTCCGGGGCTTTTTCAACTTCTTTGGGGCTCAGCTCCACCATTTCACTCCAAAAACCATAGTCTATCTGGCTGCTTTCGTTTCAATGTGTGAAAATTTCTTGGGCTGTCGACCGCACTGGGGTCTTTTCAAACACATTTTCACCTGCCGCTCCCAGTCGATCAAAAAGGCCAATCCGAGTGATGGGAGGACGCAAGTGATCCAGATGTGCGGGGGCCTGGGGATCCAGATGAGGAGTAAGAGCACCTGCCCAGCAATGATCCTTCCCGACTCATTCCGGGGCTGGCAGTCGACTTGGTTTTATTGCAAGGACCAGCCGACCCCGGGTCAGTCGACTGGACTTCCTCCCTTTTCTTTGGCTCGAGTGGAGAAGCCCGCCCCCTGAAGGTGGTTCCAGAAGAGAAGGCGCATGTCAAGGTGCTGGTCGAGCGGGTCGTCCAACTCGTCCGCGACGGGGTGACAGGGATGGACCTGCTGGAGCTCTTTCTCGGTCGACGCATCCAACCGATTCAGGCATGTGATCATCCGATGTGGATGTACTCTGGGCTCGACGATTCCACTCGGATCCACCCGGAGGACGTCAGCGAGGACACCTTGGAGAAGTGGCTGATGGGGATCACCAGCAACAAAGACAACCCTCGAGGGTCTAGGAGGGTGATTCCGTTCGACCACTCGCGTCAGCCGGAGCAAGTATGATTCTGTTTTATCAAGTATCTTTCCGATTCACTGTGTGACATCTTGTTGATGGTCGACTGAATTTCTTTTGATCGTTGTGTTTTCAGGCCCTCATCGACATGTACTCAATGCCCGACGGAGTGCAGGAGCAAGACGTTGAGGAAGGAGCGAGCGGGGGTGAGGGCGGTGAAGGGTACTCAGATGCCGAGGAGGACGAGGAGAGCGATGAATCGACTGATGACGAAGAGGTCGACTCGCCTCCCCGCAGGGAGAAGAGATCCAAACACGCTCACGACCTGGCGAGCGCTCCGGGCCTGGTGGCCGCGTCGATTGGGCAGTCTTCAAAGCGTCCCAGGACGTCTTCCCCATCTCCGATTGAGAAGGCTCCGAAGCAGCCCAAAGTTGGGCCGCCTCCAGCGCTGAAAGCACCGAAAGCCACCTCCTCCAAACTGCCAAAGGCTTTGCCCAGGATCAAAGTGACCGTCCCTACTATCTCCGGGTAATCATCTGACTTGTTCTTTTCGTCGACTCGAGTAACAGAACATAACCGACTGGATGCGGGTCTTTGAAGTGCTGCTACGTCAGGAACCTCTTCTCTCCAGTACCGAGACGAGGAGATGGAAGATGCGGTTACCTCTAACCCAGGTAGAAACTCTTATGATCTTGTTCGTGATTCCTTGGTCGATTGCATTCTAGTGGTTCACATGGGGTCGAATGATCTGTCTTGCAGCTCCACCCAACGTCATCGATCTTCCAGATGACGATGAAGATGTGGCTCTTAAGCCTAGGAAGAGCAAGAAGGTAGCAGCTGGCAAGATATCTCGGCAAGGGCCAACAACAACACCACCCGTCCGTCAACCTGAAGACGCGGGCAGGGCCTGTGTAACCTTCGCTGCACCCTTGCTGAGTGAGCACCCGGCACCGTCGACTACATCAGTGATTCCTTCAGTCGTCCAACTCCACGCCACGGAGCTCCAAGCTGCCACCCCTGGGTCGTCTGCTCTCTTTTTCACCAGCTACCCCGTCCCGGACAACCAGTCGGAAGTGGTTGCGGAATCCATCCGACAGGCTGACGTGATGATGGAGCAGGTGAAGACGGTGCATGAGAATATCTAGGCTGCCTACGAGGCCAGTGCTGCTCTTCGGGCCAATGTCCAGGTAAGTAGACTTTCCGACTGCTCTTGTTCTATGAGGATATGCTACCCGAAAAATTTTCTTCTACACAATCTCCTGTTGTTTGCGTCGAATCAGAGCACCCACTGGGTGTTTTGTTTTTCTTTGGTAGTTGCGTTCTTCCACTCGGTCTGGGCAAGTGGGATCTGAACCGGTGGGGGCACGCTAAGTGCACCCACTGGGTGTAGTCCCCGAGACCACGGTCGACTGCTGGCAGTCGACTGGGGTCTGAGTTCTACCTTCCTTTCTTTTTCTTTTCTTCCACTCGACTCAGGCGGACCGATTGAGTAGGGTCTGAACCGGTGGGGGCACGCCAAGTGCACCCACTGGGTGTAGTCCCCGACACCGCAGTCGACTGCTGGCAGTCGACTCTGGTCTGAAGAGCTTTTTTTTTGACTTGGTCCGGGCAGACCGGTCGAGTTGGGTCTTAATCAGCGGGGGCACGCCAAGTGCACCCGCTGGGTGTAGCCCCCGAGACCGGAGTCGACTGTGTGCAGTCAGCTGGGGTCTAGGCGAACTTCTTTGGGTTTTATTCACTCGGAAGTAAACAACCTTTGATCTTATCGACTGACCCATCTTTTGCCTTCTGCAGAAGTCTTGTACTCTTATTTCCAAGTTTGCTGAACTTGAGGAGAAGGAGAGGCAACTCAACCTCGACTTGGAATTGGCCCAGCAGAATCTAAAGAAAGCTCAAGACGAAGCTGCTGGTATGGAAGGTAACTGGCTGTCGACTGACTTTCAATATATTTCTTCGATCTTTGTTTGATTCGATTGCTTCTTTTGCAGAGAAAATGAAGTTGCCTCTGGAGAAGAAGGGCTCGGACCTCGCCGCCGCGCAAAAAGCAGCCCAAGATAAAACTGCTCTCGCAGACCAGAAGCTTGCTTCAGTCGGAACGCTGGAAGGGGAGGTGAACAAACTGAAATCTTGCCTCAATGAAGCTAAACGTGAAGCGACTAGTCTGAAGAAGGACAAGGTTGCCCTGAATGAAAAGCTGGAGTCCGCCATCCGCAAGAGGAATGACACGGAAGCTTATCTGAGGACTCTTGCCAAGAAGCTCTATCTCACGCTGGAAGGTATTTCTTTTAAACAGACTGTGTTGATGCTTGCGATCGGATCTTGCTCGGTCGACTCACTAATTTTTGGCTGCAAAATTTTGCCAAGACTTCACGAGGAAACTGGAAAGGTCGAGACGGGTCTGGACCATATCGCTTCTCTAGTTTGCGATGAAACTGCAATGAACGTGCTCCGACTGGAGTCCCGTATCGCCAGCGCCACAAGCTACCTCGTGCGTCTGAAGGAGGTAGTCTCCCGAATCGACTCATCGCTTTGGCCGAGGGCGACGCTTCAAAATGACCTGGAATCCCTGATGGCTCGACTGAACGAGATCCCTGACCGAGTGCAAGAATGGAAGAAGTCCTCCCCCCGGTGTGGTGCTGACGTGGCGCTGTCCTTGGTGCGAGTCCATTGCAAGGAGGCTCGTGAAGACAAGCTGGCTGCGATCAAAGTCGCTAACACCAAAAAGCATGACTTCCAGTCCTTCATGGAGAATTTCATTGCTGCCGCTACTCGGATCGCTGATGGGATCAACCTGGACTGATTCGTGGAGCCTGCCAGCCCTCCTCCTGCCGAGTGAAGAAACTTATGAGACTTGAATCTGCTTTTAATTTGCCTCGGAATGCCGAGTGATTGTTGTAACCGTTAAACTCCTTCGGTCTTGATGACCAAATACTTTTGATTTGCTGCTTGGAACTTTAGGATTTATCCGAATTTGGTTTATCTCCGAATGTGCTTGCGTTTTGCCTTCGAATGGACTTTGTTCACTTCTCGGAATAGTCTTTGCGCTGGAGATGCAGCTCTGAAGTGGTGGCTCCAGTCGACCTGTGCTTCGTCGTCCTTTTGGATAGGGATGGAGCGCACGTTGTACTTGTGCCGTAGCTCCAAAGGAGAAGGTTGCAGTCGACCTGCACCTCGTCGTCCTTGCGGATATGGATGGAGCGCACGTTGTACTTGTGCCATAGCTCCGAAGGAGAAGGTTGCAGTCGACCTGCACCTCGTCGTCCTTGCGGATATGGATGGAGCGCACGTTGTACTTGTGCCGTAGCTCCGAAGGAGAAGTTTGTAGTTGACCTGCACCTCGTCGTCCTTGCGGATAGGGATGGAGCGTACGTTGTACTTGTGCCATAGCTCCGAAGGAGAAGGTTGCAGTCGATCTGCATCTCGTCATCCTTGCGGATAGGGATGGAGCGTACGTTGTACTTGTGCCATAGCTCCGAAGGAGAAGGTTGCAGTCGACTTGCACCTCGTCGTCCTTGCGGATAGGGATATGTTTCGAACTTAGGAGGGTACTGGACTGCAGCTAAGCCCCCGAGTGGGAGGATTGCTCTCCACTCGATAGGATTTTTTCGAACTTAGGCAAGTATTGGACTACAGCTAAGCCTCCGAGTGAGAGAACTTAGGCGAGTGCTGGACTGTAGCTAAGCCCCCGAGTGGGAACTTAGGCGAGTGCTGGACTGCAGCTAAGCCCCCAAGTGGGAGGATTGCTCTCCACTCGGTAGGATTTTTCAAACTTAGGCGAGTACCGGACTGCAGCTAAGTCTTCGAGTGAGAGAACTTAGGCGAGTACTGGACTGCAGATAAGCCCCCGAGTGGGAGGATTGCTCTCCACTCGGTAGGATTTTTTCAAACTTAGGCGAGTACTGGACTGCAGCTAAGCCCCCGAGTGGGAGGATTGCTCTCCACTCGGTAGGATTTTTCAAACTTAGGCGAGTACCAGACTGCAGCTAAGTCTCCGAGCGAGAGAACTTAGGCGAGTACTGGACTGCAGCTAAGCCCCCGAGTGGGAGGATTTCTCTACACTCGGTAGGATTTTTTCAAACTTAGGCGAGTACTGGACTGCAGCTAAGCCTCCGGGTGAGAGAACTTAGGCGAGTACTGGACTGCACCTAAGCCCCCGAGTGGGAGGATTGCTCTTCACTCGGTAGTATTTTCTTTCAAACTTAGGCGAAACGGATTCGCGACTAAGCCCACCCCAAATTACAAAGGTGTTTCTTATTACGTTTTATTCGAACTAGTGCTTAAGTATAAAAGGGGCGGAGCAGCTCCACGTTCCAAGCCCGTGGCTCGTCTTTATGATGCTCAACACTACAAAGATGGTATGCTCCGTTGTGAAGAACTTTGGTGATGATGCAGGGGCCTTCCCAAGCCGGGGCGAGCTTGTGTGGTTTCTGTTGATCCACTCAAAGAACCAGGTCTCCTTCTTGAAAGGCTCGACCTGTCACATTTCTGGCGTGGAATCGACGCAAGTCTTGCTGATAAATGGTCGACTGGTTCAAGGCCATCTCTCTTTCCTCCTCTAAGAGATCGACTGAATCTTGCCGGGCCTGCTCTACTTCCTCTTCGGAGAAGAGCTCGACTCGGGGTGCATTGTGGAGCAGGTCAGTTGGCAGAACAACTTTGGCTCCATAGACTAAGAAGAAAGGAGTTCGTCCAGTCGACCGATTAGGAGTTGTCCTTAAACCCCACAGAACTGATGGAAGTTCATCAACCCAAGCGCCTACTGCGGGTTTGAGATCAGCATCAGTCGGGGTTTCAGTCCTTTGAGAATTAGGCCATTGGCTCTTTCTGCTTGTCCGTTCGACTGCGGGTGAGCGACTGAAGCATAGTCGACTCGTGTGCCTTGAGAAGCGCAAAAAGCTCTAAACTCATCAGAATCGAAGTTCGACCCGTTTTCCGTGATGATGCTGTGTGGAACTCCATATCTGAATGTCAATTCTCTGATAAAACTGACAGCGATGCTGGCCTCAAGGGTCTTGATAGGTTTAGCTTCGATCCATTTGGTAAACTTGTCGACTGCAACAAGCACATGAGTGAAGTCTCTCCTGCCAGTTCTCAGTGGTCCAACCATATCCAGTCCCCAAACAACAAAGGGCCAGATGAGGGGGATGGTCTTCAGGGCTGACGCTGGCTTGTGAGACATGTCGGAGTAAAACTGGCAGCCTTCACATCTGTCGACTATATCTTTCACCATTTCATTTGCCCATGGCCAATAGAATCCAACTCGGTATGCTTTAGCCACGATGGCCCGAGAGGACGCATGGTGACCACAGGTTCCCGAGTGGATGTCATTGAGGATCATTCGACCTTCTTCTGGTGTTATGCATTTCTGACCGACTCCAGTCACGCTTTCCCTGAACAGTTGTCCTCTTATCACAGTAAGGCCTTGGATCGACGGACGATCTGTCAAGCCCCTTCCTCATCCCCTGGGAGTTCTTTCATGAGGATGTACGCAATGTAGGGCGCTGTCCAGTTGGGAGTAATGGCCAGAACCTCCATGATCAGGTCGACCACGGCTGAGACCTTGACTTTAGTTGGGTCTGTGGCACTCTCGGGCTGCGGGGGCTCTTCAGTAAAAGGATCTTCCTGAACTGTCGGCGTGTGAATATGCTCCAAAAACACATTTCTGGGAATGGCTTCTCTCATGGAACCTATCAGTCTTCGGCTGCTTGATTTTTCAGTCGGGGTATGTGTTGGAGCTCTAACCCCTCAAACTTCTTTTCTAGCTTCCTCACCGTGTTAGAGTAACCAGTTATGGCTTGGCTTCTGACGTCCCACTCCTTCATCACTTGATTGACTACCAAATCTGAGTCGCCGTAGACCATGAGGCGACGGACGCCGAGTGAGATGGCCATGCGCAACCCATACAGGAGTGCTTCATATTCTGCTTCATTGTTGGAGGAATCAAAGTGAATCTGGAGGACATATCTGAGCCTGTCTCATCGGTGGGATACCAGTACTACCCCAGCACCAGAACCATTCAGCATTTTGGATCCGTCAAACAACATGGTCCAGTGCTCCGAGTGAACTTGAGTCGGCAGTTGCTATTCGATCCACTCGGCGAGGAAATCTGCTATTGCTTGGGACTTGATAGCTTTCTTTGCCTCAAACTTGATATCCAAGGGAAGGAGTTCAATCGCCCATTTTGCCACTCGACCAGTTGCATCTCTGTTGTGCAGAATCTCTAACAATGGAGCGTCGTTGACGACTGTAACAGAGTGATCAGAGAAATAGTGTGCAACCTTCTTCGTGGTCATGTAAATCCCATAGACGAGCTTCTGATAGTGCGGATATCTCTACTTTGACGGAGTCAGGACTTCAGAAATATAATAAACTGGGCGCTGAACTTTATAAGCTTTTCCTTCTTCTTCCCACTCGACCGTAAGTACTGTACTGATGACTTGTCCAGTGGCTGCTATATAAAGCAGTAAAGGCTCTTTGCTGATTGGAGCAGCAAGCACCGGCTGGGTGGAAAGCAGGGCTTTTAGCTCTGCAAATGCTGCATCAGCTTCTGGGGTCCACTCGAACTTATCTGATTTCTTCATCAGTCGATAAAGAGGCAGCACCTTTTCAGCAAGGCGAGAAATGAATCGACTTAGGGCGGGCAAGCAACCAGTAAGCTTCTGGAAATCATGCACACGCACAGGGTGTTTCATTCAGAGTATAACACCCACTTTCTCTGGGTTAGCATTGATCCCTCGTTCGGAAACGAGGAAACCGGGTAATTTTCCGCCCAGAACTCCAAACGTGTACTTTGATGGATTGATCTTGATATCATACCTTCTGAGGCTGGCAAAGGTTTCAGCAAGGTCAGTCAGTAGGTCAGAACCTTTACGTGACTTGACCACAATGTCATCCATGTATGCTTCCACATTCCGACTGATCTGAGTGAGCAGGCACTTCTGAATCATCTGCATGAATGTGGCTCCAGTGTTCTTCAAACCGAATGGCATTGTGACATAACAGAAGCACCCAAACGGGGTGATAAAAGCTGTCTTTATCTCGTCGGGTCCGTACAGACGGATCTGGTGGTACCCAGAGTAGGCGTCCAAAAAGGACAAATGCTCGCACCCTGCAGTCGAGTCGACTATCTGGTCGATGCGAGGGAGAGGAAAGTGATCTTTTGGGCAGGCCGATTGGTATGCTTGAAATCAATGCACATGCGTAGTGAGTCGTCCTTCTTTGGGACCATGACAACATTGGCTAACCATTGGGAGTGGTAAATCTCTCGGATAAACTCAGCTGCCAAAAGCCGAGCCACCTCTTCACCGATTGGCTTTCTCTTCTGTACAGCGGACTGTCGAAGATGTTCTTTGACTGGTTTCACTTTTGGGTTGACTTGCAAACGATGCTCAGCCAGTCCCCTGGGAACACCCGGCATGTCAGAAGGCTTCCATGCAAAGATGTCTCAGTTCTCGCGGAGGAACTGGATGAGCGCTTCTTCCTATTTGGAGTAGAGTGTGGTTGAAATGTGAGTCGGAGCAGCATTGGGGTCTGTCGGGTGAATGTGAATCGACTTCGTTTCACCAGACGACTGGAATGCTGAATCTGTGGCTGGCTTCTTGGCTTGCAAAAAATCACTCGGATCTGTGTTTTTCTGGTATTCTAGCAATTCTACCACGGCCATCTGAGCATCGGCGATCTTTGAGCCCTTCTGGAAGCACTCTTCTGCCTTCTTCCGATTACCAGAGATAATGATCACCCCTTTGGGACCAGGCATCTTCAATTTGAGGTACACGTAACATGGTCGAGCGATAAAACGTGCATAAGATGGCCTGCCCAGAATGGCATGATAAGCACTCTGGAAGTCCACAACTTCAAATGTCAACTTTTATTTGCGGTAATTTTTGGAATCACCGAAAACCACGTCGAGCGCAATCGGACCGAGGGATGCAGCCTTCTTGCCTGGAATGACCCCATGGAAACTCATATTGCTTTCACTGAGTCTGGACATCGGAATGCCCATTCCCTTCAACGTCTCTGCATACAGTATGTTCAGGCCACTGCCCCTGTCCATCAGGACCTTTGTCAGTCGAGTGACTTCGACCACCGGGTCGACCGGCAGTGCTTGCCTCCCGGGGGTGGCTATGTGTGCTGGATGATCAGACTGGTCGAATGTAATGGCGGTCTGTGACCATTTCAGGTAACTAGGTGTCACCGGAGCGACCATGTTCACTTCTCTGTTGATGACTTTCAATCGACTTTTGCTCTCAACGTCAGCAAAAATCATCAGAGTGGAATTCACATGGGGATAACCATCATCATCCCGTTCCTCATCCTCAGCTTTGTCTGCTTCCTTCTCCTTTTCCTTGGGCTGTTTCTCTCGGAATTTCTAGATTAGGAGCCGACACTGCCGAGTGGTGTGCTTCGGGTAAATGAAATTACCCTCTTCATCTTTTTTGGTGTGGATGTTGCATGACAAATCCAACACGTCATTTCCATCTTGATCTTTTACTTTCTTGGGGTTCCACGGCCCGTTGGGCTTCCCCTTGAACTTTCCTTGAACCACAGCCAAGGCTTCACCAGGAGCAGCTGGCTCGGCCTTGCGCTTCTGTTTCCGACTGGAGTTTCCTCCTCCGGCTTCGTGGGCGACTGCTTTGTGCTTGCCACTCCGGAGTCGTTCTTCTTATTCACCATTGGCATACTTGGTGGCAATCTCCATCATCCGAGCCAGAGTCATATTTCCTGTCTGGCCAAATTTCATATTCAACTCCCGATACCTGACACCTTCCTTAAAGGCACAAATTGCTTGATGATCTGAAACATCCTCTACCGTGTGGTGTAGGGTGATCCATCTCTGGCTCTAATCCCTCAAAGTTTCATTTGGTTTCTGAACACAACACTATAATTCTGTCAAACCTGCCGGCCGTTTGCAAGTGCCCTCGAATGTTCTGACAAACACTCAGGCGAGATCTTCCCAAGTATAAATACTGCTAGGCATCAACTGATTCAGCCATGCTCTAGCCGAGCCCTCCAACATCAGAGGAAGGTGTTTCATGGCCACTTCATCATTGCCGCCACCAATCTGGACAGCCACTCGGTAGTCTTCAAGCCAAGTGTCCGGCTTGGACTCACCAGTGAACTTACTGACTCCAGTCGCCAACCTGAAGTTGTGGGGAATCACTGCAGCTCTGATTGCTCTGCTAATGCACTCTGGACCTGAGCCATGCGCTCTATTTCTGGTTTGCGGACCCCTGTCATGGCCTTCTCGGTGAGCTCTGTTTCTGTCGACCAAGCCCTGAACGAGAATAGATCTCGCATCAAAGCCTGGCTCCCTGGGGTCGACTGGAATACCTCGCCCAACACTGTGAGGGCGTCTGTCTTCATGTTGTCGAGGCACGTACGACCCACTCCTTGGGGGAGGCGTGGGCACTCGACGACGACCATCGCGATCGACTCGGTGATCATATTTCTCTCGGTTTCTGTACTGATCTCATCGATCTCCATGTCCCTCACGCCTCGGGTGCGATCTTGGGCTATGGGCCGACTGAACTATGTCTGCAACCACGGATCTGTTATGGATCTTATTCCGCAACTGAGATACAACCGTATTTTGTTCTCCCGCCGCTCGGAGCAAGGCTCGGATCTGCACCAGACCTCGGCCAGCTTCTGACTGGGAGGGTTGGATCGACTCCGCTATCCGGGCAGCAGCTGCTAGATTCTGGATCGGGGTTTGGTATACCTGAGTTGGAGGAGGAAAAAGTTGGCGTCGACTGGATTCGGGAGCGCGCTGCCGAGCGCGATCGTCGAGTGCGTGCTGGAGGTTCTCCATTCGAGTGCTCTCAGCCAAGTTGGCCAAGCGCGCTTGCTCCAAGGCCTGGGCCTCAGGGGTTTCTCCAACTATAGGAGTATGCAGTGCATCCATGTTTCGGCGGCGAAGTTCCTCCCTCTGCTGCGAAGAGAGGGGTTCGTGGCGGTACTCTTCATGAATGCACGACTGATCGTCGTTCTGGTCGCCTCTGTCTTCACGGGTGAAGCCAGGAGGGCTGCGTGGTCCATTGACCATCAGAACTTTAGCCGCTGGGTCACTGCTGTCGCACTCAGATACAGTCTCTACGGAGCCAGTCGACAAATCGAACAGGCCGTAGAGAGTTTCGTCCGGCTCGATCGCCGCGACTTGAGGGGTGGCCGACCGGCGGGCCACCGCATGCCTCACCCACCACTGAAGCCCCGACCGACCGGAGCATTTGCTCCGACGGGCCGCAGGGAGGGGGAAAGCTGCTGGAGTCGACTGATACTTGGTCGACGGCTGCCGCAGGAGGACGCCACGGACGCACGCGTGAAAGTGCATCGCCCCATGGGCAGGGAGCGCGTCGACGTCGAGTGGGGCCTCCTGAAGCAAAGCGGAGTCGTCGGCGACAAACACGAGCGCGCCGAGACGGATCTCGCGGACTTCAGCCAAACCTCCGCCTGAAACCATGATGAAGGGGATCAGAAAAATTGCAACTTCTCCAACAAGTCGCTAAGACACCTGCCCCACGGTGGGTGCCAACTGTCGTGGTTCTAAGTCTGACAGTAGAATAGGGGGGGGGGGGGGTAGGAATGTAGAGGAAAGATCCTAGCTATGGAGAAGTTGTACACATGAGTTTTACAAGTTCAGGCCCTTCTCGGAGGAAGTAACAGCCCTACGTCTCGGAGCCCAAAGGCGGTCGACTGGATATATGCGGGTGAATTACAAAAAGTCCGAACCCTTGTACCAGAGGAGGGGGCGGCTTATATAGAGTGCGCCAGGACCCCAGCTCCCCTCCATTACACAGGGTTCAATGTTCATAAAGGAGGAGCATTATTGGTAATGTCCGAAGTAAAGTGCTATAAATGTCCATAAAGCTATGGTTTAAACCCCGACCGTTGCGGAGTGAAGGGCTTCTCTTCTTTTGGTGGTCGAGCATCTTCAAGGTGGTCGAGTGAACACATCTTCATGGTCGAGTGGATGATGGTTTCTCTTCGGCTGTTTCTGATTCTTTGTAGAGATGTCCTTGGGGAGGGTATGCATGACAGATCCATGACCCTACCCTAGGTACATAGCTTCATCAGGACCCGATCTCGCCTTACCTCTTCCTGATCATTGCAGATGTGCTGCAGCAGCTGATCCGTCAGGATGCAGTGATGCGGCATCGGCTGGTGCCCGGCTCACCGGCTGTTGTTCTTCAATATGCCGATGACACATTGATTATCATGAGGGCCTGCGAGGAGGGCGCGGTTCGTCTCCGTCAGATCCTGGATATGTTTGCAGAGGCGACCGGGTTGCGGATCAACTTTGCCAAAAGCACGCTCGTCCCAGTTCATGTTGATCAGGAGACCCAGGATGTGGTCGTTCGGGCGCTGGGCTATGCGGTTGGGGCCTTCCCGCAAACATATCTCGATCTGTCGCTGTCTTGGGAAAAATTAAAGTTCACGAATTTTCTGCCGATGCTCACCAAAGTCGACAGATATCTAGCTGGCTGGGCGGCACGCCTCCTCTCACCTGCTGTGCGTTTGGTTCTTATCAACGCGGTTGTTGACGCCTTGCCAACCTATGCCATGGCGGCTCTGCTCCTTCCCCCTACTTTGATCAGAGAGCTGGATGCCATGCGAAGGGCCTTTCTATGGAATGTTGCCGAGAGAGCTTCGGGAGCGCAATGCTTGGTTGCCTGGGATCGGGTTTGCAGCGCGAAAAGTGAAGGAGGTCTGGGGGTTCGCAGCCTGGCGGCCTAAAATGAATGTCTCTTGCTGAAAATGGTTCATATGCTCCATGTTGCTCAAAGTTCGAGATGGGCTGCTTGGGTCTGGGTGGAGGCGAATGGACGATAACTCCTTGGGAATGGTGGTCGTGCCCTGGGAGAGCAGGGCATGGTTCTGGCCAGGTTAATCCCCCTGTACCGCGCGCTCTCAACGATAGACGTAAAAGATGGCCGCACTGTCTCCTTCTGGATGGACCGCTGGCTGCCTTGCGGTCCTCTTGCGGCAGCGTTCCCTGCGCTCTTCTCGCACTCCGTTTCGGTTGAAGTGACGGTCTGGCAGGTGAGAGCCGATGGGCTCTGCCGACACCTTGTCCCGCGCCTCACACGGGTCGGAGAATAGGAACTGGCTGTGGTCTCAGCCTTGATTTCAACCATGCCAGTCCGGGGAGGGGAGGACGAGCGATCTCTCGTCCACATCACCAGCCCATGCGGGCGCTTGTCATCTGCCAAAGCGTACCGACTGCTGAGGTTCTGTGGGAGGGCCTCGTTGTGGGCTCAGTTCATCTGGGATACACGAGCGCCGTCCAGAGTCATATTCTTCTATTGGCTAATGGTACAGCGATGCATTCACACTAGAGACGTGCTGCTGAGGAAGCACATTATGGAGGTGGATGGGGTCGGATGCCCAATCTGTGAAAGGGCGCCAGAGAGCGTGGACCATCTGGTCTTCTCCTGCCCGTTCGCAGCGGCTTTCTGGAGACATGTTGGAATCAGTATCAATGGCACGACGGTTGACTGCCAGGATCGGCTGGCTTCTTCAGCGAGCTCGGTCGTCAGCTCCGCCCGAGATTTCGCCATGCTTTGTTGTTGGCACTTATGGAAACATAGAAATGCGGTTGTGTTTCAGTGACAGCGGCCCTCTCTCGCCCGGTTACTGGGGTGCTGCCGGGTAGACGCTCTCCTGTGGAGTGGGCTCCTGAAAGCAAATGCCCGGGGCCATGTCGATACTTGGTTAACGGCCCTAGGGTAGGAGGGGAAATAGGGGCATGTCGGTCCCCTGTTAGTTTGTTCTAGCTTGTCTCCCCCTTTGTAATTCTCTTGCTAGGCATCTTGATTGATGCTTGTAATCTTTGGGGTTTTGCCTCCTTGATTAATATATTCAGGTGGGGGAAACTCTCCCCCGGTGAAAATTAAAAATAAATAAATTGTTTATTGTCTTAGGATTCAAAGAGATGAATTTGAAAGGTGTCTATGATGCTGCTCTATATTCTGCAGTTTTTAATGGTATGCCCCCGTTCCTTCGTATCAGGTTCCTGGATTTCGGCTTGGAAAGATAGTTCCAGAAAATGTACATTTAAAATATGTTGTTCGTGTGCTGCACATTCCAACTAAAAGAAAGAAGAGATGGGGAAAAAGCAAAAAAGATTGGTGGTTTGGCTGGCCAGGGGTGATGCGCAAAGGACCGAGCCGATTCCACGGTTCCACCCATCAGGGAGCGGTCGTCGCGTGCCTGGACGGTGATCAGGCTGAGCTCTGTGTCCGCGCTGACGACGACCTGCTCCGCCTCTTTGGCGAGATGGTGCCCGGTGAGGTGGCGGGGATCTGCGGCCACAGCGAGATCGCCGACGAGCTGACGGAGATAATTGGGACCCGTGTCCGCTTCTATGCCCGGGTCGATGCCGTGGACGACGAGCGGGGCCTCGTGTTCTTCAGCCTGCACTTCGTGGGTGCCGACCGATACGTCGGTAATCTCCGATTGTACTGCCTCGTCTATGAATTAGCCGCCGCCTCGCTCTCCCTGCTCCCGCAGCTGCCTCGGCACTGCCCGGCCGTCTACGACAAGCGCCCTCTCCTGGTGTGCCACGACGACGGCTTCTACTCGCTTGTCCTCATGGCGATCAGCTCCGAGCAATGGACCGACGAACTGTTAGTGTGGCCCGTGATCTGCCAGTGGTCACCGCCAATGCCGCAGTCGCTGTCCCGTGATGACCATGACAAGGGTGACGGCGTCTGCCCGTGGAAGACGCGCCAGGTGCGCCAGCTTTGTCCCGTGCCTATCTGGTTTGAAATAAGCGCACAGGTGGTCATGTGCAAGGGGAAGGCTTTCTCGGCCGATCTCAAGCAAGGCCTCCTGTACTGCGACCACGCCGACCTCCTCAATGATGGCGACGGCAACATGGAGTTCACATACGTCGCGCTGCCGGAGGAGTACATGGTCGAGGAGCTAAACTACAACGGCCGGGCCATGGGTGGAGGCGTCGGGGACAGCGTCTGGTTCGTCCCCATCGAGTCGTACGAGCACCCCGGTGACACCACGGTAGTGGTGTGAAGTCTGGACCTATCCTCTGGCGCCGAGCGGCGGTGGGAGAGGTACCGAGAGCTGAGCCTGCTGAGCATCTGGGCGATGCATGCAGGGCTTCATGGAGGCGGTGCTGCCGAGGAGGGTGCCGAGGTCGCCGTTCCTGAGGGAGCTGGACGCCGGTGTACTACCAGAAAATCGGCTTAAGCCGACGGCCTCATCTATGCCGACGGCCCTCGTCGGCATAGATAGACCTATCCAGTCGGCGTAGAAAAGCTGTTGGCATACGTCTATCTATGCCGACGGGGCCGTCGGCATAGATGAGGCCGTCGGGACCGCTCGAGATACGCCTACGGGGCCCGTCGGCATAGGTTAGGCCGTCGGCATAGCCCAGGCCCACCTACCCAGTCAACGCTGACCATTTGACGGCGTTGGAACTACGCCGACGGGAGGTAACGGCGGCTGTCGACATATCTATCGATCCGAGCGAGGGGGCCATTGTGTGGCAGAGATATGCCTATGGCATAGCCGTCGGCATAGGCGCGGCCCATGCCCCTCTGCCACGTCATCAATCCATGGGATTGTACCTCCGTGTGCGCAGCTATGCCGACGGCCTTGCCATCGGCATACATTTATTTTTTTATTTTTAATTTATATTATTTATTGTTTTTTCATAAGATAATTATGCCTTATCTAAAAAAACATACCCTGATGGTATATCGATTGCCCCCCGTTACGAACATCGATGTCGCCGTGTCACGGAGGGGGGAAATGGTCGACACAGAGGGAATCTGGTTAGTGGGGGGATTCGGGGTGTAGCTATGTCACCGAAACATCGCGCGGGTCCCGATGCATATGTGAAAGTGCTCAGGCATGCGTAGAAGCCCGTCTTGGGGCTCCAGGGTGTGCCCCCTCCACGCAAGGCAGTGCCGCCGTCACTTGGAGGGGGCCAAACCCCGGAGATGCGTGCCGCCTCTTCGGACATGCCACCACACCACCTCGCATGTATGAGGGCCTAGTGCGACGCTTCGGTGGCATTGCTACCCCCACAGGGCCCCCGTCCCACCTAACACTATAGCGTTTGAGTACGAGATCTAGCCATTTGACTTTACAGGGACGGGCTTTGACCAGTGGACCTCTCCACCCGGTTGTGTTAGGTCAGCCCATAGGAACACTTTGGAGCAAGATTCGGGCCAGACCCACAGCAAGATCCCCTCCGTGTAGACCCGACCCGTCCGTTTCCCCCTCCAGGTGCCGGCGGTGACGCCATCACTTGGAGGGGGCCACACCCCGAACACGTGTGCCACCTATACGGACATGGCACCACACCACCCCGCATGTATGAGGGCCCGGTGCGACGCTCCGGTGGCATTGCTAACCCCGCAGGGCCCCGTACAGACGGGCTTTTGACCAGTGGACCTCTCGACCTGGTTGTGTTAGGTTAGCCCATAGGAACACTTTGGAGTAACATTCGGGCCAGACCCACAGCAAGATCCCCTCCGTGTAGACCCGACGCGTCCGATTCCCCCCTCCAGGTGCCGGCAGCGGCGCCATCACTTGGAGGGGGCCAGACCCCTGAGACGCGTGCCGCCTCTTCGGACATGGCACCACACCACCCCGCATGCATGAGGGCCCGGTGCAACGCTCCGGTGGCATTGCTACCCCCAAAGGGCCCCTGTCACGCCTAACCCTGTAGCATTTGACCATGAGATCTAGCCCTTTGAATTTCCACGGACGGGCTTTGACCAGTGGACATCTCCCACCGGTTGTGTTAGGTCGGCCCATAGGAACACTTTGGAGCAACATCCGGGCCAAACCCACAGCAAGATCCCCTCCGTGTAGACCTGACGCGTCCGTTTCCCCCCTCCAAGTGCCGCCGGCGGCGCCATCACTTGGAGGGGGCCACACCCTGGAGTCGCGTGCTGCCTCTTCGGACATGCCACCACACCACCCCGCATGTATGAGGACCCAGTGCGACGCTCCGGTGGCATTGCTACTCCCCACAGGGCCCACGTCACGCCTAACCCTATAGCGTTTGACCACGAGATATAGCCCTTTGAGTTTACACAGACGGGCTTTGGCCAGTGGACCTCTCCACCTGGTTGTGTTAGGTCATCCCATAGGAACACTTTGGAGCAATATCCGGGCCAGACCCACAGCAAGATCCCCTCCGTGTAGACACGACGCGTCCGTTTTCCCCCTCCAGGTGCTGCCGGCGGCGCGTCACTTGGAGGGGGCCACACCCTGGAGACGCGTTCCACCTCTTCGAATGTGCCACCACAGCACCCCGCATGTATGAGGGCCCAGTGCGATACTCCGGTGGCATTGCTACCCCCCGAGGCCCCCCATCCCGCCTAACCCTGTAGCGTTTGACCACGGGAGCTAGCCCTTTGACTTTGCATGGACGAGCTTTGACCAGTGGACCTCTCCACCCGGTTGTGTTAGGTCAGCCCACAGGAACACTTTGGAGCAACACCCGGGCCAAAGCCACAGCAAGATCCCATCCGTGTAGACCCGACGCGTCCGTTTTCGCCCTCCAGGTGCCGGCGGCGGCGCCGTCCATGAGGAGGGCACACCCCGGAGACACGTGCCACTTATTCAGACATGCCACCACACCACCCCGCATGTATGAGGGCCCGGTGCGATGCTTCGGTGGCATTGCTACCCCCTAGGGCCCCTGTCCCGCCTAACCCTGTAGCGTTTGAACACGAGATCTAACCATTTGACTTTGCATGGACGGGATTTGACCAGTGGACCTCTCCACCCGGTTGTGTTAGGTCAGCCCATAGGAACACTTTGGAGCAACATCCGGGCCAAAGCCACATCAAGATCCCCTTTGTGTAGACCTGACGCCTCAGTTTCCCCCCTCCAGGTGCAGGAGGTGGCGCCTTTCGTGAGGGGGGCCACACCCCGGAGATGCGTGCCGCCTCTTCGGACATGCCACCACACCGTACGGCATGTATGAGGGCCCGGTGCGACGCTCCGGTGGCATTGCTGCCCCCAGGGCCCCGGTCCTACCTAACCCTCTAGCGTTTGACCACGAGATCTAGCCCTTTGACTTTGCACGGACGGGCTTTGACCAATGGACCTCTCCACCTGATTGTGTTAGGTCAGCCCATAGGAACACTTTGGAGCAACATCCGGGCCAAAGCCACAGCAAGATCCCCTCCGTGTAGACCCGACTCGTCCGTTTCATTACCCCCTCCAGGAGCCGGCAGCGGCGCCGTCCGTGAGGGGGGCCACGGTCTGGAGACGCGTGCGGCCTCTTCGGACATGCCACCACACCGTACGGCATGAGTGAGGGCCCGACGCGATGCTCTGGTACACTGTGACGTGGGTGAGGCTTCTGGGTGTAGCTCAGCCACCGAAACATCGCATGGGTTCTTCTAGTTGCGGTATTTCACCCCCCAAAAGTTATATACATGTACCCGCTCTCTTTCGTTAATATCTTTCAAGAAGTCAAAATCCAACACCTGAGAACTAACTCACAAAATCTTTATGTTCTTTCTTCTTCTTCCGGCAGCTCTTGAAGCTAAGCATGATAGTATTTGTCAAATAAATCCAGATGAATAGAGATGTTTGGATGTGGGAATTTGTCAAATAAATTCAAATAAAACAAGAATTATTCAGATCTGACGAAATCAGTAATGACATAACTAGAGTAAGTAATAATGTATACAAAAAAGTGCAAAAAAAGGTATGCCGACGGCCTAACGGTCGGCATATGCCAACCTTATCCACTGCCGGACCCCCTCCTTGCCACGTGGGACCTAGCCTATGCTGATGGCCATGCCGTTGGCATAGCACCCCCCTTATCCACTCTTCCACCCTCCTCCTCCACTCGTTTCTCGCACCCCGACCCAGCGCTCGATCTCCCAACTGCCGCCGCCACCCTCTCCACCCCGTCGTCCCCACTCCGCGTTGGGAAACCATCCTCCCCACCTAGTGTCGCCTTGTCCGCGCCCACTGCCATCTCCCCCACCCACCCGTGGTGCGCCACCGTCCTCCCCGCCCCGCGCCCGCCCCCTTCCTCCTCGCCCCGTGCTGCCCCGTCCGCGCCCGCCCCCTTCTCCACCTACGCGCCCTCATCTCCACCCACCCACCCGCGCAGCGCCACCGTCGTCCCCGCCCTGCACCGCCGCTGTCCGCCCCCCTCCCCATGCCGCCACCGTCTGAGCCCGCACGGGCCCGCCCGTGCTTTCCCGCAAGGGCTGACTCGACGCCAGCTGCGGGTCCGACGCCCCCTTCCCGACCGGCTGGAGCAGCCATCCCTCCTTCTGCTGCTGCTCATCACCGGCCTCCCAACCGCCGGCGCCCCCTCCTCCGACCCGACCAGCCGGCCATCTACGTATGCTTTTTTCTTTCTTTTTAGTGGTTTGCTACTGTTTTTAGGTGGATGAATTCATAGATAGATAGAATGTATGTCATATTTATTAGATGTAGTTAGTTTACAATATATTGATCAATGGATGTTATTAGAAATATGAGTTTTTTTTCAAGTTTGGAGTGTCAATGTTGTTTTGTGATGTGAGTATATACTTTTTGCACGGTGGTATTTTGATCATGATGGTGTTGCTACAAAACAATGATGAAATATTTTTTGACACTTATATAATGGTCTTGCTAAAAGATAGTTATTTAAGAAAAATGTGATGTTCATAACTTGTTCATACGGATTTTTTTAGATGATAATGATGATGATTGTTAGATGAGGAGAGAAAATGATGATTTTTTATGCTTCGATAATTTTGAGATGATGATGATAGCTGATAGATGATTGTTAGATGATGATGTTGATGATAGATGTTTATGTTTTTTATGCTTCGATAATTTTTAGATGATGATGATAGATGATGATTTTTTTTGATTTGATGATTGTTTGATGATGATGATATTGTGATGTTCTATGAGTTGTGATGTTCTAATCTTTTGTCGTGATGGAATTTGCAGGCTTTGTGGCATCGCATTTCATCGGAGTGACCGTTGTCCGACACGTTGGTCCCCTTGAGCATCCCTCTGCTGTTCGACTACATCCTCTACAGCCGAGGGTGAGCTACATGTCCATCTCCTCCATTCTTTCATGTCACTAGATTTCATTCTCAAGTCAACTCACGTAACCTAGGCGTCTCCCGTACGAAAGGGTTGCATCGATAAATATGCATTCAATTGCATATTTATCACCGCAGCTCTTTCGGATTGTCCAGCGTTTTCCGCGGACAGCCCGAGGATGTGTAGATTGGGTATGTTCTCCATGTTCTACCCCGTTCCGAGACAGGATTTCGGTGGTGCCTCCCCATTGTTCTCCGGAGCACATTCTCTCGGCTATTTGCCGAGACGTGTATCTGGAGAACAGCGGGGAGGTGCTGCCGAATTTTTTTTGGGAACTGGGTAGAATGGAGAACGTACTCCATCTACACATCTTCGGGTGGGATTAGGACCCATCTTTACCTATTAGAGATGTAGGTGGATTCAACGCGGTAGAAAATGAAAATTTGATGTGATTAATTTAAGTGAATCCTTAATTATATTGTGTGGCTTGCAAAAAAGCAGAGGATGGCAGATAATCAGTGGATGTACAGTGGTTTTATCCGTCGGAATCGAGTAACATCAGAGTGGATCGCGAAAACCGATGTGTATTTGAAGGAGATATTCCGTCGTCCAATGAGAATTATCCCACCATGCCCCTGTGCGAGATGTGCCAAACATCACCATAGAAATCAGAAGGAGATGAGTGAGCACCTTCGCACGCACGGATATATGCCAAACTTTGACATGCCGCCAATAAACATAGCGGAGCAGGACCGTGGTAGAAAGGAGGTGATGCGACAACGCATCGATGGATATGAGGACGACGGGGTCATGGGCATGCTAGATGATGTCATTGTTGCAGAAATGGCAAATGCGACACCTTCAGAGAATGAACTGGAGGAGCCGAAGACAACCGCAAAGGCCTTCTTGGAGGTCTTGGCCTCGTCGAAGAAACCTCTTTATGTGGGTGCGAAAATATCTCAGCTGGATGCCATCTCGCAACTGATTGCAGTCAAGGCTGAGTGCGACTATAGCCAGAAACGCTTTGAAGCATTCCTGGGAGTATAGGCTAACAGCCTCCCTGAGGGTCACGAACTGCCGAAAAGCATGTACGATACAAAGAAAATCATGAAGGCACTCTATGGATTATGAGAAAATAGATGTTTGCCCCAAGAATTGCCTTTTGTTTAGGCACAAGTATGCGGATGAAAAGTACTGTAGGGAGTGCGGTTCATCTCGGTACATTGAGGTGGTCGGTGAGGATGGTGAGAAAAAGCAGCTAGCGAAAATGATGAAGCAGCGCCTTTTCATCACGAAGGAGTCTGCCAAAATGATGAAGTGGCACAAGGAAGGTATAAGGTACAATCCAAAAAAAATCGTACATCCATCGGAAGGCGAAGTATGGAAGTCGTTCGATGAAGAATACCCCGAGGAAGTAGCCGAGGCTGGGAATGTCAGAATAGCCATATGAGGTGATGGGTTGAATCCATATGCTATGTCGTCCAATCCATATAGCTGCTGGCCCATGTTTGTAATTCCTCTCAATCTTCCCCCTGGTGCCCTAATGCAACGCAAGACCATGTTCTTGTCGCTCATCATTCCGGGGCCTGAATACCCGGGGAAGAAATTGGGTGTGTTTATGCAGCCGCTGGTGGATGATTTGCACCATTCTTGGTACTTTTCGAGGTTGACATATGACCGGGATCTACAGAGAAATTTCTGGATGAAAGTTTGGTTGCACTATTGCATGCATGACTTTCCCGGTTATGCTCTATTCTGCGGATGGTGTACAAGTGGGAAGATGCCATGCCCAATGTGCATGCAGGCTCTGTGAATGATTTGGCTATGTAAGGGTGGCAAGTATGTAGCCTTTGACCTCAATCGACAGTTCCTCCCTCCAGACCATCGAGACAGGGAAGACAAGAAGAACTTCACGAAAGGCCGGTTTGTTCATGAAGTAACCGAGATTCCAACATTTTCGGGGGCAGATGTTCTCGCTCAGCTAAAAGCTCTCAAGCCTAAAGTCAAAGGTAAAGCCAAAGCCAAAGCCAAAGGCTTCGAGGGATATGGTGAGACCCACAACTGGACTCAGATTACCCCCTTCTCGCAGCTTCCCTATTTCAAGGACCTCAAACTTCCTTACAATATCAATGTGATGCACACCGAAAAGAATGTGGCAGAGTCCCTTTTCCACACGATCCTCAACATTCCTAATAAGACGAAGGATAACGTTAACGCTAGAGCAGATCAACAGAGAATTTGTGATAGACCACGTCTGAACATGAAGCCTCCCACGGGCGGTCGAAAAAACTGGTTGAAGCCAGATGCGGACTTTCTCCTTAAACTGCCAGAAAAAAGGAAGTACTTATCTGGCTGAAACACATTTTGAAGTTCACCGATGGTTATGCATCGAATATAAGTAAAGGAGTCAATCTTTCAACAGACAAAGTGACCGGCCTGAAGACTACCATATGTATGGATTGAGCGGATAATGCCGGTGATGGTTCGAGGCTATGTCCCCGAGCATGTGTGGCGAGTGCTTGCCGAGTAAGCCATTTTTTCCGCATGCTCTGTGCTAAATAAGTAAGTAAAGACGTGATTGAAAAATTTCATAAGAAGGCACCGGAGTTGATAGTCAAGCTAGAGAAGATCTTTCCGCCAGGCTTCTTTACTCCGATGAGACATCTCATTCTGCACCTCGCGAACGAGGTATTGTTGGGGGGGGGGCTGTGCAGAATCGCTGGCAGTACGGCCCTGAGAGACACAACAAGCATCTCCGACGGAAATGTGGAAAGAAAGCTAACATTGAAGCTTCCATAGCTGAGGCAGTTATCCTAGAGGAGTTGTCAGACCTCAGGACATCATACTATCCAGACCACGTTCCCCTTCTGCATAACAAGGTGCCTCAATACAATATAGAAGAGCCCAAGTATCAACCCAGGCTCCATCTATTCAACGTGCAAGGTGGGAGGGTTGGGGCCTCGAAATCTTATAACATGCCACGACAAGAGTGGGAGGACCTCATGTTCTATATCTTGCACAACATCAAGGAAGTTGAGGAAGTGTGGATGAGGCAATAGCACTACACCATTCCTTTATGTCTTCCACATCATCATGTTCCATGTTCACTTATCCCCGCTCTAACACTACTTTTCTTTTTTTAGTGATTTCATTCAAGAGGAATGGACGGGAATGAATCCTCCTACTGGGGCGGAGGCACTTACTCTTCTCCGTCATGGAAACCCTGGACGTAAAAATTTTGTTGCTTGGTTCATGGAGAAAGTAATTTTCCACTCCCCTATTAAATACCTAGTTCAACATTTATTAGTTAACCGAACTAATGCACGCATCAATTTCAATTATACTTGTAGGGAAAAGATCCGAACATATCTATGGATGGTGAATTGAGATGGGTTTCCATGGATTTTGACCCTGCCGTCATGACATGTAAAACGTATGATGTGAATGGGTATCGCTTCCATACAGAGGAGCACCAGAACAGCCGGCCCGATCACAAATCTATAAATACCGGAGTGTGATAAGTCTCCGTCGTATCTATAATTTTTGATTGTTCCATGCCAATATTATACAACTTTCATATACTTTTGGCAACTTTTTATACTATTTTTGGGACTAACATATTGTTCCAGTGCCCAGTGCCAGTTCCTGTTTGTTGCATGTTTTATGTTTCGCAAAATCCCCATACCAAATGGAGACCAAACGGAATAAAAATGGATGGAGAATATTTTTGGAATATTTGTGAAATATGGGAAGAAGAATCAACGCGAGAAGGTGCCCGAGGGGGCCACGAGGCAGGGGGCGCGCCCCTGACCCTCGTGGGCCCCCCGTAAGGTGGTTGCTTCTCTTCTTTGGCTGCAAGAAAGCTAATTTTCGGAGAAAAATATGGGCGAAGGTTTCAATCCAATCGCAGTTACGGATCTCTGGATATATGAGGAATGGTGAAAGGGCAGAATCCCAGAATGCAGAAATAGAGAGAGACAAAGAGACAGATCCAATCTCGGTGGGGCTCTTGTTGGGGAACGTAGTAATTTCATAATTTTCCTACGCACACACAAGATCATGGTGATGCATAGCAACGAGAGGGGAGAGTGTTGTCCACATACCCTCGTAGACCGAAAGCGGAAGCATTAGCACAACGCGGTTGATGTAGTCGTACGTCTTCACGATCCGACCGATCAAGTACCGAACGCACGTCACCTCCGAGTTCAGCACACGTTCAGCCCGATAGCGTCCCTCGAACTCCGATCCAGCCGAGTGTTGAGGGAGAGTTTCGTTAGCACAACGGCGTGGTGACGATGATGATGTCCTACCGACGCAGGGCTTCGCCTAAGCACCTCTACAGTATTACCGAGGTGGATTATGGTGGAGGGGGGGTACCTCACACGGCTAAAAGATCAAACGATCAATTGTTGTGTCTCTAGGGTGCCCCCTGCCCACGTATATAAAGGAGCAAGGGGGGAGGTGCGGCCGGCCATGAGGGGCGTGCCAGGAGGAGTCCTACTCTCATCGGGAGTAGAACTCCCTCCCTTTTCCTTGTTGGATTAGGAGTGGAGGGGAAAAGAGGAGGGAGAGAGGAAGGAAAGGGGGGCGCCGCCCCCCTCTCCTTGTCCTATTCGGACTAGGGGGGAGGGGCGTACGGCCCCGCCCTGGCTGCCTCTCCTCTTCTCCACAAAGGCCCACTATGGCCCATTAAGCCTCCAGGGGGATCCGATAACCCCTCTGTACTCTGGTAAAATCACGATTTGATCCCGAAACACTTCTGATATCCAAATATAGGCTTCCAATATATCAATCTTCATGTCTCGACCATTTCGAGACTCCTCGTCATGTCCGTGATCACATCCGGGACTCCGAACAACCTTTGGTACATCAAAAACCATAAACTCATAATATAACCGTCATCAAAACTTTAAGCGTGCGGACCCTACGGGTTTGAGAACTATGTAGACATGACCGAGACATGTCTTCGGTCAATAACCAATAGCGGAACCTGGATGCTCATATTGGTTCCCACATATTCTACGAAGATCTTTATCGGTCTGACCGCATAACAACATACGTTGTTCCCTTTGTCATCGGTATGTTACTTGCCCAAGCTTCGATTGTCGGTATCTCAATACCTAGTTCAATCTCGTTATCGGCAAGTCTCTTTACTCGTTCTGTAATACATCATCCCGCAACTAACTCATTAGTTGCAATGCTTGCAAGGCTTAAGTGATGTGCATTACCGAGAGGGCGCAGAGATACCTCTCCGACAATCGGAGTGACAAATCCTAATCTCGAAATACACCAACCCAACAATTACCTTCGGAGACACCTGTAGAGCACCTTTATAATCACCCAGTTACGTTGTGACGTTTGGTAGCACACATAGCGTTCCTCCGGTAAACGGGAGTTGCATAATCTCATAGTCATAGGAACATGTATAAGTCATGAAGAAAGCAATAGCAACATACTAAATGATCGAGTGCTAAGCTAACGGAATGGGTCAAGTCAATCACATCACTCTCCTAATGATGTGATCCCGTTAATCAAATGACAACTCATGTCAATGGCTAGGAAACATAACCATCTTTGATCAATGAGCTAGTCAAGTAGAGGCATACTAGTGACACTCTGTTTGTCTATGTATTCACACAAGTATTATGTTTCTGGTTAATACAATTCTAGCATGAATAATAAACATTTATCATGATATAAGGAAATAAATAATAACTTTATTATTGCCTCTAGGGCATATTTCCTTCAGTCTCCCACTTGCACTAGAGTCAATAATCTAGATTACACAGTAATGATTCTAACACCCTGGCTTAGTCAACGGGTCTGCAACATTCAGATCCGTATGTATTTGAAAATTTCTATGTCTCCCACCTGGACTAGATCCCGGATGGAATTGGAGCGTCTCTTGATGTGCTTGGTTCTCTTGTGAAATCTGGATTCCTTCGCCAAGGCAATTGCACCAGATTTTCGTTGGACCCGATGCACTATGTATGACACCTAGATCAGAGATGAACTCCTACATCCAGACTCCTTCATTTGCTACTTCTGAAGCAGCTATGTACTCTGCCTCACACGTAGATCCCGCGACGACGCTTTGTTTAGAACTGCACCAACTGACAGCTCCACCGTTCTATGTAAACACGTATCAGTGTCAAAGCTCGCATCAACGTAACCATTTACGATGAGGTCTTTCTCACCTCCATAAAAGAGAAACATATCCTTAGTCCTTTTCAGGTATTTTAGGATGTTATTGACCGCTGTGAAGTGATACACTCTTGGATTACTTTGGTACCTCCCTGCTAAACTTATAGCAAGGCACACATCAGGTCTGGTACACATCATTGCATACATGATAGAGCCTATGGCTGAAGCATAGGGAACATCTTTCATCTTCTCTCTATCTTCTGCAGTGGTCGGACATTGAGTCTTACTCAACTTCATACCTTGTAACACAGGCAAGAACCCTTTCCTTACTTGATCCATTTTGAACTTCTTCAAAACTTTGTCAAGGTATGTGCTTTGTGAAATTCCAATTAAGCGTCTTGATCTATCTCTATAGATCTTGATGCCCAATATATAAGCAGCTTCACCGAGGTCTTTCATTGAAAAATTCTTATTCAAGTATCCCTTTATGCTATCCAGAAATTCTATATCATTTCCAATCAACAATATGTCATCCACATATAATATCAGAAATGCTACAGAGCTCCCACTCACTTTGTTGTAAATACAGGCTTCTCCAAAAGTCTGTATAAAACTAAATGCTTTGATCACACTATCAAAGCGTTTATTCCAACTTCGAGAGGCTTGCACCAGTCCATAAATGGATCATTGGAGCTTGCACACTTTGTTAGTTCCCTTTGGATCGACAAAACCTTCTGGTTGCATCATATACAAATCTTCTTCCAGAAATCCATTCAGGAATGCAGTTTTGACGTCCATTTGCCAAATTTCATAATCATAAAATGCGGCAATTGCTAACATGATTCGGATAGACTTAAGCATCGCTACGGGTGAGAAAGTCTCATCGTAGTCAATCCCTTGAACTTGTCGATAACCTTTTGCAACAAGTCGAGATTTATAGACAGTAATATTACCGTCAGCGTCAGTCTTCTTCTTGAAGATCCATTTATTCTCAATGGCTTGCCGATCATCGGGCAAGTCAACCAAAGTTCACATTTTGTTCTCATACATGGATCCCATCTCAGATTTCATGGCCTCAAGCCATTTTGCGGAATCTGGGCTCACCATCGCTTCTTCATAGTTCGTAGGTTCATCATGGTCTAGTAAAATGACTTCCAAAATAGGATTACCATACCACTCTGGTGCGGATATTACTCTGGTTGATCTACGAGGTTCAGTAATAACTCGATCTGAAGTTTCATGATCATCATGATTAACTTCCTCACTAATTGGTGTAGGCGTCACAGGAACTGGTTTTTGTGATGAACTATTTTCCAATAAGGGAGCAGGTACAGTTACCTCATCAAGTTCTACTTTCCTCCCACTCACTTCTTTCGAGAGAAACTCCTTCTCTAGAAAGGATACATTCTTAGCAACGAATGTCTTGCCTTTGGATCTTTGATAGAAGGTGTACCCAACATTCTCCTTTGGGTATCCTATGAAGACACATTTCTCTGATTTGGGTTCGAGCTTATCAGGTTGAAGCTTTTTCACATAAACATCGCAGCCCCAAACTTTAAGAAACGACAACTTTGGTTTCTTGCCAAACCACAGTTCATAAGGCGTCGTCTCAACGGATTTCTATGGTGCCCTATTTAACGTGAATGCAGCCGTCTCTAAAGCATAACCCCAAAACGATAGCGGTAAATCAGTAAGAGACATCATAGATTGCACCATATCTAGTAAAGTACGATTACGGCGTTCGGACACACCATTATGCTGTGGTGTTCCGGGTGGCGTGAGTTATGAAACTATTCCTCATTGTTTCAAATGTAGACCAAACTCGTAACTCAAATATTCTCCTCCACGATCAGATCGTAGAAACTTTATTTTCTTGTTACGATGATTTTCAACTTCACTATGAAATTCTTTGAACTTTTCAAATGTTTCAGACTTATGTTTCATTAAGTAGATATACCCATATCTGCTTAAATCATCTGTGAAGGTGAAAAAATAACGATACCCGCCGTGATCCTCAATATTGATTGATCCACATACATCAGTATGTATGATCTCCCATAAATCTGTTGCTCGCTCCATAGTTCCGGAGAACGTCGTTTTAGTCATCTTGCCCATGAGGCATGGTTCACAAGTACCAAGTGATTCATAATCAAGTGATTCCAAAAGTCCATCAGTATGGAGTTTCTTCATGTGCTTTACACCAATATGACCCAAACAGCAGTGCCACAAATAAGTTGCACTATCATTATCAACTCTGCATCTTTTGGCTTCAACATTATGAATATGTGTATTACTACTATCGACATTCATCAAAAATAGACCACTCTTTAAGGGTGCATGACCATAAAAGATATTACTCATATAAATAGAACAACCATTATTCTCTGATTAAAATGAATAACCGTCTCACATCAAACAAGATCCAGATATAATGTTCATGCTCAACGCTGGCACCAAATAACAATTATTTAGGTCTAATACTAATCCCGAAGGTAGATGCAGAGGTAGCATGCCGACGGCGATCACATCAACTTTGGAACCATTTCCCACGCGCATCGTCACCTCGTCCTTAGCCAGTGTCTGCTTAATCTGTAGTCCCTGTTTCGAGTTGCAAATATTAGCAACATAACCAGTATCAAATACCCAGGTGCTACTGCGAGCTCTGGTAAGGTACACATCAATAACATGTATATCACATATACCTTTGTTCACCTTACCATCCTTCTTATCCGCCAAATACTTGGGGCAGTTCCGCTTCCAGTGACCAGTCATCTTGCAGTAGAAGCACTCAGTCTCAGGCTTAGATCCAGAGTTGGGTTTCTTCTCTTGAGCAGCAACTTGCTTGCTGTTCTTCTTGAAGTTCCCCTTCTTCTTCCCTTTGCCCTTTTTCTTGAAACTGGTGGTCTTATTGACCATCAACACTTGATGCTCCTTCTTGATTTCTACCTCTGTAGCCTTTAGCATTGCGAAGAGCTCGGGAATCGTCTTATCCATCCCTTGCATGTTATAGTTCATCACGAAGCTCTTATAGCTTGGTGGCAGTGATTCAAGAATTCGAGCTCGGTACCCGGGGATCCTCTAGAGTCGACCTGCAGGCATGCAAGCTTGAGTATTCTATAGTCTCACCTAAATAGCTTGGCGTAATCATGGTCATAGCTGTTTCCTGTGTGAAATTGTTATCCATCTTGCAGTTGTAGAACTTATTGGAGACTTCATATCTCTCAATCCAGGCATTTGCTTGAAATATTAACTTCAACTCCTTGAACATCTCATATGCTCCATGACGTTCAAAACGTCGTTGAAGTCCCGGTTCTAAGCCATAAAGCATGGCACACTGAACTATCGAGTAGTCATTAGCTTTGCTTTGCCAGATGTTCTTAACGTGTTCAGTTGCATCTGCAGTAGGCTTGGCACCCAGCGGTGCTTCCAGGACGTAATTCTTCTATGCATCAATGAGGATAATCCTCAAGTTACGGACCCAGTCCGTGTAATTGCTACCATCATCTTTCAACTTTGCTTTCTCAAAGAATGCATTAAAATTCAACGAAACAACATCACGGGCCATCTATCTACAATCAACATAGACAGGCAAGATACTATCAGGTACTAAGTTCATGATAAATTTAAGTTCAATTAATCATAGTAGTTAAGAACTCCCACTTAGATAGACATCTCTCTAATCCTCTAAGTGATCACGTGATCCATATCAACTAAACCATAACCGATCATCACGTGAAATGGAGTAGCTTTCAATGGTGAACATCACTATGTTGATCATATCTACTATATGATTCACGCTCGACCTTTCGGTCTCAGTGTTCCGAGGTCATATCTGCATATGCTAGGCTCGTCAAGTTTAACCTGAGTATTCTACGTGTGCAAAACTGTCTTGCACCCGTTGTAGATGGACGTAGAGCTTATCACACCCGATCATCACGTGGTGTCTGGGCACGACGAACTTTGGAAACGGTGCATACTCAGGGAGAACACTTTTATCTTGAAATTTAGTGAGAGATCATCTTTTAATGCTACCGTCAATCGAAGCAAGATAAGATGCATAAAAGATAAACATCACATGCAATCAATATAAGTGATATGATATGGCCATCATCATCTCGTGCTGGTGATCTCCATCTTCGAAGCACCGTCATGATCACCATCGTCACCGGCGCGACACCTTGATCTCCATCGTAGCATCATTGTCGTCTCACCAACTATTGCTTCTACGACTATCGCTACCGCTTAGTGATAAAGTAAAGCATTACAGGGCGATTGCATTGCATACAATAAAGCGACAACCATATGGCTCCTGCCAGTTGCCGATAACTCGGTTACAAAACATGATCATCTCATACAATAAAATTTAGCATCATATCTTGACCATATCACATCACAGCATGCCCTCCAAAAACAAGTTAGACGTCCTCTACTTTGTTGTTGCAAGTTTTACGTGGCTGCTACGGGCTTAGCAAGAACCGTTCTTACCTACGCATCAAAACCACAATGATAGTTTGTCAAGTTGGTGTTGTTTTAACCTTCGCAAGGACCGGGCGTAGCCACACTTGGTTCAACTAAAGTTGGAGAAACTGACACCCGCCAGCCACCTGTGTGCAAAGCACGTTGGTACAACCAGTCTCGCATAAGCGTACGCGTAATGTCGGTCCGGGCCGCTTCATCCAACAATACCGTCGAACCAAAGTATGACATGCTAGTAAGCAATATGACTTATATTGCCCACGACTCACTTGTTTTCTAGTCGTGCATATAACATCAATGCATAAAACCTGGCCGGATGCCACTGTTGGGGAACGTAGTAATTTCAAAATTATCCTACGCACACACAAGATCATGGCGATCCATAGCAACGAGAGGGGAGAGTGTTGTCCACGTACCCTCGTAGACCGAAAGCGGAAGCGTTAGCACAACGCGGTTGATGTAGTCGTACGTCTTCACGATCCGACCGATCAAGTACCGAACGCACGACACCTCCGAGTTCAGCACACGTTCAACCCGATGACATCCCTCGAACTTCGATCCAGCCGAGTGTTGAGGGAGAGTTTCGTCAGCACGACGACGTGGTGACGATGATGATGTTCTACCAACGCAGGGCTTCGCCTAAGCACCGCTACAGTATTATTGAGGTGGATTATGGTGGAGGGGGGCACCGCACACGGCTAAAAGATCAAACGATCAATTGTTGTGTCTCTAGGGTGCCCCCTGCCCCCGTATATAAAGGAGCAGGGGGGAGGTGCGTCCGACAATAAGGGGCGCGCCAGGAGGAGTCCTACTCCCATCGGGAGTAAGACTCCCTCCCTTTTCCTTGTTGGATTAGGAGTGGAGGGGGAAAGAGGAGGGAGAGAGGAAGGAAAGGGGGGCGCCTCCCCCCTCTCCTTGTCCTATTCGGACTAGGGGGGAGGGGCGCGCGGCCCTGCCCTGGCCGCCTCTCCTCTTCTCCACAAAGGCCCACTATGGCCCATTAAGCCCCCGGGGGGTTCCGGTAACCCCTCGGTACTCCGGTAAAATCACGATTTCACCCGGAACACTTCCGATATCCAAATATAGGCTTCCAATATATCAATTTTCATGTCTCGAACATTTCGAGACTCATCGTCATGTTCGTGATCATATTCGGGCCTCCGAACAACCTTCGGTACATCAAAAACCATAAACTCATAATATAACCGTCATCGAAACTTTAAGCGTGCGGACCCTACGGGTTCGAGAACTATGTAGACATGACCGAGACACGTCTCCGGTCAATAACCAATAGCAGAACCTGGATGCTCATATTGGCTCCCACATATTCTACGAAGATCTTTATCGGTCTGACCGCATAACAACATACGTTGTTCCCTTTGTCATCGGTATGTTAATTTCCCGAGATTCGATCGTCGGTATCTCAATACCTAGTTCAATGTCGTTACCGGCAAGTCTCTTTACTCGTTCTATAATACATCATCCCGCAACTAACTCATTAGTTGCAATGCTTGCAAGGATTAAGTGATGTGCATTACAGAGAGGGCCCAGAGATACCTCTCCGACAATTGGAGTGACAAATCCTAATCTCGAAATACCCCAACCTAACAATTACCTTCGGAGACACCTGTAGAGCACCTTTATAATCACCTAGTTACGTTGTGACGTTTGGTAGCACACAAAGCGTTCCTCCGGTAAATGGGACTTGCATAATCTCATAGTCATAGGAACATGTATAAGTCATGAAGAAAGCAATAGCAACATACTAAACGATCGAGTGCTAAGCTAATAGAATGGGTCAAGTCAACCACATCATTCTCCTAATGATGTGATCCCGTTAATCAAATGACAACTCATGTCAATGGCTAGGAAACATAACCATCTTTAATCAATGAGCTAGTCAAGTAGAGGCATACTAGTGACACTCTGTTTGTCTATGTATTCACACAAGTATTATATTTTCGGTTAATATAATTCTAGCATGAATAATAAATATTTATCATGATATAAGGAAATAAATAATAAATTCATTATTGCCTCTAGGGCATATTTCCTTCAGCTCTCACCCCTCCCATGCCATGGAGACCAAGGACCAGAGGGGAAACTGTCACAGACCTATCTTAGTGTTGCCTATCCTTGCATAACCTCCATGCATCATGTTTACTTTTTCTCAGAAACCTGAAATGGGGGCTGATAAACCCTGGCAGCAAATGAAATTCAACTAGGGTCCAAATAAAATCATTTTCACTGAACCCAAAATGCCCTTCTAAAATGTTCATCATCTCTGCCTTGGTTTAGAACCTATGAAAAAAATGGTGTACACTTTTCTAGGACAACAGAGGGTCACTGAATTAAATCATATGCTACTTGCAATTGGGCATTTAAATGCTATATATTATTTTAAGTGCTCAATTAATTCTGAACTTAAGTGTGGGCTGTTTGGAATAATCCTAACAGAGCCCACAATTATTTTCAGGATTTTTGGAAATGTTTTGGTATTTTTTAATAAAGCTTAGAAGTTACAGAAAAATAGAAAACAGAATTTAATTAGGAGAGAGAGAGAGAGAAGTCCTTTAGGCCACTTACCTGACAGCCTACCTGTCAGCCCACTACCGTGCTAGGCCCAGCCACCTAGCCGGCCCACCGAGGGCAGGGGCGTCTTCTTCCTCCTGCTAGAAGGCAGAGGAGAAGACAGCCACGGCGCCGCGGCGTGCCACGCCGGCAGCTGCCTGCCTGGCTGCCCCCTTGTCTCCCTGGACTCCCTCTACGACGCCACGCTACCCCCCCGAACCCCCTTGACGCTCTCGCACTCTCCCTCGCCCTCGTCCCCTTCTCCGTCTCTCTCTCACGCGCGCGACCGAACGCAGCCGTCGCCGCCGACGAGCTCCCCCACGGCCACAACCATCTTTGAGCCTCTCAGATGCGCAAGCCGAGGATCACCATGCCGTCGTCTTCGAGCTCGTCACCACCACTTCTGCTCGCCGGACTTTGCCGGTCGATTCGCCGCCTCCGACGCTTCCCCAAGCACGCTGGCCATCCCTACGTCACCACAGTGGGCCCCTGAGTCGTTTCCCCCTTTTCCCCTGGTCGTTTTTGACCTCTAGGCCATAGCCACATCTTGGCCGAGAACTCCACGCCACCGGCGATGTCGCCGCCGTGGCCATAGCCACCGCAGCTCGTGTCCGAGCACACCGTCGTGCTCAGCACGATCCCATGAGCCCGCAGACAACCGCAGCACCCCCCTTCTGTGCTCTGTAGCGCTATCCCGAGGAAGCCCGAGCTGCTGCCGCTGAACCTCATCGTCGGCCACATTTCCTGCCACCCCAGCTCCTACCACCACCCCCAATGGATGAGCCTCACTCCCAGGAACCTGTAGGTGCAACCCACGGATCGAATGGTGCCCTGTAGAGCATTTCCGAGCCGCCCCGCCGTCTTTGTCGTCGCTGGCGGCTAAACGTTGGCGACCCCTGACCCGTTGACCGGCATGGGTTGACCCCACTGCCCGGTTTGACCTCCCCCTCTCTCTCACTGACTTACGGACCCCGCCCGACTAATTACTCTAGTTAGCGCTAATTAGCTAGTTAGGTTAGTTACTACAGTCGCTGACTAGTGGGCCCAGGCTAGTTAGTTAGGGCTAACTAACTTAGTTAGTTGACTGGGTCACTGACCAGTGGGTCCCACTGGTCAGGATTGACCTGGTCGATGCCTTTGACCTGCTGACATCACCTTGACGTCATGCTGACGCAGTAATACATTTTCTGGATTTAGTTTAAATTATAATAATTCAGAAAATTCCAGAAAATAGCCAAAACTTCTAAAATTCATAGAAAATTATCTATAACTCAGAATGAAATAAATTATATATGAAAAATTATCAGAAAAATTCAAGGAATCCATATGTACCATTTTCACGCATGTTATAACAACTTAAGGCCACTGTTTAGGACAAATCAAATGAATGGTATTTAAATAACCACATGTGGAGTTTGAATTTGAACTTTGGGTTCAAACCAACTTCATTTAATTGTGTTGCTAGTTGAATTAGCTCAATCAACAACATATTGCCATGTCGTTGTCATGCATCATGTTGTGCATTGCATTGATTGTATTCCTTCTCTGTTGCTGGTGGTTGTCCCCTCTCGGTAGGATTTGTACCGACGCTGTGATTGTTGACACTGATGAAGACCCAATGATATCTTCAGAAGTGCCAGGCAAGCACAACCCCCTTGTTCCGATACAAGCCCACTCTCTCGCTCCTGCTCTCTTTTACTGCATTAGGACAACAACGATTCATCTGTTACTTGTTGCGGTAGTTGAACCCCTTATCCTCTGCATGACCTGTCACTGCCATAGTAAGTAGATGAAACCCACTAGCATGAGTAGGAGTTGTTTGAGCCCTGATGTGCCTACTCATTCATGCTTGTTTTTCATGCCTGCTACTGCTTAGAGTTGAGTCAGGTCTCATTCATCGGGGGTGAATTGGAACAGTGATGAACATGTCCTACTGTGTGTGAGCTAAGTGTGTGAACACGTTTTGGTAAAGGTAGCGGTGAGAGGCCATGTAGGAGTACATGGTGGGTTGTCTCACTGCAGCCGTCCTCAGGCACTGAGTTCTGTGTCTGTGATCCATGAACAGCTACTACCACTCATTGGGATCCTTAATTGACCCTCTCGGCTTCTTAATCACCCTAGTACTCTGTCCAGGAGTTGCAACTAGTTTCTGGTGTTTGTAGGTTATGTGTTGGCGGCCGTGCGTAGCGCTGACCCTAGGGGTGGGCTATGTTGCGGTAGATACACCGTGGCACGGTGTACCGGGCGCCCGTTTGGTGTCTCGGGAACCCCTGTTCACATCGTTCGGGGCCGTATGTGGAAACCTCGGCCGGACTCCCTGCGGATGGAACCTGGATAGGCGATAAACCTGGACTAGAGACTTAAGTGTTTAGGTAGGCCGTGGCCGACACCCTCGCCAGGCTTCCACTTGAAGGTTGCCGAGATACATGACGTGTATATGGTGGTAAGTGGTGGGAGCGTGTGTGAAGAAGTACACCCCTGCAGGGTTATCAGTATCTATTCGAATAGCCGGATTCCTCGGATATGGAAACTTGGACCCCTTGCATAGTTCATAGACAAGTGAAAGTGGATACTCTAAAACTCGCAAGATAAGTGTGTGTGCTATGGATGGCCTTCTCGTAGGAAGACGGGAGCAGTTCCATAGTGGTGTATTGAATGGTGAATACGTGGACTCGTGTGCGCCACCTCAAAAGAGTTGCTTGCAGTCGTAGTTTAGGTTAGCCACTGAGTCAAATCTGGCTTGCTGCAGTTAAACTCCACCACCCCCCTTGTTAATACCGATGCATATGTAGCTAGTTCTGATGTAAGTCTTGTTGAGTACCTTTGTACTCACGTTTGCTTAATTTATGTCTTGCAAAGAGAGACTTCAGTCTCGCTAGTAGTTCCGCGTGGACTTCAACGTTAGCTTGATACCTCAGCTACGATCTTGTGCCCTCGCCAGGATCTGGTAGATAGTTAGGCTTCTTAGCCTTTTCCATTTGTAGATGTTGTACTCAGACATGTTAAGCTTCTGCATGTGCTTGATTTGTATGCTGTGATTGTTGGGTCATTAGACCCATGTTTGTAATATCTCGCTCCTTGGATCCTAAGGAATAAATACTTGAGTTGTAGAGTTATGTTGTGATGCCATGTTGTAATTACACATATCGAGCATATTGTGTGTATGATTGAAATGCTTGTTATGTGTGGGATCCGACAACCTAGTTGTTATCCTTGGCAGCCTCTCTTATGGGGAAATGTAGTCTAGTGCTTCCATGAGCCATAGTAGTCCGCTACAGCCCGGTTCACCGGAGTCCTGCTAGCCCAGCACTACTGCTCAGGACACTTGACTGGCCGACATGTGTTTCACTTCATTCCTGTGTCTGTCCCTTCGGGGAAATGTCATGCGGTGACATTCGGAGTCCTGCCTAGCCTGCTACAGCCCGGGTTCCCGGAGTCCTGTTAGCCCAGTGCTACAGCCCGGATTCACACGCTGCTGACCGACATGCTCGATGTGATTCATGTATGCATGTCCCCATAGGTTAGTGCCGCTTTGGGTTCACGACTAGCCATGTCGGCCCGGGTTCTCTGTCATATGGATGCTAGCGACACTATCATATACGTGAGCCAAAAGGCGCAAACGGTCCCGGGCCATGGTAAGGCGACACCCGTGGGAATACCGTGCGTGAGGCCGCAAGTGATATGAGGTGTTACCGGCTAGATCGATGTGACTTGGAATCAGGGTCCTGATAGAAACCCTTCTCCCATCTACAGAGGAGGTCAAGGAAGAAGAAGACGAAGGGGGCCCCTCTCCCCCTCTCTTCCGGTGGCGCCGGAACACCGCCGGGGCCATCATCATCACCGCGATCTTCACCAACAACTCCGTCATCTTTTTGAGCATTTACAGCCGTTATGCTGTCCGAGTCATTCCAGGTTTCTAAATAGTCTGATGCATTTGCAAACCCCTTCCTCCTGTTCCTGATGTCCATTTGGGCCATATTAATAACACTAATCGGTCAGTTGTGGTACTCTATTGCCTCGACATATATGTTGGAGCTATTATTATGACCCAAGGTGTTTTAGGGAGTTACCTAGTAATCTAGCCATCTTTTGTGTTCCCGGTGTGATGATTCTGGCCACCATTCTCGAAAGCATCCCGTGATGCCATTTAGTTAGTAGGTATTTTACTACTGGGTTTTGAACCCGAGATTCACCCTACTTACCTCATGCTGATAGTGTTGCTAGTTCCTTTAGGATATTAGTAACCTTTGCATTAGTCCTCGAGGTCTGAGGTATTTCCTTCTTCCAAATACTATGAACCACTTATGGCAGAAGTTTGTTGTATCAAAAGATCACAACCAGAGTGCTCTTAATGAGTTCTCCATTCTACATTGTGAATCTTCCAGTCCTACCTATCTGCATGGGTTGTCCGGAAGAAATGTTGAGCTTTGCTCGACATACTAATCTATGCATCCACAACTCAGAAAATTATATGTTCCTCGAGTTGTTCCTCTTCAGTTGTATTCCGACCATCTTCTATTAGTTGATAGTCAAAAATAGCTGTGCATTCATGTTATCGATGCCTATTATTCTTGTGGTCCTTCAAGCCATTCTATTCCAAAATGACTAGGAGAAACAAACTCCAGAACCTCATCCATATCTAGGATTGGGTCAAAGCAATTGTACTCCGCAGATCAATTGCAATTCCAGCTTTTCTTCTGTTCTACCTTGGAGTGTTACCATCTTTACGTCAAGAGTGTCATGAGAATTGCACCACCTCTTATGAATTCTTGACGCAGTGATACTTCTCGCTATCATTTTTCATCCCTCGGTCCCGTGTTGTCACAACCGGAATGTCGACAACTGAACCAGGATGTGTGAAATAAATACTCCTAGCAACCATGTTGCTTGGTAGTTAATGGACAATATTCTCATCCTTAGCGTGTTGGTTATCAAATCATCATCCTAAGATTGATTGTGCTACCTACTCCTTATTTCTGGTGCACCCTTCGATTAATGAGTGAGGATTACTCAATCCCTTGCTTATTTGATCATATCATCTTGCTCTGAAAAGCGAGATTGTTCTCGAGCTTAGTAACATATCGGTGGTTCGTGATTTTCCGAAGATCTTCTCGGAAGTATTACCAGGTTGTCACCTGACCGCTATGTTGAGTTCGTGATCAAGTTGGTTTTCTTATAAATCACCCTTCACCAAGAATCTGTGGTGGATATCCCTAAGCTAGTTGGTTGAGTCAAATAACAACTTGGAGAGTTGGAAGATAAAATCTTAATCCACTTAGTTCATCACTAAGGGATATCCTTGTGTGTGTGTGTTGAAGAAAAATGATATCTCCATCGATGGGTCCTCGTGATCAGTTGTTGGATCTATTGCTTGATTTGAGTGTGGGCTATCGTCAAATCAAATCAGAACCAACGATGTTCGTAATGTTGTTTTACTCAGTGGTTGATCCCTCGAGCATACACCATTACATCTTTTGGTCTGACCAATGCTATCACCGTGTTCACATGATGGTGGAAGTCCAGTGATATGGAAATTCCGATGAGTTGTTGTTGAGCCCATCAACAACATTTTGTCTCCCCCATGATTCATGTTGAACATCAACCTAGTGTTGAAAACTTGTAAGCAATGCCTTCGTGTCCCGTTCATGAAGCATATGTTGCATGGAAGAAGTCACTTCCTCGAATTCATGTGCACTTGGTGCAAGTTGCCGCCGTGAATTCGAGAAAGTTTGTTTTTGCTTCCTCTGGAATCATCCCAAGTCAGTCATGCATGTGCAAAGTATTCTATGGTCTGATAGACTGATCATCTACATTCTATACGTATCCCTAGCACACCAAGCCACTGATTGATTTGTTCAAGGGGAAGAAGTTTCTTCTTAAGAGTTAGACCTACGCAAGGACTTCGATATCCTTGTTGATGGTTCCCCCTGAACTCGGTAGTGTTTCATTTTAAGACTACCAGGTGGCCATGCTTGTCTAGGAAAACGTGTTCACATGCTTGTAGCAGAACCGGCTCATGTTTTGGAGCTTACTACCGTAGTTCATTCCCCCGAGAATCTCGCAATGTCATCTCGTCGATTTGTGTTGCAAACCTTCCTTTTCCTTTCTAGACTCGATGAGTCTGGAATATCCTGGCACCAACCAGATCTGAATCTCAGGCAGATATGATGGTTGGATCATTTTCCAAGAACTATAATATTGGTCTCTCGATAACCGGTAAAGTGGATGTCGTGGCCAACACATCCAGCCGGAAGACCTATTATTGTAGTATCTCGATTGAAGAAAGTTGGTCACCTCCCCATAAGGATCTCGCAGGATCTGCCTCTGTAGTTATTCCTTATGGATTCTTGAGCTTCCAAAGTTCGACCTTTTACTTGATGTTCTAGATATCAAACCATATCTATAAATGGATTACGCTAGCACATCAAGGAGAACATTATAAGCGGAGTGCTAAATGTCTCTCGGTCGATCGTCCAGATTCTGTTCCCTTAGCCTCGCTAAGGGAAGATCTGAGAAGGTGTTATCTCCTTTGTATCTGCATGATCCATCACTAGTAATCATGGTAGTATGTCGTGTTGCCAGGATCCTTGCCACGGATGTTGGTAGAACCTTGATGAATATGGAAATGCTCAAGTTCTTGAGAGCACGCGCAAGCAAATCATCCCTTGCGTTGTCTTCAACAAGGTAGTCCACATCATCCATTCTAGTCCGGGTATGCCATCCCTTCGTACTCCTCTAAGCGATTGTTGTGTTTTGCCTTAGACTGGTATAAAAAATTTCAATGATCTCTGAATCAAAAGTAATTCTTTTTGCCACTTAAGGGAATATTTCCGCGAGTCACCTTCCTTAAGATGTCTCGCTATGGTATCATGGCAACCCAACCCCTCGCTACGTTGACACCGTTCACCACCCTCCTAGGTGTGGGAATTCCGCTACTTACTTAAACCTTGTCATATGCTCATTTCCATCACTCTTGATATGTGTTTTGTGTCTCAGTTCGCAAGATGTTTTTATGTCTCATTCCATGAGTTAAGACTGAGCTGCTCGATCTTGAGAAAATCGATCCTTCTAGAGTTTCTTTTCTCTCTCGTTGTCATGTTGGTAGGAGTTCCTAGAGCAAGACATCGAGACAATGAAGGTGATCAAATCAACATTCTTATGGAGTGCACCTAGGATCACGAAGATTGTGTTGGTCGTGTGTCCCCTCTGTCTTCTTACCTCACGACCTGAATCTCGGGACGAGATTCTTGTTTAGTGGGGGAGAGCTGTCACAGCCCTAGCTTAGTCTTGCCTATCCTTGCATAAACTCCATGCATCATGTTTACTTTTTCTCAGAAACCTGAAATGGGGGCTGATAAACCCTGGCAGCAAATGAAATTCAACTAGGGTCCAAATAAAATCATTTTCACTGAACCCAAAATGCCCTTCTAAAATGTTCATCATCTCTGCCTTGGTTTAGAACCTATGACAAAAATGGTGCACACTTTTCTAGGACAACAGAGGGTCACTGAATTAAATCATATGCCACTTGCAATTGGGCATTTAAATGCTATATATTATTTTAAGTGCTCAATTAATTCTGAACTTATGTGTGGGCTGTTAGGAATAATCCTAACAGAGGCCACAATTATTTTCAGGATTTTTGGAAACGTTTTGGTATTTTTTAATAAAGCTCAGAAGTTACAGAAAAATAGAAAACAGAATTTAATTAGGAGAGAGAGAGAAGTCCTCTCGGCCACTTACCTGACAGCCTACCTGTCAGCCCACTACTGTGCTAGGCCCAGCCCACCTGGCAGCCCAGCCACCTGGCCGGCCCACCGAGGGCAGGGGCGTCTTCTTCCTCCTGCCAGAAGGCAGAGGAGAAGACAGCCACGGTGCCGCGGCGTGCCACGCCGCCAGCTGCCAGCCTGGTTGCCCCCTCGTCGCCCTGGACTCCCTCTGCGACGCCACCCTACCCCCCTGGACCCCCTTGACGCTCTCGCACTCTCCCTCGCCCTCGTCCCCTTCTCCGTCTCTCTCTCACGCGCGCGACCGAACGCAGCCGTCGCCGCTGACGAGCTCCCCCACGACCACAGCCATCTTTGAGCCTCTCCGATGCGCCCCAGCTCTGTAGACCCCCTTCCGTGCTCTGTAGCGCTATCCCAAGGATGCCCGAGCTGCTGCCGCCGCTGAACCTCGTCGCCGGCCACTTTTCCGGCCACCCCAGCTCCTACCACCACCCCCAATGGATGCGCCTCACTCCCAGGAACCCGTAGGTGCAACCCACTGATCGAATGGTGCCCTGTAGAGCATTTCCGAGCCGCCCCGCCGTCTCTGTCATCGCCGGCGGCTAAACGCCGGCGACCCCTGACCCATTGACCGGCATGGGTTGACCCCATTGCCCGGTTTGACATCCCCCTCTCTCTCACTGACTTACGGGCCCCGCCCGACTAATTACTCTAGTTAGCGCTAATTAGCTAGTTAGGTTAGTTACTACAGTCGCTGACCAGTGGGCCCAGGCTAGTTAGTTAGGGCTAACTATCTTAGTTAGTTGACTGGGTCACTGACCAGTGGGTCCCACTGGTCAGGTTTGACCTAGTCGATGCCTTTGACCTGCTGACATCACCTTGACGTCACGCTGACGCAGTAATACATTTTCTGGATTTAGATTAAATTATAATAATTCACAAAATTCCAAAAAATAGCCAAAACTTCTAAAATTCATAGAAAATTATCTATAACTCAGAATGAAATAAATTATATATGAAAAATTATCAGAAAAATTCAAGGAATCCATCTGTACCATTTTCACGCATGTTAGAACAACTTAAGGCCACTGTTTAGGACAAATCAAATGAATGTTATTTAAATAACCACATGTGGAGTTTGAATTTGAACTTTGGGTTCAAACCAACTTCATTTAATTGTGTTGCTAGTTGCATTAGCTCAATCAACAACATATTGCCATGTCGTTGTCATGCATCATGTTGTGCATTGCATTGAATGTATTCCTTCTCTGTTGCCGGTGGTTGTCCCCTCTCGATAGACATTGTACCGACGCTGTGATCGTTGACACTGATGAAGACCCAATGTTATCTTCAGAAGTGCCAGGCAAGCACGACCCCCTTGTTCATTCCGATACAAGCCCACTCTCTCGCTCCTGCTCTCTTTTACTGCATTAGGACAACAACGATTCATCTGTTACTTGTTGCGGTAGTTGAACCCCTTATCCTCTGCATGACCTGTCATTGCCACAGTAAATAGATGAAACCCAATAGCATGAGTAGGAGTTGTTTGAGCCCTGATGTGCCTACTCATTCATGCTTGTTTGTCATGCCTGCTACTGCTTAGAGTTGAGTCAGGTCTGATTCATCGGGGGTGAATTGGAATAGTGATGAACATGTCCTACTGTGTGAGCTAAGTGTGTGAACACGTTTTGGTAAAGGTAGCGGTGAGAGGCCATGTAGGAGTACATGGTGGGTTGTCTCATTGCAGCCGTCCTTAGGAACTGAGTTCTGTGTCTATGATCCATGAACAACTAATACCACTCATTGGGATCCTTAATTGACCCTCTCGGCTTCTTAATCACCCTAGTACTCTGTCCAGGAGTTGCAACTAGTTTCTGGTGTTTGTAGGTTATGTGTTGGCGGCCGTGCGTAGCGCTGACCCTAGGGGTGGGATATGTTGCGGTAGATACACCGTGGCACAGTGTACCAGGAGCCCGTTTGGTGTCTCGGGAACCCTGTTCACATCGTTCGGGGGCGTATGTGGAAACCTCGGCCGGACTCCCTGCGGATGGAACCTGGATAGGTGATAAACCTGGACTAGAGACTTAAGTGTTTAGGTAGGCCGTGGCCGACAGCCTCGCCAGGCTTCCGCTTGAAGGTTGCCGAGATACATGACGTGTATATGGTTGTAAGTGGTGGGAGCGTGTGTGATGAAGTACACCCCTGCAGGGTTATCATTATCTATTCGAATAGCCGGATTCCTCGGATATGGAAACTTGGACCCCTTGCATAGTTCATAGACAAGTGAAAGTGGATACTCTAAAACTCGCAAGATAAGTGTGAGTGCTATGGATGGCCTTCTCATAGGGAGACGGGAGCAGTTCCATAGTGGTGTATTGAATGGTGAATATGTGGACTCGTGTGTGCCACCTCAAAAGAGTTGCTTGCAGTCGTAGTTCAGGATAGCCACTGAGTCAAAGCTGGCTTGCTGTAGTTAAACTCCACCACCCCCCTTGTTGATACCGATGCATATGTAGCTAGTTCTGATGTAAGTCTTGATGAGTACCTTTGTACTCACGTTTGCTTAATTTATGTTTTGCAAAGAGAGATTTCAGTCTCGCTAGTAGTTCCGCGTGGACTTCAACGTTAGCTTGATACCTCAGCTACGATCTTGTGCCCTGCAGGATCTGGTAGATAGTGAGGCTTCTTAGCCTTTTCCATTGGTAGATGTCTGTACTCAAACATGTTAAGCTTCTGCATGTGCTTGATTTGTATGCTGTGATTGTTCGGTCATGAGGCCCATGTTTGTAATATCTCGCTCCTCGGAGCCTAAGGAATAAATACTTGAGTTGTAGAGTTATGTTGTGATGCCATGTTGTAATTACACATATCGAGCATATTGTGTGTATAATCGAAATGCTTGGTATGTGTGGAATCCGACAACCTAGTTGTTATCCTTGGCAGCCTCTCTTATGGGGAAATGTAGTCTAGTGCTTCCATGAGCCGCATTAGTCCGCTACAGCCTGGTTCACCAGTGTCCTGCTAGCCCAGCACTACTGCTCAGGACACTTGACTGGCCGGCATGTGTTTCACTTCATTCCTGTGTCTGTCCCTTCGGGGAAATGTCACGCTGTGACATCCGAGGCGTGCCTAGCATGCTACAGCCCGGGTTCCCGGAGTCCTGTTAGCCCAGTGCTACAGCCCGGATTCACACGCTGCTGACCGACATGCTCGATGTGATTCATGTATGCCTGTCCCCATAGGTTAGTGCCGCTTTGGGTTCACGACTAGCCATGTCGGCCCGGGTTCTCTGTCATATGGATGCTAGCGACACTATGATATACGTGAGCCAAAAGGCGCAAACGGTCCCGGGCCATGGTAAGGCGACACCCGTGGGAATACCGTGCGTGAGGCTGCAAAGTGATATGAGGTGTTACCGGCTAGATCGATGTGACTTGGAATCGGGGTCCTGACAGAAACCCTTCTCCCATCTACGGAGGAGGTCAAGGAAGAAGAAGACGAAGGGGGCCCCTCTCCCCCTCTCTTCCGGTGCCGCCGGAACGCCGCCGGGGCCATCATCATCACCGCGATCTTCACCAACAACTCCGTCATCTTCACCAACATCTCCATAACCTTCCCTCCTCTATGTATAGTGGGCCACTCTCCCGCAAGCCGCTGTACCCTCTACTTGAACATGGTGCTTTATGCTTCATATTATTATCCAATGATGTGTTGCCATCCTATGATGTCTGAGTAGATTTTCGTTGTCCTATCGGTAATTGGTGAATTCCTATGATTGGTTTAATTTTCTTGTGGTCATGTTCCTCTCCTTTGTGCCCATTTTATGAGCGCACGCGTGGATCACACCGTAGGGTTAGTTGTATGTTGATAGGATTATGTATTGGAGGGCAATAGTGACAGAAGCTTCAACCTAGCATAGAAATTGATGCATACGGGATTGAAGGGGGACCAATATATCTTAATGCTATGCTTGGGTTTTACCTTAATGAATGTTAGTAGTTGCGGATGATTGCTAATAGTTCCAATCATAAGTGCATAGAATTCCAAGCCAGGGATGACATGCTAGCAGTGGCCTCTCCCACATTAAACTTGCAATCGGTCTAGTAACATAGTCAATTGCTTAGGGACAATTTCGCAACTCCGACCACCACTTTTCCACACTTGCTATACTAACTTTATTGCTTCCTTACCTAAAAATCCCCTATTTTTTATTTACGTGCACTTTAGATTCTTGCAAACCTATCCAAAAACAACTACAAAGTACTTCTAGTTTCATACTTGTTCTATGTAAACCAAACGTTAAGCATGCGTAGAGTTGTATCGGTGGTCGATAGAACTTGAGGGAATATTTATTATACCTTTAGCTCCTCATTGGGTTCGACACCCTTACTTATTGAAAGAGGCTACAGTTGATCCCCTATACTTGTGGGTTATCATGACCTTTTTCTGGCGCCGTTGCCGGGGAGTCATAGCGTGGGGTGAATATTCTCGTGTGTGCTTGTTTACTTTATCACTAAGAAATTTTTATTTGCTATTCTAAGTTGTTTTCTATCTTTAGTTATGGGTAGGAAACGCAAAATACCAAAAAAATAGTTGTACCTGCTACACCAATGGTTGAATAACCACTCAAAATCTATCACACTCCTGAAGCTTTTTACCTGGATCATCTTCGATCCCTATGTGCTCGTGCTGAAACCCCAACTAGCTTAGTTGAGGGAAAATCTTTAGATGAGCATGCTTATTATGTGCACCGCTTAACTCAAAAAGGGAAACTTTTATTGGATCAAATTCATCGTTTGCAATGCTATGCTTAGAATTTTTGTGAAATTTATGATTTTACTTGTTGTTCTGAAGACCCTAAGAAACACCTTCCCTACCAATGTAAGTTTAGTGATAATGGAATCGTATCTTCGTATGCTAAGGGTATTTATATTTACTATGATGTTCAACAAATTGAAGAATTTTTTGCTTTCAAGGGTGCTTATCAAATTGCTTCTTTGATTGGAAAGTATGATGCTACTCTTCACAAATCTAAATTTTTTGCCATACTTAAATATTGTTATGATAATTATGCTTCTAATGCCTATGTTAAACCATATATCGAGGACTCCTCCTCTGTCCAAGAAGAGACTAATATTTTTCAGGAGTCTATGGAAGAAGAAATTGATGAAACTGTGAGCTCATTGGATGAAAAAGATGAGGAGGAGAGCGAAGAACAAAAGGAGGAAGAGCGGATTGATCACCCATTCCCTCCTTCTAATGAGAGTAACTCTTTATCCCATACAATGTTTAATTTCCCTTCGTGCTTGCCGAAGGATGAATGCTGTGATGATTGTTATGACCCCATTGATTCTCTTGAAATATCCCTTTTTGATGATGCTTGCTATGCTTGTGGCCAAGATGCCAATATGAATTATGCTTATGGAGATGAACTTGCTATAGTTCCTTATGTTAAACATGAAATTTTTGCTATTGCACCCACGCATGATAGTCCTATTATCCTTTTGAATTCTCCCGACTACCCACGGATGAAGTTTTACTACCACACATGATTATTTTGATATATATAATATGCATGTGCTTTCTGCTCCTACTTGCAATTATTATGAGAGAGGAACTATATCTCCACCTCTCTATGTTTCCCACACGATAAAATTGCAAGAAACTGCTTATGCTATGTATTGACCTTTACTTGATGTGCACGAATTTTTCCTGTATGACATGTCGATGCATAGTAAGAGAGTTAGGATTCGTCATTACTTGATATATGTTTCTTTGTGCTCACTACTAATGCCAAATCATTGCTAATTCAAATTGGCTTTGGTATACCTTGGGATCCGGGTGGATCCATTACTTGAGCACTGTATACCTAGCTTAATGGCTTTAAAGAAAGCACTGCCAGGGAGACAACCCGGTAGTTTTAGAGATTCATTTATTTCTGTTGAGTGCTTTCATATAGTTTGAAAACAAAAAATAAATAAAGAGGGGAACCCAAAACTTTTTCAGCAATAAAAGTGAAAGTGAGAGAGACAAGCATTGTTGAAGTGGGGGAGCTCCTTGAACTTTGTTCATGCTCACGGAAACTTTGTGAATCTTGATTAAAGAAACTTTTCAACAAAAATAATTATCCCCTTGTACAATTCCATTGTATTATAAAAACAATGTGCCAAGGTTTGCCTTTAGGATGTTTACAAGGCTTGTTGGTTTGTACGGTGTAGGACAGAAACTTTGGCTATAGTGCGTGATTTTACATTTTTTACTGGAACGATAAACGGTTCTGAAAGTTTTTGAAAAGTCTTTCTATACAAATTCTTTATTTTTCCTAATTTTGGTAGAATTTATGGAGTAGAGAGGTATGGTGAATGTTCATATTATTACAGACTGTTCTGTTTTAGACAGATTCTGTTTTTGATGCATAGTTTGCTTGTTTTGATGAAACTATCGATTTATATCAGTGGATTAATCCATGGAAAAGTTATATTACCGTAGCTATAAAGCAAAAACAAAATATTAATTGGTTTTCAACAGTACTTAGAGTAGTGATTTGCTTTATTATACTAACGGATCTTACCGTGTTTTCTGTTGAGTTTTGTGTGGATGAAGTGTTCAAATATCGAGGATGTCTCGATGTGAGGAGAAGAAGGAGTGGCAAGAGCTCAAGATTGGGGATTCCCAAGGCACCCCAAGTAAATATTCAATGAGAATCAAGCATCTATGCTTGGGGATGCCCCGGAAGGGATCCCGTCTTTCTTCAACAAGTATCGGTATGTCTTCGGATTCGTTTCGTTCAAGCGATATGTGCAAATCTTGGACCGTCTTTTGAATTTAGTTTTCATTTTTCTTTTATGAACCATGTTGCTATGAGATAGTACTTGGTTGATTTATAGAATGCTCTTTGAACTTCACTTAAATCTTTTGAGTATGGCTTTATAGAATGCTTCATGTGCTTCGCTTATATCATTTGTAGTTTGGATTGCCTATCTCTCTTCCCATAGAAAACCGCCATTTGTAGAATGCTCTTTTGCTTCACTTATATTTGTTAGACCATGGGAATATCTTTTGTAGAAAGAATTAAACACTCTTGCTTCACTTATATCTATTTAGAGAATTGACAGGAATTTGTCATTCACATGGTTACTCATAAAATCCGACATAAAACTTGTAGATCACTGAATATGATATGTTTGATTCCTAGCAATAGTTTTGCGATATAAAGGTTGTGAAATTAGAGTCGTGCTAGTTGAGTAATTGTGAAATTTAGAAATACTCGTGTTGAGGTTTGCATGTCCCGTAGCATGCACGTATGGTGAACCGTTATGTAAGTTGGAGCATGAGGTATTTATTGATTGTCTTATGAGTGGCGGTCGGGGACGAGCGATGATCTTTTCCTACCAATCTATCCCCCTAGGGGAAAGCGTAGTAGTACGTTGCTTCGAGGGCTAATAAACTTTTGCAATAAGTATATGAGTTCTTTATGACTAATGTGAGTCCATGGATTATACGCGCTCTCACCCTTCCATCATTCCTAGCCTCTTCGGTACCGTGCATTGCCCTTTCTCACCTCGAGAGTTGGTGCAAACTTCGCCGGTGCATCCAAACTCCGTGATACGATACACTCTATCACACATAAACCTCCTTATATATTCCTCAAAACATCCACCATACCTACATATCATGGCATTTCCATAGCCACTCCAAGATATATTGCCATGCAACTTTCATCATCATCATATACATGACTTGAGCATTTATTGTCATATTGCTTTGCATGATCGTATGATAGCTAGCATGATCCATGGCTTGCACTCATGTATAGCGTGAGGGTTGAAAAGGCTGAAGCGCATTAAAAAGTATGAACCAATTGCTCGGCTTGTCATCGGGGTTGTGCATGAGTTGAATGCTTTGTGTGGTGAAGATGGAGCATAGCCAGACTATATGATTTTTTAGGGATGAGCTTTCTTTGGCTATGTTATTTTGATAAGACATAATTGCTTGGTTAGCATGCTTGAAGTATTATTGTCTTAATGTCAAATGATAAACTATTGCTTTGAATCACTCGTGTATTAATATTCATGCCATGATTAGATTATGTGATCAAGATTATGCTAGGTAGCATTCCACATAAAAAATTATCTTTTTTTATCGTTTATCTACTCGAGGACGAGCAGAAATTAAGCTTGGGGATGCTGATACGTCTCCGTCGTATCTATAATTTTTTATTGTTCCATGCCAATATTATACAACTTTCATATACTTTTTGGCAAATTTTTATACTATTTTTGGGACTAACATATTGATCTAGTGCCCAGTGCCAGTTCCTGTTTAAGGTATGTTTTATGTTTCGTAGAAACCCCATACCAAACGGAGTCCAAACGGACAGAGAATTTTTTTTGGAATATTTGTGAAAAATGGGAAGAAGAATCAACGCGAGAAGGTGCCTGTTGGGGCCATGAGGTAGGGGGGCATGCCTGCCCCCCTGGGCGCACCCGTGACCCTCGTGGGCCCCCCATAAGGCGGTTGCTCCTCTTCTTTGGCTGCAAGAAAGCTAAGTTTCGGAGAAAAATCTGGGCGAAGGTTTCAATCCAATCGGAATTACAGTTCTCCGGATATATAAGCAACGGTGAAAGGGAAAAATCCCGGAAAGCAGAAACAGAGTGAGACATTGAGACAGATCCAATCTCGGAGGCTCTCTTGCCCCTCCCATGCCATGGAGACCAAGGACCAGAGGGGAAACCCTTGTCCCATCTAGGGAGGAGGTCAAGGAAGAAGAAGAAAAAGGAGGGCCCTCTCCCCATCTCTTCCGCCGGCGCCGAAACGCCGCCGGGGCCATCATCATCACCGCGATCTTCACCAACACCTCCGTCATCTTCACCAATGAGGGAGTCCTGGATTAGGGGGTGTCCGGATAGCCGGACTATACCTTCGGCCAGACTCCTGGATTATGAAGATACAAGATTGAAGACTTCGTCCCGTGTCCGGAGGGGACTTTCCTTGGCGTGGAAGGCAAGCTTGGCGATACGGATATGTAGATCTCCTACCATTGTAACCGACTCTGTGTAACCCTAGCCCTCTCCGGTGTCTATATAAACCAGAGGGTTTTAGTCCATAGGACGAACAACAATCATACCATAGGCTAGCTTCCAGGGTTTAGCCTCTGTGATCTCGTGGTAGATCTACTCTTGTACTACCCATATCATCAATATCAATCAAGCAGGACGTAGGGTTTTACCTCCACCAAGAGGGCCCGAACCTGGGTAAAACATCGTGTCCCCTGCCTCCTGTTACCATCTGCCTAGACGCACAGTTCGGGACCCCCTACCCGAGATCCGCCGGTTTTGACACCGACATTGGTGCTTTCATTCAGAGTTCCTCTGTGTCGTCACTTTTAGGCCTGATGGCTTCTCCGATCATCAACAACGATGCGATCCAGGGTGAGACTTTTCTCCAGGCAGATCTTCATATTCGGCGGCTTTGCACTACGGGCCAATTCGCTTGGTCATATGGAGCAGATCGAACGCTACGCCCCTGGCCATCAGGTCAGATTTGGAAGTTTGAACTACACGGCCGACATCCGCGGAGACTTGGTCTTCGACGGATTCGAGCCACGGCCGAGCACGCCGCACTGTCACGATGGGCATGATCTAGCTCTGCCGCCGAACAATGCCCTGGAGGCCGCACATGTGTCCGCTCCGACCCCTAGCTCGGAGCCGATCACACCAATCGAGGATTGGTAGTTAGACACCTCCTCGAGGGCTTCAATCTCTACGACGATCAAGCTGAACACCAGCCTCGTCCTCTACGAAGCCCGTGACACCAAGGTGCCGAACTCCTCTCCGGACTCCGAGCCCTCTGCGCCCCTATGGACCAAATCCAATTGGGCACCGATCATGGAGTTCACCACCGCAGACATCTTTCAGCACTCGCCCTTCGGTGACATTCTGAATTCACTCAGGTCTCTCTCTTTGTCAGGAGAGCCCTGGCCGGACTATGACCGGCAGGACTGGGATGTGGACAACGAAGAAATTCGATGCCCACCCACCACCCACTTCGTAGCCATTGTCGATAATTTAAACGACGTGCTCGACTTCGACTCCGAAGAAATCGACGGTATGGACGACGATGTAGGAGATGAACATGAACCAACGCCTATAAGTCACTGGACAGCCACCTCATCTCATGATGTATACATGGTGGACACACCCAAAGGAAACGACGACGAGGAACACAGGGATGCAACGAGGGATCGTTCACTCAAAAAGCAATCAAAGTGGCGACGTAAGCGCCGTTCCAAGCCCCGCCTCGACAGAGACAGCAGCCATATAGACCCAGCCATAGAGCAGGATGAGCCGGCGGACGATGAACATGCCTTCGAGCAAACGTCCGAACAGGGCAACTTGGATAAACAAACTGAACACCCCGTCCCCGGCGAAAACAACAGTCCGGACGACCTTACGCCAGATAAACTCATGGAGCAGAAGAACCTCCACAAAAGGCTCGTCACCACTGCGCACAGCTTGAAAAAGCAGAAGCGGAAGCTCAAAACTGCGGAAGATGCACTCAGAATCAGATGGAGCAAAGTACGCAACACCGCAAACAAATATGGCGGCAATCGCCGCACAAAAAGCTATCCAAAGCGAAAGCTACTGCCTGAATTTGACGAGGAGGCCTTAGAGCCCCCGTAGTCAAAAAATAGGAAAGCCACCCGGTCGGATAGACGACCGCATAGCCAGCATGGAGCGGCAAGCGGTGCAGCACACAAGCCGGCACGCGATCCACCAAAGGATCTGCATAAAAAAGACGGCCCAGCCAGATCTATCTATGGGCCAAGAAAGCAAGCTCTAGTAAGCAATGAAACACAACAAATATCCGAACATCACGACACACCCAAATACAGGGGTGCTGCACACCCCCTATGTTTCACCGATGAGGTGCTAGACCATGAATTCCCAGTGGGATTCAAGCCCATAAACATTGAGGCGTACGACGGAACAACAGACCTTGGGGTCTGGATCGAGGATTATATCCTCTACATACACATGGCCAGAGGAGATCACTTCCACGCCATAAAATACTTACCCCTCAAGCTTAAAGGGCCAGCCCGGCATTGGCTCAAAAGCCTTCCCGAAAACACCATTGGAAGTTGGGAAGAGCTTGAGGATGCTTTCCAGGCAAATTTTCAAGGGACCTATGTCTGCCCTTCGGATGCAGACGATCTCAGTCACATAACTCAACAGCCCAGAGAGTCAGCCCGGAAATTCTGGAACATATTTCTTTCTAAAAAGAATCAGATAGTCGACTGTCCGGACGCCGAAGCCCTAGCAGCTTTCAAACATAACGTTCGAGACGAATGGCTCGCCAGACACCTCGGCCAAGAAAAGCCAAGAACAATGGCCGCGTTAACAAGCCTCATGACCCGCTTTTGCGCAGGAGAGGACAGCTGGTTGGCAAGATGTAGCACCAGCGACCCAAGTACATCCGAAGTTAGGGATGGAAATGGAAAACCCCGACGTAGCAAGGACCAGCGCCGGAATAAGGGAAACAGCCCAAAGAGCACGGCGGTCAACACCAGATTCAAAAGCTCGCGGCAGAATCAGAGAAAGCTGCCCCTCAAGGATAACAGGGACGAGCTATCCAACTTAAACTAAATCTTGGACAAGATATGTCAAATACACAGTATTCCCGGGAAGCCTGCGAACCATACCCACAGAGATTGTTGGGTTTTCAAGCAATCCGGCAAAGTCAACGCCGAACACAAGGGGCTCGACACACCAAGTGAGGACGATGACGAACCCCACAAGCAGAGCATCAGGAGACAAAAGGATTTCCCACAAGAAGTCAAAATAGTAAACTTACTTCACGTGACGAACAGAATGGCGCCAACAGAGATACGCGCCATACGGCCTATCCCAAAGGAGTCTCGCCAATGGTTGTTAAAACCGATCACCTTCGACCATCAGGACTACTCTAGAAGTATCCGGAACGCAGGCTGGACTGCCTTGGTATTAGATCTGATAATCGGCGGACTCCACTTTACAAATGTCCTGATGGACGGCGGCAGTGGTCTAAACCTGTTATACCAGGACACAATCCGCAACACGGGGATAGACCCAACAAAAATTCGCCATAGCAAAACCTCCTTTCAAGGGGTAACGCCAGGCCCGGATGCTGGCTAGAAGTTATGTTCGGCTCCCCCAATAACTTCCGTCGCGAACAGCTAACTTTCCACATCGCCCCATTCTCAAGTAGCTATCAAGCACTGCTGGGACGCGAAGCTTTCGCCCGCTTTAACGCAATAACGCATTATGCATCTCTTACGCTCAAGATGCCCGGTCCATGAGGCATCATCTCATTAAAGGGAAAAATTGAGTGTTCCTCTCGCGCAGAAGACAGTACGGCTGCCTTGACAGCCCCACAATAAAGCGGCTTCACCAGCCAAAGCACCTAATGTGGCACCGAAATTTTTGTAACCTTGTTTTATTAATTAAAATTTTGCCAGGAAATTTAAACTTTTATTTTTTTGGATGTTCTTTTGATTTCAGAACCATTCTTTTCCTTATTATTATGGAGTTTTTACCTCAAGTGAAAAAACTTTCCAAATATATTATTGGACTTGTTTGCCCTTTCAATAAAAACATTTCTATTATCAATGGAATTTATTTGCACAATTGTTTCTCTCTGAGCTTTATTCCTTAAAATGCTTTTCCATTAGTTTTGGAGCTCGTTTTGAACTACAACCACTTGATAAATTTATTTAAAATTTTCACCAAAATTTGGAGATGTCATGTGATGTTTTTAAATCACTTTTATGCAAAAATATATTTCATACATTTAATATTTTGAGCTCTACACCAAGTTTTCAAATCTGGTCCAGATGGCAGTATTGCACTACAACCCATTTAAATATTTCTTTCTAGCCTCCACCAAAATTATGGGATGTTCATAGGAGTATATTATCCAACTTTATGCAAAAAACCTTTTATGTTCTTTGACAATTTTGAGTGAATCAACTTCCTTTTCATTCTGGTCCATCATGGTGATTTGTACAGCAACCATCATTTAACTTGCCCTTTTAGCTATGATTTCTTTTCCTACTTATAGCCCATCTTGCAAAACCCTTAAGTCCAGAAGAGTGGACCCATTGGAGGATTTTAAGTGCATGCAACAGTGCCTTTTACTTTCTGTCCAGAATCAATTTTCTCACAAACTTGCACTAACAAGTTTTTGCTTTTGATAGACTAACTTCACCGCCCTCTTTTTCATCCAAAGAGACTTTGATCTGGAGATTTGGGCCACCCCAAGAGTTGCCTAGCTGTCATTAGCATTTTGTCAAACACCCGGTGTGCATGGCTAGTTTTGACATGATTTTTGTTTTGCACTATGATCTTGCCCCACTGGACATACTGGCATGTCCACTAAGCTCCTAGCTAACCCTAACCCAGGCCAGCTAATCCCCAGCCTCTCCTATGCCCTCTAGCACACACTGGCATTTCGCCAAATGCTTGGCATGCACGCTCTGGGCGCGCCCAGAGCGCACATTTTGCATGCGCGCGCACCGATCCGCCGCGTCTGGTTGCCTCCACCCCACGGCCGTTCTGGCCCTTCCCCTCTCCTAGTCGACGCGCCCGACCCCTCCCACGTCGCAGAGCTGCCCCTGGAGCCCCACAGCTCCGCCGTCAGGTCGGCCACGACGGCTAGCGGGCGGCCACAGCAACCTCTGTCGTGGACAGCGCCACCCGAGCCACTAGCGCTCGCCAGGTGCCCCTGGAGCAGCTCAGGCTCATCCGCAAGCTTGTCCGCAAGCACTCGTCGCCGCCACGTCCCTCTGACGCTACAGAACGGTGGTCACCGACGATCTTATCCCCGGTTGCCACGGAACCGCCATTGCTCGCCTACTTAAGAAGCCCCGAGCCTCTCCGAAACCTCAGGCGACCTCAAGCCACCCCACCTAGCACCCCCGTAGCAGTCAATCGACCAGGGAAGGTCTTCTTCCCCATCCCCGGCCAGTACAACCGCCGCCGCCCTCCGGTCCATTCAGTCGCAACCGAGCCCCTCCCGTCCATCTAGCACCACCGACCGACTCCCCATGACCCTGCGGAGCCTCCCAACACCTCAAACCCGCTCGAGAGCCACCGTAGCCCAGAGCCCCAAACCTCCCGAAGCCACCGACCGCCGCAAAGATCACCACCGGCGACTCCCTTTGCCCCCACCAACCCCCCGACCACCGGGAGGACCGTCCTAGCATGGTGTATCATCCCTGCCCTCTGGAGCCCGCGAGGAGCCGGCGTTGATCGCCGGAGCTCCCGCCTCTGTTTGGCCAGAGGAGGAAGGAGGCGGGGCGACCAGTCAAACATGACCAGTGGGCCCCCTTGGACCCACTGTCAGCGACCCCGAGCCAGTCCACGCTGGTGTAAGTGGAAGCGCAAAACCCCTGAGTACGTCTCCTCTGCTTCGAAAACGTATTCCGCCCGAAGATTTTTCCTTTTTCTGTTTTATTTTAAAAACAGAATTTGACTGTCTATAACTTTTTAAATATAAATCCAAATGACTTGATTCTTTTTATGTTGTTTCCCAAATATTGTCTAGTTTATTTTCATACTTATTTCAAAATTTTCCAAACAACTTTTTTGTACTATTTTTAAAGTATGTGTTATTTGAATATTTTCAAAAATAGGAGTTTGAAGGAGAAAACTTTCAAAAGTTTTGGAATGCTGGCATAATATTTTTTAGGTTGTTTGATACGGTTATAACACCACCTCGGCATGAAGCATTAGTTATTTTTATGTGACGACATGATCATACGCTTTGAATGCATAATGAAAATTCTTGCTGTTGGAAATGGATATGCTTGTGACAGCAATCACCCTCATATGCCTCTCATGCCTACTGGGAAGGATCCGGGAAAGCCTCTGTCTTGGGTAGACACGAGCTTGTCCCTAACCCCTCGTTGAGACGGTTATGTCCGGTGGGGCAGGGGGAGGTATGATGAGTGGTGGTGCTGTCTGATGGATGTGGAATATAAATTCTTGAGATAATCATGCAGGAAATACTTAAGCCTCCTGAGTCGGCCATAGATCGAGTCTTGTTCCAGTAACCCCCATACTTGTTTCATGCTGCTACTTGTCCCTACCGTAGGTAGGGTACGGTTCAGTAAGTTGTCAACCCCTGTCCTAGCACACACCGTACAGAGAGGCCATGGTGGAAGATACCGGCTGCATCCGGTAGGCATGCCACCTGGTCCGGGGGCATGGGTGTTTCCGGTTGGGACCGAGAGGGGGGCACCCCTTAGAGCGCGCAATAGAAATTTGATCCCATGATACGTGAGGTTGTAGCCTCCCCACTTAGAGTTTTGCTTAACAGGTGTCGTGGGTGATTCCAGACACGAGTAAAGTTAAGCTGGTGTGTGCAAGTCAGGCGTGTTTTCGACTAAAAGACCGTAGACGGAATTAGTTCCGATGGACTAAAGAAATCCGTTACTTGTGGGTAAAGAGTACACCCTCTGCAGAGATATTATACCTATTCGAATAGCTGTGTCCATGGTTAAGGACTACAGTCTGGGATGGGTCAAGTATCGGTCTTAGTGTCGGTCTTTGGAGGAGAAACTACTAAACTAGAACATTGATCATGACTTGTCACATATTATGATTATGATTATTATTATTGTGGACTAATCAATTGTATTATTTGAAATTAATGAGTATCCCTGGGACGGTTCTACGTCCTGGATATTCACTGTGATTATTCTTACTAATAAGCCCTTTATGTGGTGTCGCACAGACGCCCGACTGTGGCATGATTGTTATTTCATTTACTTTTAAGCCCTTTATGTGGTGTCGCACAGACGCCCGACTGTGGCATGCTTGTTATTCCTTTTATATATAAGCCCTTTATGCGGTGTCGCTCAGACGCCCGACTGAGGCATGCGTCATATTATTATCCTTTCGAGGCGTCGCTTCAGACACCCGATCGGTGCTTTTCATTTCTACTCCTTGATTGTTTACTCATGTTTTATTCGAATGATCTGCTTTTGTGCGTCATGAACCTTATTTCATAACTGACAAAGTAATCGTAGAATATTTCAAAACATGATTATCAGTGGCTATATTATACCTGTGTTCTCAATGTTTGCGAGTACATTCAAAGTACTCACTGGCTTGTCACTAGCTATTGTCTTGGCCAGATTTCTTGCATGAAGATGAGCGTTGTGATGACTGCCCCGGAACCTACGCAATGGTGATAGCAGCCTCGCGAAGATAGGAGTTATCCCGGTCAGCTGTTCCTGTGGGAAATGGAGTCCCATAGACGCTGATGATCCGCAAACCGCTTCTGCCATCAACCACTAGAAACCAATTGTTGTACCCATAGGCCAGAATGGTCTTGTACTACATATTGTGTATTTTGCTTGGAGTTTCTATAACAAGTTGGTGTCTCATCAGCTAACAGTAATCCTGGGGCTGGTGAGCACAAGGGCTGCTTTTGGTCAATTAATATCCCGAAAAACCGGTCGTGACACCTAAACAGGTCGTCAAGACAATGGACACGGCTAGACGAGTCCTTCATAAACATACAATTGATAAAGGCTTAATAGCCGTATACCCCTGTACTAGGGGCTCCGCGCATATAAAACAAGAGACAATAAAGCTCAATTTTACTTATTTCGATTTATACTTTGTTTATTTAGTATAACTCATGTTCGGCACAATCTTTCTTCAACTAAGTTCCTCTCTTTTACAGATGAACACCATGCTACGCCCGTCCAGGATACGGCCCGACGGAGACACAGGCGCAGACGTGCAGCAGGGACCCGTTCCAAGGATTCTTTTTAGAATAAGACCCTGCGTAAACCTTTTTTACTGTCTCTTGTTGATACACATCCCCTGGTTTCTTGGTATAACCGAGGAGGATGCTGGCATTTTGGCATGTGGCCACGTCAGAGTTTTGCGAGTACCTGGACACTAGGGGCTCATTACTAAGGGCGTTATCCCGCCCGCCCTCATAAAGACCGAATACCATAGGGAGTGTTTGGCGTCGCGAGTTTGGCCTTATATGCATCAGCTCCGAATCATGTCTTTGGTCAAATGTTGGGTTTGCCCGGCTCCTATGTTTTGCTACCTTACGTTCCGCTCTATCGGCTAAGGCGGCACCAGGAGAACTACTGCGATTGTGCCCCGGTACGGCCAGGCGAGCACCTCAGTAGAGAAAGCCGAAAACTGACTGTCATGATATAGCCTGAGACTGGTCAACCACTCGATGACTTACCGGAATCTTTAGGATTCCTCCGCATTAACGAAGGGCCGCTTCCCGGCCAGGCACATACGCGCCCCGAGTTCGGGCGAGCGCAGGCGCCACCAGGAGATATATAAGTAGCCTCACTGTCAAACTCCTATGGCTAAGTGAAAGTGATAAAGCATCATAGTCCGATTGCCTAGTTCGCTGCGCTATCACCTCCTTTGTAGGACCAAGACGTTGGATCAAGTGTGAAAATGCGCCTTCTGCGAACACCCCCGCATTATGTGCGTGGGGGCTGAAGCCGACGACTGCCATCTTTCAGATTATATATACATATATGTTAACAGCCGCACAGGAGGTATTATAATACTTGCAGGCACAAGTATGAAAAGCTTCTACAATTTATCAAAATATTGTTTTACAATAATATATGCTATTCGAATATAGTAGCCTTCGAGCACTGCGTCTCTATTAAACGAGCGCCTTGCAGAACTTCCTGAAAATAGTGCTCGGCAGGTACTCGGCTTCCATCCGAGTCTGGGGATGCAACAGCGGTGGCCTCCATTTCCGCCCAGTATGTCTTGACACGGGAAAGAGCCATCCGCGCACCCTCTATGCACGCTGACCTCTTCATCGCATTGATATGCGGCGCCGCACCAAGGAACTGCTGCACCAAGTTGAAATAGCTTTTCGGCTCTGGCCTCTGTGGCCATAGATGACTCATGACATACTTCATGGCGAGTCCGGACAACCTATTTAGCTCGGCCCATTCGGCCAAACGATCGGCTAATGACAGTGGATGCTCCGGATTGTGGAACTGCGACCAAAAGAGCTTTTCGACATCACGATCTTCTTGATCTCGAAAGTGTTCGACTGCATCTGCGGCACTCGCTGCCAAATCTAAATAGGTGTCCGCCGTACTCCACATCCGGTCTAACGGAGCATGTTTAGGATCACAGAACTTCCTCCGCAGCATAAAGGGCTTTCCAGCCGTGATCTCTCCGGCCTGATGCAGCTCCTCCTTCATAGCTCTCATCGCAGAGCGAGCATCCTTGGCATCGGCAACGGCCTTCTCTAGGTCCGTCTGTTCCGCCTGATCTTTTTTTCAAGAAGCTTGCCATGGTCAGCAGCGATCTTCAGCTTCACAGCCATCTCGGCTATTTCCTTCTTGCTTCGGCAGTGAGCAGCCTGTTCGGCTTTCAGCTCTTCAATTGCCTTTCCGGCAGCCGCATCACTTTTTCTGGCTTGCTCCTTGGCTCGGGCAAGTTCCGCCTGAAGATTCTCCATGGCAGCAGCACCATCTGCATCAAGCGCACACATTGTAAGATACTGGCATAAAGCTCCTCTTACCAGGTGCCGCCGGAGTAATTACATACCTTGTGCCTCGTCAAGCCGCTTGTTGACAAGCGCGATGTCGGCATCTGCCACGTCAAGTTGCCGCTTTAGCTCGGCAAATTCATCAGTCCGGCTGGCCACTGGACACTTCGCCACCTACGTATGAAGGCGGCATATTTGACCTGGGATTATGATCCTCTGCGCGCCGTCACTTTTGACAACGCACAGAGTCTCAGGGGCTACTATCTACACAGGGTGCATCTTATTTATGCGCAATTGTCCAAAAAGGGTACATTATTTCACGTACCTCAAAACCTGTCAGTAAACTCTTGATGGCCTCGTGCAATCCGCTCTCCACGGATGAAATCCTCCCAATCACCATACCCATCAATGGATGGTACTCCTCCGAGATAGATGCTCGCCCTAGCAGATCCTTCAGCTCCTCCGACCGCGCACTAGACGGTGCCGGACTCGTCCGATGGCCCTTTTCGAAGGCTGGACGCGGAGGGCTTTGGGGGGCCATATGACTAACTTCTGGCCCTTCCGGATTCGGAGAAACCCTCTGCGACGACACCTCAGGGTCGCCCGCCTCGCAAGGCGGTTCGGCAGGGAGAGACGTTCCACTCTCCATCATCTCCGGAAGAAGATCCCCCGAAGACGAGCTCTGCTGAGAAGGGCTAAGGTCCGAGCTACAAGGTAAATTTTCAATTACTCTTCTCAGATATAATGTAAGGATTTCACTCATTTCTTAAAAAGAAAAAACTCCTCTCTACTTACGGCTCGGTGGAGGGCTGATCCCCTTGAGGGCATAATTCGGCCGAACTATCCCCCAGCACAGGACCCTCTGGCGAAGATTTCTTCCCCCGCTTTGAGGCCATGGTCTCCGGGTCTTCAAAGGCGGTCCTCTTCTTCCCCAGAGGAGAGGAATTTTCGATTCCTCCCTTCCAAACAGCCTCCTTCCAGGAGGCCGTAGCTTCCTTGTCCCATCCCTCGCTTTCCTCCGAAGGCACAACCTCCAACATCCTGACTAGCACGGGACCCGACGTGTTCTCGGGCAGTGGGGCCGTACACCTGATTAGCTTTGCTTTTGCTATCCACTCCTGTTTAAAGGATAGCTCTTTTAAGGGCAATTTTATGATAAATATGTGGATTGCGAGTCCGGGCACAGGGCTACTTACTTGAGTATCCAGGCGGTTGTAGCTCAGACCTCCGTCCTCGGCAAGTCCGGACACATTGCTGGTGATCCGAAGAACAATTTGTACATCTCCATGGGCATCGCGCCCATAAAACATTGGCGAGCTCATGGTCCCTCCGGATTGAACTCCCACAGGCGGAGGGGGCGACGTTGGCAGGGCAGAGCTCGGCGAATCAGCATAACCTGTGTCACCACGACCAGACTGATATCTCTTTCTAGGAGATCTCAAATGCGGCCCTGCAACAAGGGCATGTCCTTGGACGGCCCCCAATCCAGTCCTTTATTGACCCATGACACTAGCTGTGGTGGGGGACCCGAGGGAAAGGCAGGTGGTGCCACCCACTTGGTGCTCCTGGGAGCAGTGATGTAAAACCACTCTCGTTGCCATAAGCCGGACTCCTCTTGAAAAGAGCCCTCGGGCCATGGAGCACCAGCATTCTTGCCTATGAAAGCACCTCCGCACTCCGCGTGCCGTCCCTCGATCATCTTCGGCTCTACTATGAAGGTCTTGAGCCATAGTCTGAAGTGAGGAGTAATACGGAGGAAGGCTTCACACACGACGATGAATGAGGAGATACGGAGGATGGACTCCGGGGCTAAGTCGTGAAATTCCAACCCATAATAATACATGAGCCCTCTCACGAAGGGATCCGTCGGGAAGCCTAGCCCCCGAAGGAAGTGAGACATGAACACCACACTCTCACCAGGCTTGGGAGTGGGAATGAGCTGCCCTTGAGCAGGCAGACTATGCCAGATTTCGCCGGTCAAGAACCTGGCCTCTCTCAACTTCAGCACGTCCTCCTCCGTGACGGAGGAGGGCATCCATCGGCCTTGAAGGTCGGAACCGGACATTGTCGAAGGTCCGAAGCGCCTGAAATCTGGAGCCTTGGGTATTGGAACTCGAGGCAAAGGGCGAACTTGTTTGAGATTGAAATAAAGGAGTAAGGCCTTGGTCTCTTTATAAGAGATTGAATACCAAGGGCCCTCCCTGTGACCGTTTGGGACTCGCCTTTGATGGAGAAAACATACCAATGGGTACGACTGGGTTACCCACGCCCGTATTGATGAGAATCCCAGAATGAGGGGACACGATCTCTGCTCTGACAAGACGTGCCAAGGAAACCGCCTCGCTAAACTTGCTGAGGTGGGACAGTGAAACGATTCGAATAAAGACTTGGCCGTGGTGTGATGTCACGCTACGGAATACGTCAGCAAATTAGATTTGTGTAAATATTATTCTCTCTATGGCAATATGTGGAAACTTATTTTGCAGAGCCATACACTAACTTTGTGTTCAAAATCTTCTATGAAGTACTTGGAGGAGGAACCTGCCTTGCAATGCCGAAGACAATCTGCGCGCTGGACTCGTCGTCATTGAAGCCTGGTTCAGGGGCTATTGAGGGAGTCCTAGATTAGGGGCTGTCCGGATAGCCGGACTATACCTTCGGCTGGACTCCTGGATTATGAAGATACAAGATTGAAGACTTCGTCCCGTGTCTGGAGGGGACTTTCCTTGGCGTGGAAGGCAAGCTTGGTGATACGGATATGTAGATCTCCTACCACTGTAACCGACTCTGTGTAACCCTAGCCCTCTCCGGTGTTTATATAAACCGGAGGGTTTTAGTCCATAGGACGAACATCAATCATACCGTAGGCTAGCTTCTAGGGTTTAGCCTCTCTGATCTTGTGGTAGATCTACTCTTGTACTACCCATATCATCAATATCAATCAAGCAGGACATAGGGTTTTACCTCCATCAAGAGGGCCCGAACCTAGGTAAAACATCGTGTCCCCTGCCTCCTATTACCATCTGCCTAGACGCACCGTTCGGGACCCCCTACCCGATCTGCCGGTTTTTACACCGACAACCAACATCTCCATCACCTTCCCTCCTCTATTTACAGCAGTGCACTCTCCCGCAACCCGCTGTACCCTCTACTTGAACATGGTGCTTTATGCTTCATATTATTATCCAATGATGTGTTGCCATCCTATGATGTCTGAGTAGATTTTCGTTGTCCTATCGGTAATTGGTGAATCGCTATGATTGGTTTAATTTGCTTGTGGTTATGTTGCTGTCCTTTGGTGCCCATCATATGAGCGCGCACGTGGATCACACCATAGGGTTAGTTGTATGTTGATAAGACTATGTATTGGAGGGCAAGAGTCACAAAAGCTTCAACCTAGCATAGAAATTGATGCATACAGGATTGAAGGAGGACCAATATATCTTAATGCTATGGTTGGCTTCTACCTTAATGAATGTTAGTAGTTGTGGATGCTTGCTAATATTTCCAATCATAAGTGCATAGAATTTCAAGTCAGGGATGACATGCTAGCAGTGGCCTCTCCCACATAAAACTTTCTATTGGTCTAGTAATGTAGTCAATTGCTTAGGGACAATTTCGCAACTCCTACCACCACTTTTCCACACTTGCTATACTAACTTTATTGCTTCTTTACCTAAATAGCCCCTACTTTTTATTTACGTTCACTTTATATTCTTGCAAACCTATCCAAAAACACTTACAAAGTACTTCTAGTTTCATACTTGTTCTAGGTAAAGCAAACGTTAAGCGTGCGTAGAGTTGTATCGGTGGTCGATAGAACTTGAGATAATATTTGTTCTACCTTTAGCTCCTCGTTGGGTTCGACACTCTTACTTATCGAAAGAGGCTACAATTGATCCCCTATACTTGTGGGTTATCAAGACCTTTTTCTAGCGCCGTTGCCGGGGAGTCATAGCGTGGGGTGAATATTCTCGTGTGTGATTGTTTGCTTTATCACTAAGTAATTTTTATTTGCCATTCTAAGTTGTTTTCTATCTCTAGTTATGGGTAGGAAATGCAAAATACCAAAAAAATTAGTTGTACCTGCTAGACCAATGGTTGAAGAACCACTCAAAATCTATCACGCTCCTGAAGCTTTTTACCTGGATCATCTTCGATCCCTATGTGCTCGTGCTGAAACCCCAACTAGCTTAGTTGAGGGAAAATCTTTGGATGAGCATGCTTTTTATGTGGGACACCGCTTAACTCAAAAAGGGAAACTTTTATTGGATCAAATTCATCGTTTGCAATGCCATGCTTGGAACTTTTGTGAAATTTATGATTTTACTTGTTGTTCTGAAGACCCTAAGAAACACCTTCCCTACCAATGTAAGTTTAGTGATAATGGAATCTTATCTTCGTATGCTAAGGGTGTTTATATTTACTATGATGTTCAACAAATTGAAGAATTTGTTGCTTTTAAGGGTGCTTGTGAAATTGCTTCTTTGATCGGACAGTATGATGCTACTCTTCACAAATCTGAAATTTTTTCCATACTTAAATATTGTTATGATAATTATCCTTCTAATGCCTATGTTATACCATATATGGAGGAATCCTCTGGTGTCCAAGAAGAGATTAATATTTTGCAGGAGTCTATGGAAGAAGAAATTGATGAAACTGTGAGCTCATCGAATGAAAAAGATGAGGATGAGAGCGAAGAACAAAAGGAGGAAGAGCGGATTGATCACCTATGCCCACCTTCTAATGAGAGTAACTCTTTATCCCATACAATTTTTAATTTCCATTCGTGCTTACCGAAGGATGAATGCTATGATGATGATTATGATCCCGTTGATTCTCTTGAAATATCCCTTTTTGATGATGCTTGCAATGCATGTGGCCAAGATGCCAATATGAATTATGCTTATGGAGATGAACTTTCTATAGTTCCTTATGTTAAACATGAAATTGTTGCTATTGCACCCACGCATGATAGTCCTATTATCTTTTTGAATTCTCCCGACTACACTATCGGAGAAGTTTGCTCCTGTTAAGGATTATATTGATGGGTTGCATTTTACTACTACAGATGATGATTTTGATAGATATAATATGCATGTGCTTGCTGCTCCTACTTGCAATTATTATGAGAGAGGAACTATATCTCCACCTCTATATATTTCCCACATGCTAAAATTGCAAGAAACTGCTTATGCTATGTATTAGCCTTTACTTGATGTGCATGAATTGTTCTTGTATGACATGCCGATGCATAGGAAGAGAATTAGACTTCATCATTACTTGATATATGTTGCTTTGTGCTCACTACTAAATGCCAAATCATTGCCAATTCAAATTGTCTTTGATATACCTTGGGATCCGGGTGGATCCATTACTTGAGCACTATATGCGTAGCTTAATGGCTTTAAAGAAAGCGCTGCCATGGAGACAACCCGGAAGTTTTAGAGAGTCATTTATTTCTGTTGAGTGCTTTCATATAGTTTAAAAACAAAAAAAATAAAGAGGGGAACCCAAAACTTTTTCAAAAAGAAAAGTGAAAGTGAGAGAGACAAGCATTGTTGAAGTGGGGGAGCTCCTTGAACTTTGTTCATGCTCACAGAAACTTTGTGAATCTTGATTACAGAAACTTTTCAACAAAAATAATTATCCCCTTGTACAATTCCATTGTATTATAAAAATAGTGTGCCAAGGTTTGCCTTTAGGATGTTTACAGTGCTTGTTGGTTTGTACGGTGCAGGATATAAACTTTGCCTGTAGTGCGCGATTTTACCTTTTTTACTGGAACATCAAACGGTTCTGAAACCGTTTTGTCTGTCTTTCTATACAAATTCTTTATTTTTCCTATTTTTTTTATAATTTATGGAGTACCAGAGGTATAGTGAATGTTCATATTATTACAGACTGTTCTGTTTTAGATAGATTCTGTTTTTGATGCATAGTGTGCTTGTTTTGATGAAACTATTGATTTATATCAGTGGATTAGGCCATGGAAAAGTTATATTACTGTAGCTACAAAGAAAAAACAAAATATGAATTGGTTTTCAATAGTACTTAGAGTAGTGATTTGCTTTATTATACAAACGGATCATACCGTGTTTTCTGTTGAGTTTTGTGTGGATGAAGTGTTCAAAGATCGAGGATGTCTCGATGTGAGGAGAAGAAGGAGAGGCAAGAGCTCGAGCTTGGGGATGCCCAAGGCACCCCAAGTAAATATTCAAGGAGACTCAAGCATCTAAGCTTGGGGATGCCCCAGAAGGCATCCCATCTCTCTTCAACAAGTATCGGTATGTTTTCGGATTCGCTTCGTTCATGCGATATGTGCAAATCTTGGAGCGTCTTTTGCATTTAGTTTTCATTTTTATTTTATGCACCATGCTGGTATGAGATAGTACTTGGTTGATTTATAGAATGCTCCTTGCATTTCACTTAAATCTTTTGAATATGTCTTTATAGAATGCTTCATGTGCTTCGCTTATATCATTTGAAGTTTGGATTGCATGTTTCTCTTCACATAAAAAACCACCATTTGTAGAATGCTCTTTTGCTTCAGTCATATTTTTTAGAGCATCTGCATATCTTTTTTAGAATGAATTAAACTCTCTTGATTCACTTATATCTATTTAGAGAATTGATAGGAATTGGTCATTCACATGGTTAGTCATAAAATCCTACATAAAACATGTAGATCACTGAATATGATATGTTTGATTCCTTGCAATAGTTTTGCAATATAAAGGGGGTGATATTAGAGTCGTGCTAGTTGAGTAATTGTGAAATGGAGAAATACTTGTGTTAAGGTTTGCAAGTCCCATAGGATGCACGTATGGTGAACCGTTATGTAACGAAGTTGGAGCATGAGGTATTTATTGATTGTCTTCCTTATGAGTGGCGGTCGGGGACGAGGGATGGTATTTTCCTACCAATCTACCCCCTAGGGGCATGCGTAGTAGTACTTTGCTTCGAGGGCTAATAAACTTTTGCAATAAGTATATGAGTTCTTTATGACTAATGTGAGTCCATGGATTATACGCGCTCTCACCCATCCATCATTGCTAGCCTCTTTGGTACCGTGCATTGCCCTTTCTCACCTCGAGAGTTGGTGCAAACTTCGCCGGTGCATCCAAACCCCATGATACGATACGCTCTATCACACATAAACCTCCTTATATCTTCCTCAAAACAGCCACCATACCTACCTATCATGGCATTTCCATAGCCATTCGGAGATATATTGCCATGCAACTTCCATCATCATCATCATATACATGACTTGAGCATTTATTGTCATATTGCTTTGCATGATAGTAAGATAGCTAGCATGATGTTTTCATGGCTTGTCCATTTTTTGATGTCATTGCTACACTAGATCATTGCACATCCCGGTACACCGCCAGAGGCATTCATATAGAGTCATATCTTTGTTCTAGTATCGAGTTGTAATATTGAGTTGTAAGTAACTAAAAGTGTGATGATCATCATTATTAGAGCATTGCCCCAGTGAGGAAAGGATGATGGAGACTATGATTCCCCCACAAGTCGGGATGAGACTCCGGACTTTAAAAATAAATAAAAGAGGCCAAAGAAGCCCACCAAAACAAAAAAAAGGAAAAAACAAAAAATGAGAGAAAATGAGAGAAGGGGCAATGTTACTATCCTTTTACCACACTTGTGCTTTAGAGTAGTGAGGGAGTCCTGGATTAGGGGGTCCTCGGACAGCCGGACTATATACTTTGGCCGGACTGTTGGACTAAGAAGATACAAGATTGAAGACTTCGTCCCGTGTCCGGGTGGGACTCTCCTTTGCGTGGAAGGCAAGCTTGGCAATTTGGATATGTAGATCTCCCCTCTTGTAACCGACTCTGTGTAACCCTAGCCCCCTCCGGTGTCTATATAAACCGGAGGGTTTAGTCCGTAGGGCAACAACAATCATAATCATAGGCTAGCTTCTAGGGTTTAGCCTCTATGATCTCGTGGTAGATCAACTCTTGTAATACTCATATCATCAAAATCAATCAAGCAAGAAGTAGGGTATTACCTCCATCGAGAGGGCCTGAACCTGTGTAAACATCATGTCCCCTGCCTCCTGTTACCATCAGCCTTAGACGCATAGTTCGGGACCCCCTACCCGAGAGCCGCCGGTTTTGACACCGACATTGGTGCTTTCATTGAGAGTTACACTGTGCCGTCACGATAAAGTCTTGATGGCTCCTTCGATCATCGGCAACGATGCGATCCAGGGTGAGGTTTTTCTCCCAGGATAGATCTTCGTATTCGGCGGCTTCGTACTGCGGGCCAACCCGCCTGGCCATCTGGAGCAGATTGAGAGCTATGCCCCTGGCCATCAGGTCAGGTTTGGAAGCTTGAACTATACTGCCGACATCCGCAGAGACTTGATCTTCGACGGATTCGAGCCCATGTCAGGTGCGCCGCACAGTCACGACGAGCATGACTTAGCTCTGCCGTCAGACGGTGTTCGGGAGATCACACCTGTGGCCACTTCGGCCCCCAATCCGGAGCAGATCATGTCGTCTGCCGTTGGACCCCGCCACGGAAGTCGCACACTCAGCAGCGATAGAGCCGAATACTGACTTCACCTCCTATGAGACCTGTGTTACCGGACCCTTGGATTCATCCCCGGCCATAGGCTCCGAACCTCCTGCGTCCATGCCTGTCCAATCTTATTGGGCATAGATCATGGGAGTTTACCTCCGCAGATATTTTTTAGCACTCGCCCTTGGGCGATGTGCTGGATTCATTGAGGTTTCTCTCCTTATCAGGAGACCCTCGGCCGAATTATGTCCTGCTCGAGTGGGAAGCGGATGACGAAGGAATTTGTTCCCCACCCACCACCCACTTAATAGCCACTGTCGATGACTTAACCGACATGCTTGATTTAGACCCCGAAGACATTGACGGTATGGACGATGATGCAGGAGAGAAACAGGAACCTCCGCCCACAGGGCGCTGGACAACCACTTCATCACACGATATATACATGGTGGATACAACCACAGAAAACAACGACGAGGAACGGGAGGATGCAGCGAAGGATAGTCCCCTCGAGAAGCAAACAAAGCGACGACGTAGGCGCCGCTCCAAATCCCGCCTTAGCAAAAACAGCGATAACAGCGCAAGAAAGAATAACACCCCGGTCGACTCCAAGGGAAACGACGACCACACCACTACTAGAAAAAGGGCTATAGATGGGATTGACACTAATGGCGCACCAGACAAGCGGTGCGCCATTAGTATATACTAATGGCGCATCACCTTTTGATACGCCATTAGAGTTGAAACTTCTAATGGCGCACCTGGCCCTGGATGCGCCATTAGTATCAAAAAAAATTTTTAACTAGTGCGCCTGTCCAAACATACTAATGGCGCATCCAGACACAGTGCGCCATTACTAGTTGTAACTAGTAATGGCGCACCTGCCGGAAAGTGCGCCACTAATGTTGTTTTTTATTATATTTTTTATTCCCTTTTTTGCAAAACTACTAATGGCACACTGTTCCACCATGCACCATTACTAGTTTAAACTAGTAATGGCGCACTGTGGGACAGTGCGCCATTAGTATTTTTTTTTTGCAAAACTACTAATGGCGCACCAGCAGGAGGTGCGCCATTAGTAACCTGGATTACTAATGGCGCATTTAGAGTTGGTGCGCCATTAGTAAGTGGGCAGCAACAAGATATTTTGGACAGCCTCTCCTACCCACACTCACTTTCTCCCCACTTCATTCTCTCCACCTCCTCCTTGTCTCGGGTGCCTCCTCTTTTTCACCTCATTTCCACCATAGATTCATTCAATTTAAGTGGTTAAATTACCTTGTTTGGATAGGTAAGTAAGGGGGGAAGCTATATTTATGTTGTTCTCCCTACAACAATGTGCACATGCACTTTTTATGGCCTAGCTAGATCTATGTATGTTCGTGGTGTTGCATATGTTTGTGGTGTTGCATATGTGTTTGTGTTTGGAGGTGTACCGGTATTTAAAATGCGATAGTTGCCAATATTTTGCCGGAATGTTAATTCATTTCCGTTTCGGCGAGAATTTTGGCATTAAGCATTCTTTTTGGTCCTATTTTTAGGGAAAGTCATGCCAAATTTTTTCTTGGTTCTAAAATATCGTTTTGCTCTACCCCGCAGGCGACCATGGTCCGCATGATGACCGAAGGCATCGTGAATAGGTTTTTGAGGTCCGCGAAGGCTGAGATGCTTCAAAAGAACGAGACGGAGATAAGATGTCCGTGTCGAAGATGCAAGATGAAGAGCCTTATTGCGGACCCGCAATCCGGGCAGGTGCGGGACCACCTGCTCTTGCGTGGTTTCATGGATGGCTATCGGTGGCAAGGTGATGAAGATGACTACGAAGTCGTCCATGGGGGCCGGGCAAGAAATGATGAAGGGCAGCAAGAGAACCACCGTGGCTCGGGCGGGCGAGAAGACAAAGAATCCTCAGGAGATGATCACGACGGTGATGATGTACACAGTCATCATGTAGAAGATGCAGGACATGATGATGAGGAAGATGCCGGAGCAGACGACGGGCATGATCATGAAGATGATGATGCCGGCGGAGCAGACGACGCTGGACCATCGATGGGCTGGGTGCAGGACCCTCATATTCAAGAGCTGCTTCTCAAGCAGACGGATAACGCAAGAGCTGCCGCCCGAGAGAAAGCCAAGATGGATCAACTTGAGTTAGACGCGGTTACTCCATTGTATGAAGGATGCAGGCCCGAGGATACCTGCCTGAAAGTAACGCTCATGGCTCTGGAGATGAAGGTAAAACACAAAATGACCGACGCATGTTTCGACGAGAACATGTCATTCTGGCACGAACGTCTTCCCAAGGGGAACAAGTGCCCGACCAGTTTGGAGGAGGCGAAGAAAATCGTGTGTCCTCTGGATTTACCGCACGTGAAATACCATGTGTGCATGAACAATTACATCATTTATCGGGACGAGCACGCGGAGTCTACCATATGTCCGGTGTGCGGCGTCACTCGATACAAGAAGAGGAAGAAAGCTCCTCGAAAAGTGGTGTGGTACTTTCCGATCACTCCTCCTCTGTAGCGGTATTTCGCGGACCCTAAGGTAGCAAAGCTCCTGCGTTGGCATGCGGATAGGGAGGAGAAGAAGCGAGAAGATGACGCAAATGATCCGGAGATAGATAAAAAAGACAAGATGCTGAGTCACCCTAAGGATGCGAGCCAGTGGCAAGCGTTGAACTTCGAAGACCCAGAATTTGGGAACGATCCAAGGAACATCGTGCTGGGCGCGAGCACCGATGGAGTCAATCCGTTTAGCAGCCAGAGAAGCACACATAGCACCTGGCCTGTGTTTGTGTGGATGTACAACCTTCCCCCCTGGTTGTGCATGAAGAGGAAGTACATTCACATGAGTGTGCTAATTGAAGGACTGAAACAACCAGGGAACGACATCAATCTGTATCTGGGGCTGCTGAAAGAGGATCTTGACACGCTGTGGAAAACGCCAGCCAATACGTGGGGCGCCGCAGAGAAAGAATATTTCCCTATGAGAGCCGCGCTGCTCACGAGAGTGCACGACTATCTCGGTTACGGATATGTCGCGGGGCAGGTGGTCCATGGAATTTCTGGATGCGTCAGGTGCATGGATGACACAACGTATCGCCAGCTAGATAGAGATCCCGGGTCTTTGAAAACCGTGTTCATGGGACATCGAAGGTGGCTTCGCGACGATGACCCGTGGAGAAAACGCAAGGATCTGTTCGATGGTGAAACCGAACCCCGAGGACGCCCGTGTACGAGGAGCGGCGAGGAAATAGACGAGCTGTTGAAAAATTGGAAAGACTGCCCACTGCCGAGAAAGAAGCAAAAGGCGCCAGTGCCGGGAAAGAAGCAAAAGGCGCCAGAGCCGCTGCTGAAGGTATGGAAAACGAGGTCTGTTTTCTAGGACTTGCCGTACTGGAAGATCCACCGTGTGCCTCACAGCCTTGATGCCATGCATATCACGAAGAACGTGTGCGAGAGTCTGCTTGGTACCCTGCTCAACATGCCAGAGAGGACCAAAGATGGGCCGAAAGCAAGGGCAGACTTGAAATCAATGGGCATCAGGCAGGAGCTTCACGCTATATATGATGATGATGATGATGATGATGATGATGATGATGATGAGGCGAAGCAGGACACGGAAAGTCGTCGCAAAGGCAAAAAGGCCAAGAAGAGCGGAAATGACTACCCTCCCGCGTGCTTCACTCTAAGGCAGGAGGAGATCGAGCAGTTTTTCACCTGCCTCGTAGGAGTAAAACTTCCTTACGGTTACGCGGGGAAGATAAGCAGATACTTAGACCCAGCGAAGCTGAAGTTCAGCGGGATGAAGTCTCACGACTGTCACATGCTGATGACGCAGATACTTCCAGTTGCAATCCGTGGGATCATGGACGCGCACGTCCGTGAAACCCTATTTGGCCTATGCAACTTTTTCGACGTCATCTCTCGGAAGTCTGTTGGCGTGAGGCAACTCAGAAGGCTACAGGAAGAGATCGTGGTGATACTATGCGAGTTTGAGATGTACTTCCCGCCCGCATTCTTGGACGTTATGGTGCATCTGCTGGTCCATATCATGGATGATATCATCCAACTCGGGCCGACGTTCCTGCACAGCATGATGCCGTTCGAAAGGATGAATGGTGTCATCAAAGGATACGTTCGCAACATGTCACGTCCAGAGGGAAGCATAGCCAGGGGCTTTCTGACCGAAGAGTGCATCTCCTACTGCACGAATTATCTAGGCATCGAGAACCCCGTTGGTCTGCCCGTCAACAGGCACCTCGGCAGGCTCGCCGGATGGGGTCACCGTGAGGGTCGTCGCGAAATGCATGTCGACTTCGAGGGTCGACTCGCCGACTTTGAAAGAGCAAACCTAGTCGCGCTACAACACATAGACGTGGTCGATCCTTGGCTGGTACAGCACGAAATCTTTATTAAGAAGATGTACAATGACCGAGGCCAACAGAGGACGGACGGAGATATACTCAAAGAGCACAACTCATGTTTCACACGTTGGTTCAAGCAGAAGCTTCTGTTGTACCCTTTACATGAGGATTCTTCCGTGGAAGAACAACTCATATTCGCCTTGTCACAGGGCGTCGAGCACCACCTGATGACCTATGAGGCGTACGATATCAACGACTACACATTCTACACCGAGGCCAAGGACATGAAGAGCGATGGTTATCAGAACTCCGGGGTAACGATGGAATCCTACACCGGTAACGACAAGGACAGATACTATGGAAGGATCGAGGAGATCTGGGAGCTGAGCTACGCTGGAGAGAAGGTCCCGATGTTCCGTGTCAGATGGGCCAAGAGCGTCCTAAAAGAAGACCGGTATTCCACCACCATGGTTATACCCGAAGCCAAATCCAAGACCGCGGGTGCAAACGTCACCGCGAAAAATGAGCCATGGGTACTGGCTTCCCAAGTGGACCAATGCTTCTTCATTACCGACCCGTCAAAGCCCAGTCGTGTTGTCGTGAGGAGAGGCAAAAGGAAGATCATCGGAATGGATGGAGTAGCCAATGAGCAAGACTTCGACAAGTATGGCGACCCGAGGATCGAACATGACGACGATGATGAAGTAGCAGCATACACCACAAGAAGAAGCAGGACCACCCTACCTAAAGGACGTCCGTTCCACAGAAAAACTCCATTTGCGAAAAAGAAGGGCAAGAAGATTGTTAACAGATAGCTAGCTAAGATCGATTGTATTTAAATCGTAGCCTTCATTTCTCGATTGTATTTCATGGGCACTTTTTGAACTATCATGAATATTTTTAAATTTCATGGACACTCGATCTCGATCCCCCTCCATCTCGATCGCTATCCCACCTCGCCAGATCCGGTCCCCCTCGCCGCCGAGCACCCCCCGGTCCACCGGCCGCCGCCGCCGACCCCCCGCACCCTCGACTCCCCTACTCAACCGCCGCGGCCGACCCCCCGCACCCCGCGCACCCTCCCCCGCTCCACCGGCATTACTGTTTGATGATATTTTTTATAAAATTATTACTGTCTTATAAAAAAAATATTACTGTTATGATTTAAACAAGTTTGAACATATTTAAACACAAATAAGTATCAAACAACATTTTAAATGCATAAAAAAATTGTGGAGCCTAGGAATCGAACCCAGGACCACCTGGTGTGAGAACTGGCTGCTGACCAATCGAGCTAGTAGAGGGGACTTGGTGTGGATCAGGTCAGGTGGAAGATAACCTGTTGGCTCGAGCAGAAATAAAAAAAAACTACTAATGGCGCACCACGGTGAGGTGCGCCATTAGTATGGATGTACTTATGGCGCACCGAGGGGTGGTGCGCCATTAGTATTGCGCCCGATCCCCCCTTCTCTCTCCCCCTTCGCCCGATCCCCCCTACCCTCTCCCCCTCGCCAGTTCCCTCTCCCTTCCTCCACTGCGCCGCCGCCGCCGCTGCCCCGACCCACTGCGCCGCAGCCGCCCACGCGCCCCCGCCTCCTCCCTCTCCCCTTCCTCCCCCTCGTCACCGGCGGCCCGGACGCCGCCCCGTCCACACCGCCCCGTCCACCTCGTCGGGCTCCTCCTCCCGCTCCGCGTCCTCCTCTCGTCGCGCTCCACCTCATCGGGCTCCTGATCGCCGCTCCACCTCGTCGGGCTCCACCTCGTCGTGCTCGCGCTCCCGCTCCTCTCGTCGTCCTCCTCATCAACGCTCCCCTCCCGCCGCCAAGCGCAGGTGAGCTCCCTCTTGTCAGTTTGCGGCTAATCACAGCCTCCCCTCCTGTGAGATAATCCCCTGATAATGTTCTATCTTCATCTTGGCCATTGCTTCCATTGCTTGCATCTGCACATACAATTCCTATATGTAGAACAGCTGTGATCTTCGAGAGATTTTGAGCGTTGGTAAATACTGGCATTAATCTAAAAATGTACACTAGCTTGTTTACTGAAGAAAAGTTCGTTCGTTTTCCATAACCTGAATAGTGGTTACCACAATTTCAGAATTAAAACTAACTATGGTTGCCATCACTCAGCAATGATCTCGCTTGCATCATCTTCTACATATCTCTTGCTCGTTGGATACCAAGATGCACACAAAGAAAGCATGATTCTTGTGTCCTTTTTGATCACCAAATTCAAACTGAAAGATGATGTTAACATTTACATATTGGTTTAGAGTAACTCAGTATTTCTTGTTCTTGTTGTTAGTAAGTAGCAGTTGTTCTCTCTCTACCGCTCTAATGAGTAAACTATAGTAATTTCTTAGAGCAAATCAGTAGATATCATGTCTGATGCTGATTTCTCAAGCACCAGTGCGTCTGTACTATCAACTGGGTGTTGTTTGCATATCTTCCTAGTAGAATTTAACTAGAGCTCGGTCCATACATGGTTATGTTGAACTCCTAGTTTTCTTTTATTCATGAGTTCAGCCTGGACTATTATCTACTATTCTTGGTTTTGTAGCCTCCCTACTTTTGGTAAAAATGATTAGCTAGTTGCTCCTTTTATTAGCAAGCTCCAGTCTTAGATATGATTGTAAAACTTGATCATGATTATCTGTATAGTCCATGGTTTGTAGTATTACTTGGGATGTTCTAATCTATCTAGTCCAAGTGCTTTTGATGTGCTAATGTGAGTTATGCAACCAATTTTTTGTGATTTGTTTGGATAGGCATGTGTACATTTTCAGATTAATGCCAGTATTTGTTGTTATTACTACAACACCATGTATTTTTCTGATGACGGCAGTTTGGTGCTTGTCTGTGGTCAATTAGGAGTAAAGGATCACAACTTTTTCTGTTGTAGAGCAATTGCCTGTAAACTTTAACAGTTGCTAAAAATTGTAGTAACCTGGCCACATGACCCAGGGGAGCTCCGGGGAGCTCCTGTGGTGTGGTGCTAATGTGCAGTCTGTATTGTCTATGGTATTTTTTGCTCCTTGGATTGCTAATGTGCAGTCTGTAGACAAAATGATTTGATTTCCCCTTATATTTGCTAGTATCTAGTACTGTCTATGGTATTTTTTTTCTGTTGTGTATGTGGCAAAGTGATTAAATACATGCTCTATTTCTGACACCCTCTGCTGGCATAGAAGGTTGCTTGACAAAGCCCTTGATTGTTTCAGCTCAGTCTTGCCTGCAATGAACCAATTCTCCTTTTATCCATTTGATTGGCTCCTATTATAATTGCAGAGGATAAGAAGAACTTGCTCTGTTCTTGCTTGTACACCAATCTCTGCTTCAACTGCTGCATTTACTTTCATGTAACAGTCTTGTACCCAATGCTTCAGTGGCAGTGCATCCTAAGCAATGGAGGCCTTTTTTCACATGCCAATGTATTTTCCATGTTGTGATGGAGGCCTTTTTTGCCTTGTCCACCCGAGAGGCCCTTGAGTTTGCTGGAATGTCGATTAACTTCCGTTCCGGCAAATTCGGGTACTCCATATGTCCTATTTTCAGCAAAGGTCATGCTGAAATTTTCCGTGAATTTTAGCATGACTTTGCTAAAAATAGGACATATGGGGTACTTGTGACTAATGCATGGGCCGGGGTATCTTAGTAGTTAATTAAGTAGGATCAAGTGCCCCGGCGTACTTGTGACTAATGCATGGCTTTTAGGGTGCCTCGGTGTCGATAAAAACCGAAATGATGAAAGCTTAGGCTTTTAGGGTGCCTCGGCGTCGAAAAACCCTCAATGATAAAAGCTTAGCTTTTAGGATGCCTCGGCGTCGACAAACCCTAAATGATGAGACCATGATCTTGTTCCTTGAAAATAACCAACTTTTTGACCAAACTTTGTTCCTATTTATAGAGAAACATGGCCAACAACGATGAGGCCGGGGGTTCGGGCGGCAAGAAATTCTGGGAGCTGTCCCAGGAGATGGAGGAACAACCTCACTTGTATGAGGACGCCACCTTCCCCACCGATCCTGAGACCACTGATGGTACCGCCGAGGATGACCCCACTGATGCCACCACTGATGGTGCCGCCGAGGATGCCACCACTGATGATGGCGGCGCACGCACAGATGGCAGCCAACCGAAGAGGCAACGGAAGGACCGGCACCCGACCGTGCTCCGCACCCTCAAGGAGGAAGTTACTGAAGTGGACTCCGACGGGAATCCAACGGCGCCCGAACGAATATTCAAGGGGTGCTCGCTTCAGCTCGGGTGCATTCTCCGGAGCACCATCTCGATCAACACCGAGAACCTGAGGCATCCTGACCGAGGGAATTTGCGCAACCTCCTCTTCACGAAGTTGCATGAACGATACAAGTTCCCCGCTGAATTTGAAAACACAAGCCTCAAAGGGAATAAAGTGAAGAATGCTGCCCTCACAAAGATGAGCAAGGCCCTGTCTACTTGGAAAAGCAATGTGAAGAGAATGATCGAGAAAGGTGAGAGTTATGAGAAGATCAAGGAGAAAAATCCTTCGATCACCAAAGATGACTACAACGACTTCAAGATCAATTGCTCGAGCACCGCAAACTCCGAATCAAGTAAGTGGGGGAAAGAAATGCGGGAGCTGAACTTAGGGGAAAACACACTCGGTCCCGGCGGTTATAGAGTGGCGGAGGCTATATGGGACAAGGAGGAGGAAGACCGTGCCGAGCAAGGCCTACCGCCCCTCTTCGATAAATACGGTGATAAGTAGACCAGGAACTTTGTCAGGGCCCGGTACAAGAAGGATCCGAAAACAAAGGAGCTTACCACGGATCCGAAGACCAGGGCGCTTGAGCTTGTTCTGGTAAGGAATACACCCCCATGTAATTAGCTCCATATGGTTGCATTCTAATTAATGAAGCCAAATTTCTAAATGGTTGACATTCCTTCCGCAGGCGACTGAAAGCAGTAGCGCGGGGTTGACTAAGAGCAACCCTTGGGACACCACTCTAAATAGGGCGTTGAATGTAATGAAGAACAAGGATAAGCTCAATAAGCCGACGTCAGCTGGTCGTGTGGCCGGCAATGGCTTGTCGATAAAATGGTCGTCATACTATAACACTGGTGGGCGAAAGGAGAAAAAGACCAGCTCGGAAAGCCAGGCACGCGAGGTTCAAGAACTCAGGGCACAGGTGGCACGGATTCTGGAGATTGTCCAAGAGCAAGTGGAACAACAAATCGGAAGGACGATCACCGCCATTATGCCTACCTTGATCCAGGGGATTAGTGTGTCGATTGCGGGCGGCCAACAGGGGCCGCCCCCGATTCCTAGCTTCACGACCAGCAACTCACAGAACGCGATGGCGGGGCCATTGGTGTCTCCGACGCCGGCACAGCTTAATGCACCCGGGTGTACGCCGGCCGGCACCTCTGTAGCAAGCGGCCCCTCCGTCAACTGCACGCCCGCCATTGGCGGTGCCTCGACATTAGCCGAGCTCGACGCCATCATCACGGTAACTAATTAAGCCTCTCTCGGCCGAGGACTTCATCTGCTTGCCTTTGACTGGGCATCCCTGACGCCCTACATGTTTTCGCAGGGCGCCGCCGACGTTCCGTGCACTCTCCTGCACTTCGTGAACAACGAGTTGGTCGATGTCGCCAAGGGAAAAATCGTTCAACCGGGCAACCCCTTGTTCCACGGTACCCAGATGCCACCCAACTTGTTTAGGGTTCAACTGGTTCGGGTGCTGCCAGGCTGCGACGAGTTGTTACCTCTGATTCGACCCGTCGGGGCCGACGATGATGACGTGATGACCCTCAGCGCCTGCCTGAGATGGCCCCTGCTTTGGCCGAAGAGCCAGATTCGTTTGGGGGCAGGGGACACCACCCCAAAGACAACACCGCCAGTCGTGTCGGCGCCAAGTCGGCCCCATGGCAAGACCGCCGCAACGGTGCCGGACATCCTTATGCCACTGGATCCAAACATGCATATGGCACAGGATCAGAACGACGACGACGACGATACATTTGCCAACGTCGATCAGTACTTTGCCGATCATGGGTACGGTGGCGACTTCATGGGGCCTCCTTCTCAAGAACCCAAGCCAACAAAATACGTGCGCGATCTAGCTGGTACTGCGGAGAAGCCAAGTTGCAACAGGCGTCGTCTGCAGTTCAGCTCTCAGGAGACGCCTCCAGCTGCCGACTTCACCGAGCCTCAGATAGGCGAGGTGCAAAATATGATCAGCCCCAACACACTCAAGAAGGCGGTCTGTGAGCAGAACTCGGTCCCATTACAGGAGAAGAAGAAGGCACGCAAAAGAAAGACTAACAAGGGTGCGGGCCAGCCGGCACCGAGTACGATCCGTGCTCAGGACGGGCCACCTTCACCTGAGGATATCTCGAGGAGGGTGCATGTGGCGTGTAGGCCGATGCTACCGAGAAATATGCTCGATGCTGCAACCGGTGCTATGCGGAGTCTGCATGACAGTGTTCTTTCTTTGGAGAAGCGGCGTCTCGGAGAGAAGGATGTGGCATACCCGGTTTTCGCGGCCAAGGTGCCAGACGGCAAGGGCTTTGTGGATAACTCCATTGGGGGTACGATCGTCCTGCGGTTTGATGACATCCACGCTATGTTGAACCTTCATCCGCTGCACTACACCTTCGTTCGGCTATTTTCGCTGAGTATGGAGATGCGGATCATTCACGACAAGACCCCGGACATCGTGATAGTCGACCCCTTTTACATGCGTGCCAAGATCTTGGGCAGCGCTGGGGACTGGCAAGTCGCGAGTTCTTACCTCGAAGGCGTCATTCTGGCAAACCAAGATAAGGATAACTTCCTCGTGCCTTACTTTCTCGAGTAAGTCCTCCCCTCAACCGCCCCGTAACATATGAATTCTTAGATTTCGATCGTTTTTCTTTTAACATTCCGTGTTTTCTGCAGTGACACACATTGCACGCTCATCCTCCTAAGCCCCAAATATTCCATGGCCACGTATTTTGACCCGGACCGTCAGTCGAACGTAGACTACACAAATGTCAAGAAGGTTCTTGATGATGTTCTCCCTGGCTACGTCAAATCTAGAGGCACCTTCACCAGGCCTATTCATAAGTATGGCAAGCACGTGTTCTCCCACAATACGACGTTCTGCTGTGTCAAGCAGCCGCCTGGCGGTCAGAAGGGTGCCTACTACGCCATCCATCACATACGAGCTACCGAGTAGTCTCAAAGATTGGGCCGCGAGCGTGTCGGCAATCCAGGACGCGGACATCAGACAAGAATTCTTTCGCATCCAGTCAGAGTTTGCGGAAATCATCCATCAAGATGTCCTTCGTACCGCGGGGCAGTTCTACCTCAGAAATCAACCGTCCAACAGTGACATCGACACAATCCTACAAATGCAGGCTGACAACGCCCGTTCTTTCATGACTCCCACGATATACGGCGGCTTCATCCACGCTCCGGTCCCTTGAGTCGAGTCGAAAGCAGTGATGCTGTGTCTAGTTCTGAAACATCGATTGGCTCATGTTGTAATTAAACTTTAATGAACTTGTAGTATGTCTCTTTGGTTTCGAGAGTCGTTCAACTTAAGATGTAATCGATGCTATTAATGTCTTGCTTTTCTCTTCCGATCGTTCTGTTGCATACTTATATATTGCTTATGTATTGTCTATGAATTGGTACTAACGTTTCCTTTGGCTACTGCATAGCGATGCCGTGGTATGTCGTGTACAAGGGTAAGGTTCCCGGAGTCTACGACGACTGGGAGGAGTGTCGGAGACAGGTTCACCGATTCAGCGGTAACAGTTACAAAGGGTACGCCACTAGGGCCGAGGCCGAATCTAGATACGCCCGCTATCTAGCGGGAGAGGGGAGGGAGCGTTGGAGGAACCGGATGAAGACGAGTTTCACCGTGATGATGCTCATCGTGATGACCGCAGCTCTCTTCTATGTGATGGTAGTTTAGATGATCGATATCGACTTGTAATGTGAAGACAAACTCGCGGTCTCGAGACTTGTAATATAATGTTCTATCTTTGTTCGGTCTTTTCAATTCGGAGACTAATATGATGACTTGTATTCGGAGACTAAAATGATGAATTGTATTCAGAGACTAATCTTCTATTGTATTCGATGAATCTGTTGTTGATGTGTGCTATCTATATTTTGTCCAATTATACATTTTGTAACCTGTGCAAAAAACAGAAAATTAAAAAATAAAAAAACCTAATATTCATACTAATGGCGCATCACATCATAGTGCGCCATTAGTTGGCGCATGATTAAACAGTGCGCCATTAGTATGCCGAAGTTACTAATGGCGCATCTTGCTGTCGTGTGCCATTAGTATGCCAAAGCACCTGGGTATACATGGCCCCCTGGGAGGCATACTAATGGCGCACTGTTGTATATACTAATGGCGCATCTGTGGTGCGCCATTAGTAAAATATACTAATGGCGTGCTACTAATGGCGCACCACTAATGCGCCATTAATGGCCAAATTAGGTGTGCCATTAGTAGGCCTTTTCCTAGTAGTGCACAGACCCAACGATGGAGCAGGGTGAGCCAGCGGACGTCGAACGGAGTACAGAGCCGTTGTCCGATCACGACGACGCCGAGGGTAAATCTCGTCAACCTGTCTCCGGAGAAGAGAACAGTCCGGACGAAGATGCACACATCGTCCAGGAAAGGCACTTGGAACATAGAAGGCTTATCGCCACCACGAGGAGCCTGAAGAAACAGAAGCAAAGGCTTAAGGCCACGCAGAATACGCTCAACAGTAGATGGAACAAAGTGCTTGACACTGAAGAAAAGTACGGCGGCAGTCGCCACACAAAGAGCTATCCAAAGTGCAATCTGCTGCCTGAATTCGATGACGAGGCTTTAGAGCCCATTCAGCCGAAAAACAAAATGGCCGATCAACCAGATCGACTACCCCGTGGCCGCGATAGAGCGGCTAACGACGCCACACACAAGTCAGCACACGATTTCCATGAAGACCCGCACCAAAAAGCCGGTATGACCAGGTCCATCTACGGATCTAGGAAGCGCCCTCCGGCACAGGAACAGGGCCGCCCAACCAATTATACTGACCGAATAACAGCTCGGAATCAAAACCAAATGCTACAACCGTCCGAAGAATGCCATGACACATCCAAATACAGGGGTACCGCGCACCCCCTATGCTTCACCGATGAGGTGCTGGACCACGAATTTCTAGAGGGATTCAAACCCATGAACGTAGAGGCATACGACGGAACGACAGACCCTAGGGTCTGGATTGAGGACATTATCCTTCACATCCACATGGCTCGCGGAGATGACCTCCACGCCATCAAATAGGTGCCCCTCAAGTTGAAAGGACCAGCTCGGCACTGGCTGAAAAGCCTCCCCGAAAACTCAATTGGAAGCTGGGAGGAGCTTGAGGATGCTTTTAGGGCCAATTTTCAAGGGACCTATGTCCGACCTTCGGACGCATATGATTTAAGTCACATAATTCAATAGCCCGGAGAGTCACCCCAAAAGCTTTGGAACAAATTTCTCACCAAGAAGACTCAAATCGTCGACTGCCTAGATGCCAAAGCCCTAGCGGCTTTCAAGCACAGTGTCTGGGATGAATGGCTCGCCAGACACCTCGGCCAGGAAAAACCAAGGACAATGACAGCCCTAACAAGCCATATGACCCGCTTTTGCGCGAGCGAAGACAGTTGGCTATCCCGTAGTGGCACCAGCATCCTAGGCACATCCGAAGTCAGGAATGGCAACGGGAAACCGCGATGCAATAAAAGAAAGCATCGAAAGAAAGCCCAGGCAACAGGGCGGTAAACGCCGGATTCAGGGGCTCTCGACCCGGTCAACGGAAAAAGCCATTTAAAAGCAGCAGAGATGGACAGTCCAGCCTAAACAATATTCTAGACAAATTATGTCAGATTCAGGGCACCTCTGATAAATCGGCAAACCACACCAATAGAGAATGTTGGGTCTTCAAGCAAGCCGGCAAGCTAAACGCCGAAAACAAGGGGGGGGGGAGACACCAAGCGAAGACGAGGATGAGCCTCACCAGCCGAACACTGGGGGACATAAAAAATTCCCACCAGAGGTCAAAACAGTGAACATGATTTACACAACACACATACCGAAGAGGAGGAGCCAGCGCGCACCCCGAGATGTATACGCCGTGGAGCCCGTCACCCCCAAGTTCAATCCTTGGTCGGCCTGCCCGATCACTTTTGATCGCAGGGATCACCCGACTAGTATCCAACACGGAGGATCAGCTGCCTTGGTGCTAGACCCAATAATTAACGGATACCATCTCACCCGAGTCCTTATGGACGGCGGCAGTAGTCTTAATCTGATATATCAGGACACCGTCCGCAAAATGGGGATAGACCCGACAAGAATCAGCCAAAGTAATACTACCTTTAAAGGAGTAATACCAGGCCAGAGGCCCGCTGTACGGGCTCTCTAGTACTAGAGGTTGTATTCGGTTCTTCCGACAACTTCAGAAGCGAAGAATTAACCTTCGACATCGCTCCATTCCGAAGCGGCCATCACGCACTACTCGTGTCGTGGTTTTGTCACGGCAGATGTCCTCGTGAAAGGACTTAGTCGTGGAGCCATCGCAACGGGTTAGCTTGAAGGGGTTAAAGCGGACACAAGGATGCAAGAGAGTTTATACTAGTTCGGCCCCTTCGATGAAGGTAAAAGCCTACGTCTAGTTGTGATGGAATTGATGGGGTATCGATGACTAGGGAGCAAACAAGCTTCGCCTAAGTCTCGAATTGTTGTCTATTGTCCTTGAACCGCCGCCGGGTCGTCCCCTTATATACATGGGTGACGCCTGTCGATTTACAGAGTCCCAACACCGGCTCATATACGTGTTCGGTTTGGTCTCTACTTATTCCTAACTTACAATACAAGTTTACATACCGACGCCGGTTTACGGCAACAGGCCTTAAACCGATCATGGGCCTTAAGCCCTCATCTACCTTCATGGACTTTAACATACTTAACTACTGATGAAGTTAACCCGGCCCAGATAGGCCGGTTTATGCCCGGTAGTAATATCCCCAACATTAGGCCCTAGATTGATTTGAACAGGTTCATGTCAATCCTTTAGCAAAAAACTTCATCTTCAACATCTTCTTGTAGTTTGTTGAACCGCTATGATGTCATCTTCTCTCGTCGTTGTAAACCGGCGTGACGTCACCTGTTATAAAGAAACTTATCCATGATACCTTTTTTGTTTAATAGGTCTGTGACAATTGAGGCGACAGCTTCGTTTCCAAACCCACGGTCCCTTGATTTTCACGCCTGACACATGTCCCTTGCCTTATAAATAGGACCGAAGGGTCATTTCTTTTTCCCCTTCGTGCCCTTCTGCTTCGTCTTCCCCGCGTCGTCCAGCTTCGGAGCTCCGACGCCGTCGACGACCTCTGCTCCAACCTTGGCCGCTGCATCACCCTGATTGTACCAGAGCATCGCGGCGACCTTCTGTTTCTTCCTCGGCTCCGGTGAGTTCTTTACCTTTTCCTCCGTAGATCCGTTCTAGGGTTTCCAAGTTCTTCAGTGTTCATCGTCTGCTTCGTACTCATATGATAGATCTTAGATGAACCTGTGAACCTTTGCTCTGTGTAGCGGTAGTTTTTAGCATCCGCCTTCACTTACATGCCTCAAGACCATAGATCTACCTGTATCTCTGCCCATTGATTCGGTATTGTTCTTTTTTGAACCTTGAATATTTTCCTTCTTTTCTGAACTTGCTTCGGATCCGTCGCTGTAGAGAAATCTCGTGAAATCTGTTTCTGTACACTTACCCATCCGCAATCTCAACTGTTTCAATGCTTAGATCCGGCGGTTTAACTTGGTGTAGAAAAAATTAACAAACCGGTATATACCATTAGTCCCCTTGTTGAACCGCCAGATGATGTTGCTTCATAAAACTCCGGTTTAGATAGAGCTGTCTCCGGTTTAACATTGTACATACCAGTGTACTTTAATCAATGCATTCTTGAACCGGAATCACCTATCTTGTAGATTTCATCATGGCCAAGCAAGTATATGAGTGCAACTGGGTTCCTTCTCGCGTCACAGAGACTCAACTGGACAATTTAGTCCTGATTGGCGCCTTAGGCAGCAAAAACACCATCCATTGGAGGGTCCCTGGCAAAGAATGCCCTCCCACACCTCAAGAAGGAGAGGTTGTGGTTTTCGTAGATCACTTAGCCCAGGGCTTTAAGCCGCCCGGTTCTAAATTTTACCGGGATGTTTTGGCCGATTTTCAACTCCGCCCACAAGACACTGGCCCCAACTCTGTTACAAACATGTATCACTTCCAAGTGCTCTGTGAGGTGTTCTTTCAAGAGGAGCCCACAGTTGAGCTGTTCAGAGACTGCTTCCATCTAAATTGCCGCACTGTGTTTACTGACGGTTCCAATACGGAATTGGGTGGTGTGGCGATTCAGAAAAGGAAGGAGGTCACATACCCTCACGCCAAACTGCACAGCCATCCCAAAGAGTGGAATCAAACATGGTTCTATTGCAAAGACAATTCCCCTGCTGGTGAAAATCCTTTGCCTGGCTTTCGTCCGAAGTGGCTTAGCAATACACACCCCTTTCCGCAAAGGTTGACTGCCAAGGAGAGAAGCAAATACACTCCTCAACTGTCCAAGCTTAGAGCCTTCATGGTCAACGGTTTAACAGGGGTTGATCTCGCTCGCTGTGGGATATCGTGGAGCATACTGCCCCTTAGTCAGCGCTCCGGTTTGATGTGCGAGTATACTGGCAGTGTTGATGACCCACTGCGACATGCTAACATTCAGATCACCGATTAAGAAATCACAGAGGCTGTGAATAAAATGCTGAATCAACCGGAACATGCCTGTGCTCGAACCAGCCTGCTTCCCTTCTGTGCCACCAACAAACCGCCAGCTGTAAGAGTTTGATTTTTCTTTTTACTGAACCTGTTATTGATATATCTGGTCATTGTTTAATATCAATGTCTGTTTAAACAGGGTAATGATCCATTTTGGAGCAAGAAACTTCCACAGGAGAAGCCAAAAAAAACAGACAAACCGGAAAGACCAACCCGGGCAAAGACTAAAGTCGTGAAACGGCCTGCTCATAAGAAGAAAACCACTGCATCTTCTAATCCGGCCCCTGATGACGATGTGGGTAATCCGGACCTTGAGGTAGATCTTGACTCACTTGGCTTATTTTTCATGCGCCTTATTGATGATGATATTTGTCAGGATGATGCCGAAGCCAGCCATGGTGATGCTGCAGAGGTAATTACTCTCTCTTCCGATTCAGACCCTTTGCCTTCACTAAAAATCCGTCAGGCAAACCGGAAGGTTAAATTTTCTCATCCTCTTGCTTACTTGGATCCCAAATTTCTTATGAAGATCCAACAGCACGAAGCTCGCCGCACAACCCGGCAGAGCGGCCAGGTAGTTACCTCCGCCGGTTTACCAAACAGTCCGGTTCGGAAACGCCGTTCAGAGGTCTCTAATTTGCTTGTCAATGCTTGTCCTAAAGCGGGCTGTTTTCGTCAACCTCTTAATCCATCTGACTCTGATTATCAGGTTACTTCCCACTCATCCTCTGGTGAGTCATCGGCTACTCAGCTGCCACCGCTCAAAACGGTGCTTGGGTAAGCTATACTTATCATAATATTTCTGGTACATCACCTTGTAACATATGCTGTATTTGACTTTGTTATTCCTTTCAGGGCCAAGCATAGGCCGAGCAAGAAGGCTCACCTGGATAAAGCGGCCGAGGAGGACACCGTCCCTGAACCGGGTAAAACACCAGATCTTGAAGCGGCTACTCATGAAGATATACCCAATGATCCACCATAGCAGGATGACGATTTTATTGCTGAAGAAAGGCCTATTGGCGCCTCAGGCCCTGTCAACCAGCCCACAAGCCCCATCCGGTTTGGGAGATCCACCAGTCCATCCCAGCCTGCTGACAAACCGACTGCGCCAGTGCAAACCGGTGATGCTAAGGATGATGAAGTTGTAATTAATGGTATTGGCCGTACAGAGCCCAGCAATCCTGTTGCTTTATCCAAGCATACCACCAAAGAAGAATTTGCTGCCATGGGCAAAGGCAAGTGGAATGTTGACTTGGTGACCTATGCTGCTCTGAATGCCCAAGATCTTCATTCTGGCTATCTGAACCGGCTGTATACCAGCCGTGATTATGAAGCTGGTCTGGTGAATATGATGAAAGAGAAATTTGAGGTAACTTCCATGTGCTTTTCCCTGCTTGGACATTTCAATCTGGTTAATTCTCCTAGCCCCCAAGGGCCGGTTTAGAATCTTCATTCAAACCGGGACTTGCTAATATAAATCTCCATACTTCGGAATTCGCTGATGTAGCCCCCAAGGGCCGGTTCAACTTAGCGTAGTTAAACCGGGACTTTAAGTAATTGTCATCTTTATTTGAGCAAATAGCCATTAGCCCCCAAGTGCCAAGTGCATAACTTGTTATGTGGTTGGTACTTCAATTGTTGTACTGCTTGCGGAATCATATATCTGTCTGTATGCAGGCTGAGCTGAAGACAAAAGAAAACCAAGTCGCCGATCTCCAAGAAAATCTGAAATCCCAACAAGCTGAAACCTCCAAAGCAAAAGAGGAATTAACCAGTGCTTTAAGCGCCATGGAACAGCTTAAGGAGGGCTTCAAGAAAAAGCGGGCGGATTGGGCCACTGAAAAATCCGCTTTAACCAAACGAGCAGAAGATGCCGAGGCTGCACTGAAACCGGTGGTGGACGAACTGACCAGCATAAAGCGGCATGTGCATGCCATGACCGATGCTATCTTTGGTAAGCTGGCTTGATTTCTGGATTGATTCGGCCATTTTATAGAGCTGCCGGTTTGTTAACCCTTTGTAATATTTCAGGGACACGCATTGGTCACTTGGGGTCAGATGTGCGGAAGAAATTGAAAGCCGCCTACACATTGATCGAACAACTGTACACTGGTGCACATCGGATCATCTGTACTGCATCCCACAACAATCCGGCACCCACTTTGATTCAGGACACTCTGAAGAGACTGTCGATGCTTCCTGCCCGGGTTGAAGAGCTAAAGAAACCTGCTTCTCGAACTAGTGCGATCAATGCCTTAATCCGGGCAAAAGCTTGGGTGCCAGATTTTGATCCTGTTAAAGCGGCTCAGGGCTATCCCAGCTTGAAGGAAGACGGGTCGGAATTTAGTGAAGCGGATCTGCGAGCAATAAACCGGGAGGTGCGTCCGCTAGCTTGTCAATTGGTTGAAGAAGCAGACTTGTCTCATTATCAAGCCCAATATGACAACCAAAATAAGCGAGTAGCTGCACCAATTCCTGAAGCGGAAAATCTTATCCCTCCAATCCGTAAGCATACTTACGCTCCCGATATTGAACCGTCGTTGCTGATCCATGATGAAGCTGTCTTTCAAGAATTAATGGGAATCGACTGGACAACTATTGATTTCCAGCCGCTGGGTAGAGAAGCTGAAGTTGAAGCGGCGCGGGATGACCCACAACCATCAGGCCAGGCTGGTGACCAAGCTTGAACCGGAAGCCGGTTTAAACTGCTTCTCCTTTGCAAAAAAACAATGATCTTATTTTGGGCACCGTGTTGCCTTGTAATAGGCTAGCCGATACTCTTGACTTTGATATGCCTTCGTGCATAATTACTGCAACTTGTTCTTCCTTTGGGTGATGCACTTTCCAAAGTATTTTCTGCAATACAAAAAATCTTAAAGTGCCACCGCGGTTGTACCGTCAGGCAGAGTATGATGTCTGCATATATGAAATCAAAATATCTGAAATTTAAGCATATGATCAAATCTTTGGGATACATAATACCTGCCATCGTTGGGCATGAAGTTGGCTTGGCCAATCTTGAAGCGGAGGTTTATAAACCCACACTGTTGGAGGAGATAGCAGCTCCTGTATATATATAATGTCGGTTTATCATGTAAACCGTGCCGGGTTATAACAAAACACCATGTTACTCCGTAATAGGATGTTTATAAAAAATCAAACCGGGCAAAGTCTCCGGATTAAAAATGGACCGTGTTCCATCAATTGACAGTTTGAACCGGCTTAAAACTTTGTCGGTTTAAAAAACGCAACAAAAAGAAAGAAATATCTATCAAAGAAAAAGTGAAGCAAAGGCAATGATAAAACCATTTGCAAAAAGAGGCTTTATTTGAGCCCATCAGATGGTGTTACCATGGTCGGACGTGACCAAGCTCCAGATAGGTGTAGCTATGGTTCAAGTCAGCCAGGTCCCCAAATAAACCGTGGCATTTATGCCGATCAAGAGGCGTGGCAATGGTTCGGGTTCAACCAAGCTCCCAAGTGATTCTGTGGCCTTAGGCCGATCAAGAGGCGTGACTGGTTCAGACGTGACCAAGTACCCAAGTGATCTGGTGGCTCTCGCCTATCAAGAGGTGTTGCATTGGTTCAGACACGACCAAGCCCCCAAGTGATATAACATGCTGCATTGAAAAGCTAACTCAAGGGGTAAACTGGAGGCTGCTTTAGAACAACTCCGTGTAACCACACATGATGTAAAAGAACAGATACCCCGCTTTAGCTGAGGTTCCGGTTTATTATATTTAATCATAATATATACATCATCGTAATATGTACATAAGTAGAGCCAATGGCTCAGGTATAGTAAGGCCGAAGATGAGCTATGTTCCACGGCCTGGTGGTCTCCTCCTCTGATGTACGTGAGTCTTTATGCTCTCGAATATCGATCAGATAGTATGACCCGTTGTGCAGATTCTTGCTGACCACGAAAGGTCCTTCCCAAGGTGGGGATAGCTTATGCATATCAGTCTGATCTTGGATGAGCCGAAGCACCAAATCTCCTTCCTAGAAGGTTCTGGTTCTGACTCGGCGACTGTGATAACGACGAAGATCCTGTTGGTAAATCGCCGAGCGGGCGGCTGCTATGTCACGTTCTTCATCCAACAGGTCCAAAGCGTCTTGCCGTGCTATCTCGTTGTCCGCTTCAACATAAGCTGCCACACGAGGTGAGTCATGACGGATATCACTTGGGAGAACCGCCTCCGCTCCGTAGACCATGAAGAACAGCGTGTATCCTGTTGATCTATTGGGTGTAGTATTGATGCTCCATAACACAGATGGTAACTCTTCTACCCAACAACCCGGTGTTCTCTGCAAAGGAACCATAAGCCGGGGCTTGATGCCTCTCAAGATCTCTTGATTAGCCCTTTCTGCTTGACCATTGGACTGTGGGTGTGCCACTGATGAAACGTCAAGCCGGATGTGCTCCCGTTCGCAGAACTCCTTCATGGCACCCTTGGGCAAATTGGTACCATTATCTGTGATGATACTGTGTGGAAAGCCAAACCGGAAAATCACTTTTTTGATGAACTGAAACGCCGTGGCCGCATCACACTTGCTAACAGGTTCTGCCTCCACCCACTTTGTAATCTTGTCAACCGCCACCAGGAGGTGGGTCTTCTTATCTTTGGACCTTTTGAAAGGCCCAACCATATCCAGCCCCCAAGTCGCAAATGGCCAAGTAATTGGAATCATTCTCAATTCTTGAGCCGGCACATGAGCACATCTTGAGAACTTTTGGCAACCATCACATCGTCTGACCAAATCCTCCGCATCAGCATGAGCAGTTAACCAATAGAAGCCATGGCGAAACACTTTAGCCACCAAAGATTTTGAACCAGCGTGGTGACCACAATCTCCTTCGTGGATCTCACGCAAAATTTCACAACCTTCTTCAGGAGACACACAGCGTTGAAACACCCCTGATACACTGCAATGATGCAACTCGCCATTGACAATAGTCATGGACTTGGACCGCCGGATTATCTGTCGGGCCAGAGTCTCATCCTCTGGTAACTCGCCCCAGTTCATGTACGCCAGGTAAGGAAGCGTCCAATCCGGAATGACATGAAGAGCTGCCACCAATTGAGCCTCCGGATCAGGAATAGCCAAATCCGCTTCACCAGGGAGCTTGACCGACGGGTTGTGCAACACATCCAGAAAAACATTGGGCGGGACCAGTTTGCGCTGAGAGCCCAGCCGGCTTAAAGCGTCCGCTGCTTCATTCTTCCGTCGGTCCACGTGGTCCACCTGATAGCCTTTAAAGTGACCTGCAACAATATCCACCTCACGACAATATGCTGCCATGAGTGGGTCCTTGGAATCCCATGTGCCAGATACTTGTTGAGCCACGAGGTCCGAGTCACCGAAGCACTTAACTCGACTTAGATTCATCTCCTTAGCCATCCGGAGACCATGGAGCAAGGCTTCATACTCAGCTGCATTGTTAGTACAAGGGAACATTAAGCGGAGAACGTAACAAAACTTATCACCTCGTGGGGAAGTTAATACGACTCCAGCCCCCGAGCCTTCCAATTGCCTGGATCCGTCAAAATGGATGGTCCAGTATGTGTGATCCGGCTTTTCTTCAGGTGCTTGCAGTTCCATCCAATCATTGATGAAATCAACAAGTGCTTGAGACTTAACCGCCGTCCGAGGCACATACTTCAATCCGTGCGGCCCGAGCTCTATAGCCCACTTGGCAATCCGGCCAGTCGCTTCTCGGTTCTGGATGATATCCCCCAAGGGAGCAGAACTGACCACCGTAATGGGGTGCCCTTGGAAGTATTGCTTAAGCTTCCGGCTTGCCATAAAAACTCCGTATACCAGCTTCTGCCAATGCGGATACCTTTGCTTGGACTCAATGAGTACCTCGCTAATATAATACACCGGACGTTGAATCGGATGCTCCTTACCTGCCTCTTTTCGCTCCACCACAATAGCCACACTGACCGCGCGAGCATTACCAGCCACATATAGCAGCAACGGCTCTTTGTTAATAGGAGCAGTGAGCACAGGCGGATTGACCAATTGCCGTTTTAAGTCCTCAAATGCTTTATCAGCAGCAGAACTCCAGACGAATTAATCCGTCTTCTTCAACATCTGATACAAAGGGATTGCCTTCTCACCAAGGCGGCTGATAAACCGGCTTAACGCGGCAATCTGGCCTGCCAGGTGTTGAACATCATTGATACACTTCGGTTTAGCCAGAGAGGTGATGGCTGTGATCTTCTCCGGATTAGCCTCAATTCCCCTGTTGGACACCAGAAAACCCAATAACTTGCCTGCGGGTACACCAAAGACACACTTGGCCGGATTAAGCATCATCTTGTACGTCCTCAGGTTATCAAAGGTTTCCTTCAAGTCGTCAACCAGAGTCTCCTTCTCCCTGGAATTAACCACGATATCATCCACGTAAGCATGTACATTACAGCCAATCTGCTTGTGAAGACAATTTTGTACACATCGTTGATAAGTTGCCTGGGCACTCTTGAGCCCAAAGGGCATAGACACATAGCAGGAGGCTCCAAACGGAGTTATGAATGCCGTCTTCTCCTGGTCCTTAACTGCCATTTTGATCTGATGATTGCCAGAATATGCATCCAAAAAACTTAAACACTCACAACCCGCCGTAGCATCAATAATTTGATCAATACACGGGAGGGCAAAAGGATCTGTTGGACAAGCCTTATTAAGATCTGTGTAATCCACACACATGCGCAGGTGCCGTTTTTCTTAAGGACCAGCACTGGATTGGGAAGCCACTCGGGGTGAAAAACTTCAACAATAAAGCCAGCTGCTAAGAGCCTGGCTACCTCTTCTCCAATCGCATTGCGTCTTTCTTCGTTAAACCGGCGGAGGAACTGTTTCACCGGTTTGTATTTAGGATCCACATTAAGGGTGTGCTCAGCGAGTTGCCTCGGTACACCTGGCATGTCAGAGGGCTTCCATGCAAAAATGTCCCGATTCTCACGGATGAACTCGATGAGCGCGCTTTCCTATTTCGGATCCAAGTTGGCACTGATGCTGAACTGCTTGGACAAATCGCCAGGTACGAAGTCAACAAGCTTAGTTTCTGCTGCCGATTTGAACTTCAGGGCCGGATCATGCTCGGTAGTTGGCTTCTTTAATGGAGTCATGTCCGCCGGATCAACATTGTCCTTATAATACTTCAGCTCCTCGGTGGCACGATCCGACTCTGCGTAGGCCGCATCTCCTTCCTCGCACTCCAAAGCAATTTTACGGCTTCCGTGAACCGTTATTGTCCCCTTGTGACCTGGCATCTTGAGCTGCAAATACACATAACAGGGTCGTGCCATAAACTTGGCGTAGGCCGGTCGCCCAAACAGGGCGTGATATGGACTTTGGATTTTCACCACTTCAAACGTCAATGTTTCCGACCTGGAATCATGATCATCTCCAAAGGCCACTTCCAGAGCTATCTTACCAATAGGATATGCTGACTTGCCAGGTACCACATGGTGGAACACCGTATTGGACGGTTTGAGATTTTTATCTGTTAGTCCCATACGACGGAAGGTCTCATAGTACAAGATATTAATGCTGCTCCCTCCATCCATGAGCACCTTGGTGAACTTGTAACCTCCCACCTGAGGCGCCACCACCAGAGCCAACTGACCCGGATTATCAACCCGGGGAGGGTGATCCTCTCTGCTCCATATGATTGGCTGTTCAGACCAGCGTAGATAATGGGGCACGGCCAGTTCAACAGAGTTGACTGCCCGCCTATGAACCTTCCGGTCTCGCTTGTCCAAGCGAGTGGTGAAGACATGGTACTTCCCACTATTCAACTGCTTTGGGTTGCTCTGGTAACCTGACTATTGCTGCTGCTGGTTGTAACCACCCTGGTTGTTCTGATTATTTTGATTGTTATGCCCGCCCGGATTACCATTAAATCCTTAACCGGAATTTCCTCCACCGTAACCCGGCCCGGATCCTGAGCCACCGCCGGAGCCATGATCATACCGGAAAGCATTAGAATTCTTGAACTCCTGCATAATGAAGCAATCCTTTCAAAGGTGGTTTGCTGGCACCTCCTTCGTCCCACGCTTTGGACAGGGCTGGTTCAATAGATAATTTAAGCGGTCCGGGTTAGGGTTAGGCACTCCACCGCGATTCGGCGGTTTACCCTTGCGTCGCTGACCCTTGTCCTGTGCGTTGGTATTAGCCACGAAGTCCATGTTGCCATCCGCTTTACGCTTGCCTCCGCTACCTTTACCTGCCGAGTGATGCTGCTGACCTTTGGAGTTGCTATTCTTCTTTCCCTTCCCTGTCTTGTCATCATCAGACCCGGGATCCTTGGTACTATCAGAATCAGCATATTTTACCAAAGCAGCCATGAGGGTCCCCATGTCAGTGCAATGGCGCTTCATCCGTCCTAACTTCAGCTTTAGGGGCCCAAACCGGCAATTGCCTTCTAGGGTTATAACCGCGGTGTCAGCGCTGATGCGGTTTGATTAATGCAGAACCTGCGAGACCCGGCGCACCCAATGAGTCATCGATTCTCCTTCCTCCTGGACACAGGCAACTAAGTCCACTATCGACATAGGTTGCTTACATGTATCCTTGAAGTTACTGATAAACCAGGCTCGTAATTGGGCCCATGAACTGATAGAATTGGCCGGTAAGCTTTTTAACCAAGTGTGGGCCGTTCCTTCAAGCATCACGGTGAAGTACTTCGCACATGCCGCATCATCCACATCAAGCATCTCCATGGCCATCTCATAGCTCTCCACCCATGTCTCTAGGGGTTGATGCGCCGTGTAATTTGGTACCTTGCACGGGCCCTTGAAATCCTTGGGCAAGCGCACATTGCGTAAAGCGGGGACAAGGCAAGGCACCCCCAAAGAACTAGAAGTAACACAAGGTTCAACCGAGATAGTTGGACGAACTGGCGTAAGCTGCCGAGCCTGATACTGTGCGGCTAACTCAGCCTCCCTGCGCGCTCGGGCCCGGTCCACCACTTCCTGAGCGTTATCAGCACCATCCGCCGGGTTGTTGCCGCGGGGTGCTCCACGTCGTTCATTACTTGACACAGCCGGTTCATCCATATGCCTGCTATAGCTCCGGCTTGGACGAGGGGTCGAGTGGATCCGGTCGCGGCTGTACGAGTATGCTTCCTGTTGGACCAAAGCTTTCCTAAGAAGCTCCTTGAACCGTCGCGTCTCTACCGCCTGCAGCGAGTCACCTTCAATTGGAATGGCCTCCAGCCATGCAGCAGCGGCAACGAGATTGTCCATTGGGTTGGAGTAGTGACCCGGAGGTGTTGAAACAGCCTGAGGTATAACATTGTTTTGACGAGGCGGATTCATCAGACGGGGCTGAACCGGCGCGCCGGTCCCAGGAGCTTCCGCCCGGTTTCCCTCCAGCGGATTACTGGTTCCTGCTCCTGGGATGTTGAAAAGGTCTCTGGCCTCGAAAACCGAAGGCAAACGGGATCGGTACTTCCTCTTCATGACTTCATGCGATGCGTTCTGGTCCAACATGAGCCTGTAGGCTTGTGCGTCTAAAGCGGCCCGCTCTGTGGTCATCCTGGCATTCTCAGCTGCCAGGTCCGCCTTGGCCTGGGTGATCTATTCCTTCACCTTTGCAATCTCCGCGTTGTGGACTTCCTGATCCGCCGGGTTAGCTTCTGCCATAAGCACAGCCAATGAATCAAACAGATCTGATAGAACTTGAGCCGGCGGGCGTGCAGAGCTTCCTGCCCCGGCAGCTGTCGCCGATACTGAACCGGAGTTTATTGGCGCAGCGATCGAAGAATGAAGTGCTACTTGTGTGCCGGCCATGAATATTCCAACTCGGTTGCGTAGATCAGAGGGGTCCGGAATACTGTCGCCATCGGAACAGCCCCCAATCCGCCCATCTTGTACCTGATATAGAGATTTGGTTTCTCCAGTTGATGACTCGTCACCGAAATAAATGATGGTCTCGGCGCGAAATTCCGATCCATCCTCTTAACTTCCTCCATGGATGACTCCCACGAAGGCACGCTTCACGGCCGATTTAACCCGGGCGGATCGCGCGCGCTGAGCCATTTCGACGAGGTCGGTGCAGATGTCCGACTCAGGGCCCGGTTCACCGATCTTGCCGATGAAAACGTGTATGCCACCAAAGGGCACCCGGTACCCGTACTCAACTGACCCGGCCTCGGGGCCCCAGCTTGCATCATCGATGTAGAGCTTGCCGCGACGACTCTTAGTCATCCAGCCCACAACGTAGCCCTCGAGTCCTTCAAAGCGGCCCTCCAAGAACTTGAAACCATCGTGCGATAGCCCCACGGTGGGCGCCAACTGTCGTGGTTTTGTCACGACAGATGTCCTCGTGAAAGGACTTAGTCGTGGAGCCATCGCAACGGGTTAGCTTGAAGGGTTTAAAGCTGACACAGGGACACAAGAGAGTTTATACTAGTTCGGTCCCTTCGATGAAGGTAAAAGCCTACGTCTAGTTGTGATGGAATTGATGGGGTTTCGATGACTAGGGAGCAAACAAGCTTCGCCTAAGTCTCAAATTGTTGTCTGTCGTCCTTGAACCGCCGCCAGGTCGTCCCCTTATATACATGGGTGACGCCCGTCGGTTTGCAGAGTCCCAACACCGGCTCATATACGTGTTCCATTTGGTCTCTACTTATTCCTAACTTACAATACAAGTTTACATACCGACGCCGGTTTACGGCTACAGGCCTTAAACCGATCATGGGCCTTAAGCCCTCATCTACCTTCATGGGCTTTAACATACTTAACTACTGATGAAGTTAACCCGGCCCAGATAGGCCGGTTTACGCCCGGTAGTAATATCCCCAACAACTCGGGAGAACGGCCTTCACTTGTTTTAATGCAGTACCGCATTACGCTTATCTTAAGCTTAAGATGCCCGGTCCGCGTGGCATCATCATAGTTAGCGGAAACACAGAGCATTCCTCATGTTGGGAGGAATATGTGGCGGCTCTAGCAGCCAGCCACTGAACGGCCTCTCCTACCATAAGAAATGATCGGTCATCAAGACCGCAGACACGGTTAGACGAGTCCGGGGCACCACTAGCGGTAACAGCTCAGATAAACCTACGATTGGGTCGATGGATATACCCCCATAGGTGGTGCTAGGGGCTTCTCGCATGTAAAAAGGGCTACAGTTCGGTCTGACCCTATTTAGATTGCATTTTAATGGTTCATTAAGAATAACCAATTTTTGGCATGCAGACTTTCACCTATGTTTTTCTTTTTTATAGATGATCATCATGCTACACCCTTCCATAATACGGCACAATGGAGACACAGGCGCAGACGTGCAGTAGGGCCCCGCTCAAAGGCTTCTTTTTAGATTAAGACCCTGTGTAAACCTTTTTTATGTCTCTTGTTGCTCCACTCCCTTCGGATACTCAACACAACCGAAAGGGACGTTGGTGTTATTGACATTTCATCACGTCAGACTAATGCAGGTACCTGGAAATTAAGGGCTCATAATCGAGGGTGTTTCTCCGCCCAGTATATGATGCAAAGTCCAAACACCTTAGGTAGTGTTCGGCATTCCGAGCTTGGCCTTATATGCATCAGCTCCGAATCATGTCTTTGGTCAATAGTTGGGTTTGCCTGACTCCCATGTTTTGCTACCTTACGTTCCGCTCTATCGGCTAAGGTGGCACTGGGAGAACTACTGCGATTGTGCCGTGGTTCATCTAGATGAGCACCTCAGTAGAGAAAGCCGAAAACTGACTGTCATGATAAATCGCGAGACTGGTCAACCACTCGATGACTCAGTGGAATCTTCGCGATTCCTCCGCATTAACGAAGGACCGGTTTTCCGGTCATGTATGTGCGCGCACCGTGTTCAGATGAGCGCAGAAGTACCAGGGGCTATATCGTAGCCCCACCATCAAACTCCTATGGCTAAGTGAAAGTGTTAAAGCTATATAGTCCGATTGCCTTGTTCGCCGCGCTATCACCTCCTTAATGGACCAAGACGTTGGGTCAAGTTTGAACACGCGCTTTTCCAAACACCCCCGCATTATATGCGCGGGGGCTGAAGCCGACGACTGCAAACTTTCAGGTTATATACATACATAAACGGCCGCACAAGAGGCATCATAATACTTTCAAGCAAAAAGTATAAATACAGCCTTTATAATCCAAATAGTATTGTTTTTACAATTGGAATACATGTCACTCGAACATGATACTCTTCGAGCACTGAGCCTCTATTACACGAGCGCCTTCCACGACTTCTTCAAAATAGTGCTCAGCCGAGACCTGGCCTACGGCCGGATCCAGGGTCGCAATAGCGGTGGTCTCCATCTCTGCCCAGTATGTCTTAACACGGGCAAGAGCCATCCGCGCACCCTCTATGCACGCCGACCTCTTTACAGCGTCGATATACGGCACAACACCAAGGAATCGTTGCACTAAACCAAAATTACTTTTCGGCCTTGGCCCCTTCGGCCAAATATGATCCACGACAGACCTCATGGCAAGTACGGACAACCTATGGAGCTCAGCCCACTCGGCCATTTGTTCATTCAACAGCAGCGGATGCGTTTGAGCGCTGAACTGCGACCAGAACAACCTCTCCACTTCATGATCTTTCTGATCTTTGAAAAACTCAGTCGCATCAGCAGCACTCATTGCCAAGTCCGAATACGCATCTGCATCAATCCATAATTGATCCAGAGGGGCATATTTCGGATCTTCGATCTTCGACCGCAACAAAAAGGGCTTCCCGGCCGTGATATCTCTGGCTTGACGGAGCTCCTCCTTCACTGCTCTGATTTCAGAGTGGGCTTCCTTGGCTGCTTCCATGGCTTTCTTCAGGTCAGCCGCTTTCGCTTGGCTTTCCTTTTTAAGGAGCTCATATCGGCCGATGGCATCTTTCAGCTCAACAGCCATCTTGGCTATTTTATCTTCACTCTGGTGATGATCAGTCTGTTCGGCTCTTAAGTCAATGGTCGCCTTTAGGGCGGCCGCATCACTACTCCTTGCTTGTTCCTTGGCTCGGGCAAGTTCCGCCCAAATGGTCTCCACGGCCGCAGCTCCATCTGCAGTCACAGCATATTATAGATACTAGCATCATGATCCTCTTAATATTTTTTGACCACCCAAAAATACATACACTGTGCCTCGTCAAGCCGCTTGTTCAAAAGCGCAATGTCGGCATCTTCCGCGTCAAGTTGCTGCCTCTGTCCGGCAAACTCAGCAGTCCAGCCAGCCACCGGACCCTCAGCCGCCTACACATGAAAGCAACACGATCATTACCTGGGACTATGATCCTTTGTTTGCCGCCTCTGGACAGCAACCAGAGTCTCAGGGGCTACTATCTATATAGAGCACACCAAGCATGTGCGGTATCGTCAAAAAATTTATATATTATTTTGCGTACTTCAAAGCCTCTTAGCAGGCTCATAAAAGCCTCATGCAATCCGCTTTTAGCGGATGAAATCCTCTCACCCACCGTACCCATTAAAGTACGATGCGCCTCTGAGATAGCCGCTTGCTCCAAAAGACCCATCAGTGCGTCCGGTTGTGTACCGGACAAACCCAGACTCTTTCTGTTGCTCTCTTTACGAGCCGAATACTTCGGACTTCGGGTGGCCGAAGGGTCACCTTCTGGCCTTGGCGGATCAGGAGAAATCCTTCGTGATGACACCTCAGGGTCGTCCGCCCCAGGTGGCGGGGAGCTAGGGGGAGGCGTTTCGCTCTCCATCATCTCTGAAAGAAGATCCCCCAAAGACGAACTCTATCGAGAAGGGCTATGAGCCGGACTGCAAGATATAGGTCGTGGTTATTGTCCTCGGAGATAAAGCATGATATATTTACCAAAAGTACTCTTGTTCACTTACAGCTCGGTGGAGGGCTGGCCCCCTTGCGGGCACTGTGCGGTAAAGACGCCCTCCAGGGCAGGGCCCCCTGGCGAAGGTTTCTTCCCTCGTTTGGAAATCTTCGTTTCCATGTCTTCAGAGGCGGTCCTTTTTTTTCCTTGGGGAGAGGGGATTCTGGATTCTTCTCCCCGATTATACTCCTTCGCGGAGACACTAATTCCCCCGGTTTGCATGAGCAATGTGTGAAGCCCGCTTTTGGATTCTTTATTCCTCCCTTTATCTTCCCCTGACGGCTCTTGATAAGGTGCGCGCTCAAGCATCCTAGCTAGCACAGGGTCCGGTGAGCCTTCGGGAAGGGGGGCTGAACACCTGATCATCTTCGCCTTTCTTATCCAGTCCTGGCCGAGAGCAATTTTTTTAGAATGATGTTGTGACAAATAAAAAGACAACATGTTCGGCCGCATAATTACTTACGTGGGTATCTGGACGGTTGCAGTTGAGACCCGCATCCTCGCTGGTGTCCGGACACTTTATTCGTGATCCGAGGAACAATCTGTACATCTCTTCGAGCGTCACGCCAAAGAATTGCTGAATAGTTTGCGGTCCTTCCGGGTTGAACTCCCACAGACGGAGAGATCGATGTTGGCATGGCAGGACCCGACGAACTAGCATATCTTGCATTACCTTGACAAGACTGACATCCCTCTTGAGGAGATCTCGGATGCGACTTTGCAATGTCAGCACATCATTTACTAGCCCCAGTCCAGCCCCTTGTTGACCCATGACGCCAGTTGCGGCGGGGGGCCCAAGCGGAAGGCAGGGGCAGCATCCCACTTTTTACTTCGGGGAGCTGTGATGTAAAACCAGTCCCGCTGCCATAAGTCGGTCACCTCCGGGAAGGAGCCCTTAGGCCATGGAGCATCGGCGCCTTTGATTATTATGGCACCTCCGCATTCTGCGTGTCGCACGTCGATCATCTTCGGCTTCACATTAAAGGCCTTGAGCCATAAGCCAAAGTGTGGGGTGATGCGGAGGAAGGCCTGATAACCCACAAGTATAGGGGATCGCAACAGCTTTAGAGGGTAGAGTATTCAACCCAAATTTATTGATTCGACACAAGGGGAGCCAACAAATATTCTCAAGTATTAGCAGCTGAGTTGTCAATTCAACCACACCCGGAAACTTAGTGTCTGCAGCAAAGTGTTTAGTAGAAAAGTAATATGATAGTGGTGGTAGTGGCAACAAAAGTAAAGACATCAAAAGTAATGTTTTTGGTATTTTGTAGTGATTGTAACAGTAGCAGCGGGAAAGTAAATAAGCGTAAACCAGTATATGGAAAATTCGAAGGCACCGGATCAGTGATGGATAATTATGCCGAATGTGGTTCATCATGTAACAGTCATAACATAGGGTGACACAGAACTAGCTCCAATTCATCAATGTAATGTAGGCATGTATTCCGTATATAGTCATACGTGCTTATGGAAAAGAACTTGCATGCCATCTTTTGTCCTACCCTCCCGTGGCAGCACATAGTGAATACATGAACTCCTCAAACTAAGGTCATCACCGGGAGTGGTCCCGATTATTGTCACTTCGGGGTTGCCGGATCATAACACATAGTAGGTGAATATAGACTTGCAAGATAGGATCAAGAACTCACATATATTCATGAAAACATAATAGGTTCAGATCTTAAATCATGGCACTCGGACCCTAGTGACAAGCATTAAGCATAGCAAAGTCATAGCAACATCAATCTCAGAACATAGTGGATACTAGGGATCAAACCCTAACAAAACTAACTCGACTACATGATAAATCTCATCCAACCCATCACCGTGCAGCAAGCCTATGATGGAATTACTCACGCACGGCGGTGAGCATCATGAAATTGGTGATGGAGAATGGTTGATGATGGCGACGGCGATGAATCCCCCTCTTCGGAGCCCCGAACGGACTCCAGATCAGCCCTCCCGAGAGGTTTTAGGGCTTGGCGGCGGCTCCGTATCATAAACATGATGATTTCTTCTCGCTGGTTTTTTTCTCTCTGAAAGCAAATATATAGTGTTGGAGTTGGCGTCGGAGGGCATCCAGGGGGCCCAAGAGGTAGGAGGCGCCCTACGGGGGTGCGCCCCCCACCCTCGTGAGAAGGGTCTAGGCCCCCTGGTCTTCATTTTTGGCGAGGATTTATTATTATTTTTTCTAAGGTGTTCCGTGGAGTTTTAGGTCATTCTGAGAATATTTGTTTTCTGCACATAAAACAACACCATGGCAATTCTGCTGAAAACAACGTCAGTCCGGGTTAGTTCCATTCAAATCATACAAGTTAGAGTCCAAAACAAGGGCAAAAGTGTTTGGAAAAGTAGATACGACGGAGACGTATCAACTCCCCCAAGCTT